>NC_056626.2:320224535-320544633 GCF_002870075.4 Lactuca sativa
GCCAGTGTATACCTATAGGGCACTAAGTCCGTACTACTAATGTTCCTCTATTTCAACTTTTATCCCTCATCATTCATCTACCCATGTTTTACCCAACTTATTTTGTAGATATAAAATACTTTATATAGTTTACATCATTTAAAACATGTATAAAAATCTTTCACCAGCATAGACAGCAAGTATTCAGACAATATGCACACATAACACGTAATTTATATTAAAATACTTCATATCTATGTGTAAGATGAAAGAGACCGTGCACTCACTTGATTAGGTGGTGATTTCGAACTCAGACAGTGCTTCGTTATCTCAAAACAATTTTCCTCGACAAAACCTAGTATCAATACCACTAGGCTTTAGTTTTTAACGTTAACCACGACTAATTTATAGTCTAGCTTGTATTACTATTATATAAATGATAAATAACACTCAATATATCTCATAATAATAGCCCAAATAATTATTTTAAGGTCCTAATAATGTTATTATAATTAAATAAAAGCCATATTAAATATAGTATACGAGTAGCTCACTTGCAACGGGTTTTTTTATAAAAAACCGGGCTTCGCTGGAGCAGCGTTTCCGAGCCGAAAGCTTTTCTTTTCGGAGCTGTCGGGCGCTCCGGGGCTTTCTTCTAGTGATAGGGAGGTTCCCTAGACTTGGGAGGGGTTTAGGGAGGTTAGAGAGAAGTTAGAGAGAGAAAGAAAGGCTTATGGTATGAAGAAATTATGAAGAGTTCATATATTATTTATAGGAGTTTTATAGTAAAGTAGCCTCTAAGCTTCGTCCGTATCTTCCGCGTACGAGCACCGTTTTCTACGTTATTTATATCCACGCGTTGGTATTTACGAGGACTACAACTTTCATTTAGACCTCGTCGGCTAATTCTTCTACTATCTCATATTTACAAAAACTGTATCGTATTTATCGCGCTCGAAGAGTAGCGAGTAACCTTCGTCCACATCTTTCGCATATGAGCTCCGTTTCTGACTTTATTTATATCCACGTGTTGGTATTTACGAGTACTACAACTTTCATTTGGACCTCGTTGGCTAATTCTCATTCTATCTCGGATTTATAAAACTGTATCGAATTTATCGCGCTCGAAGAGTAGAGACTAAGCTTCGTCCATATCTATCTCATACTATCTCCGTTTTCTACGTTCTTTATATCCATGCGTAGGTAAAAATAATATCTACAACTTTCATTTTGACTCCGTCGGCTAATTCTCGACCGATCATAAATTTAACAGTAGGAGGCGTTTAGACTGTTAAATAACCGCGAAGAATTCGTAACTCCTTCAGACGAACTTCGTTTTTGTCCATCTTTTTACCGTTGAGTTCCTATTAATGATATCTTTAACTCCCATTTGGGTCGCGTAAGCCAAAAACCATTTGAACTAAAATTCGAGTTTCGGGCCGTGCACTGCTAAGCCGAAACTTTGAAAAATCATAACTTCCTCATACGAAGTCAGATTTAGGCGTTCTTTTTATGGATTTTCTCGTTTTAACATACTCTACGACTTTGGTGTAGATAACTAAGGCTAAAAAGTCTTCTATCGTAAATTCACCTTTTACGCTTCCTGGTGTCGTGCTGGTTTTTCCATAAAACTTCGACGGGCCATAACTTTTTTGTTATAACTCGGATTTCGGCGTTCTTTATATGTACGGAAACCTTGTGACATATACTATAACTTGGTTAAGATTATTTATTCTAAATAATATTTTTTCGAAAAGTTGTTTTCGACCCCTATTATCCCTAAATTGACTAGCCCGGATCTACAGGCGTTACACTATATCTCTATGTATGTCTATGCAACACGGAACATGAGAAATTATCGTATTAAGGCCCTTCCCTTATCTCTAACCATTAACTCTTTGTGCCAATGATCATTATGGATAACGCTATTAGGAATTGACAACTCGTCACTCGCCCTATTGCTGGAGTGCATGATATCATATTAATCTATGGAACAATAAGCATAGATCTTGATAGGGCTTCAGCCATAGGTTTGGTTGAGGACTCATTGTTTGCTCATACACATACAAACTTGTTATTTATTATGGCAATAAACTCGTTTATCCATTTATAGCAATCAACTTTGTTTCTCATTATAGCAATGAACTTTGTTTCTCATTATAAGAATGAACTCTATTTCTCATTACAACAACGAACTCTTACTACTGGGAACTTATATACATGTTTTAGCAATGAAATTCTTTGCCCCTTGTAGCAACGAAATTGACTGCTCATTTTAGCAATGAAACTTGTTTACTCGTTTGAGTAACTAACTTTATCTTCCATGAGAATATGAACATTGCATCTCATTTGGGCAACATACTTTATCTCTCATGATGACAAAGAAATTTGTTTTTATAAACTTATTTACTCCTTTTAACAATATACTTTTATTATTGGAAACTTTTATCAAAACTTTGATTTCAATTCATGAACCAATATTAATTTGTTAACCTTGTGAATACTCACCAACTATTTTTATAGTTGACGCTCGTTTTACATGCTTTTTCAGGAATCATCGATTAAGTGGCACATAGGGACACTTCACTGTTAGGAGCATTTTCATGTGTTGTATTCCAATTTTCATTGTAATTACTTTTAAAAGTTGTTCAAACCAATTGTAAATTTGTAATGATTTTTAATACTATGGTTGGTGTTGTATTTTAACTTTTGCTATGAAACCCTTTATACAGCCATGCCTCGTGTTTCCGCTTTTGCGGGGTGTGACAATAGGCAGTGCGAGCAGCATACCCTACGAAGTAACAATCATCGGCTCTGACAACCTGAAACTTCTATCCTATGTAATTGATCCGTGTACCGGTATTAAAAACTTGAATTCATCATCTCTTTAACGAATCTTATGGGTCCATATAGGTGCTCTAGGCTTAGTATAATCTAGATATGAGTCTTGGGAAGGGTTAGAAAGTGTTTAGCATCACAAAATCGGGTCAAAAACACCAAAGAAGGTGTGTGTGGCCACACACCCGTGTGTGCAGCCACACACCCAACCGCAAACACTCTCCAGCCACCCACCCAACCGCAAACACCCTTCAGCCTCACACCCAACCCTATATATTGGTGGATACCCCCTTCATTCACTCCTTTCTTCTCTTGAATGCACCTTTTTCCTCTCTCTACTTTCTCTCTCTAAAATCATCAACCAAGAACACTTTGAAGGCCTCATAATCGTGAACTACTCCATCATCTAGTTGGTTATAGTGGTAAACACTTGAATCTAAGCTTAAAACTCATCATGTTCTTCGTCCCTTGAAGGTGTACGGCCGCACACCTTCATATGGTGGTAGCACACATTCAAAACTCCCTTTAGTGAAGAGAAGAGTACATACCCCTACACTTTTTTTTTCCGTGTTTTTCATGTTTTCAAGGGGGGGGGGGGGGGGGAATACAAGCAAGAGGACAAGGGAACTTGTACTCAAAACTTATAATTTCGTATGAAATGTTTACATGTTCTGTATGCCTTTTTCACTGATAACCGTTTTACCAACCAACTATGAACTTAACCGTGGACTTGGTTTTCAAAACTCAAACAAGGATACTTGTGAAACTCATTATAAAATATTATATTTTATATTTCACAAGGGATTTATGAGATTTCATAAAACGGATTTTCCATATTATTACTAGTAAATTTGTTAATCTTATGGTTGGAGACACGTCCTTGGTAACACTCCCCGGGTACGAGAGTGTAGGACTACCCCTGTAACCAGAATCTCTTTGAGGGAGAACATGACTTCTGTGTATAGATCTATACGGGGCTGACTACTCCGCACCTCGCTGCTAGCTACAGCCGGACCGGTAGATCTACGGGTGACAAAGTCATAAATTTGATACTGACCTTGTTTCGAGTCATATCTAGTCTATCGTATGGTTATAGAACTAGCAACTTAGATAACATAGATTTACTTTTAGTAATAATTAACCTAGTGAACTAACCTCAAAGTAATAACTGTTTTGATTACTAGAGGCTATCGGTAATACCCTTAGGTATTAGTTCACTACCTACTGATTAGTTTTATATATGTGTTAAAACTAACGTACTTTTCAAGGATAACCAAACTTTCAAGGAAACTTTGCTTAACTAAGCATGTATGGTAGATACTTGTACATTACGTTCTGAATCGATATTCAAACATTAACTTTTAAGGAAAATAAGGGTTTTTCCTAGGATAACATACTTTTCATAAACCTGATGTTTAACAAATGGATAACTAAACTTCTTTTATAAGAAAATATGGGATTTTCTTGGGTAACAACTTTTCATAAAACTAAAGGAACATCTTCTTTCACCAAAACAAACATACTTATGAACTCACCAGCTTTACGCTGATATTTTAAAACTGCTTGTATTATCAGGTTTTCGTTAGACAGGTATCCCACTTATTTTTGGAGAAGATGGAGTATTCAGAAGTCTCGTCTTTACTTTTTCTTTTAAACTGATGTATTTAATCTATGTTTTATACACTTGAAACAAATGTAAATAATCTGATGTAATGTAGTGGTTGTGTTTACTATGCTTACTATGTACATTGGTTGTGATACTACGCATGACGTCCTCCACCCCGGAACGTTTTTCACCGTCGGTTTCGGGATGTGATAGATTGGTATCAGATCCCTTGTTTATAGCGAACTAAGTATACTAAACCTTACATGGTATATAACTATAAACACTAAGGGGCCGAAGTGCTCTGAACTAAAAGTATACTTTAAGATATAAGTATTTTCAAAAGTATACAAGAATACCTAACAACAAGAATTCGTAACTACGAGTAGAACAAAACATAAGTAATTGGGTGTTGTACACTGTGGTTAAACCTGGGCAGTTATGTAGTCGTGTCTAGGGTCAATATAGTATGATCAACTATATTTATTCGAGACACGGCTAACATGTGCTTGGGAGTGAATGTGGTGTTCAGCAGGCCTAAAACTTACCTAATATCCAAGAAATGAGTCGTTGTCGCAGCGAAACATAAAATACTATGGGAGTATTTTCTAGAGCCAACTTCGTTATAGAAATCCTCGTTCAAGTGTTGCTACTCATTCTTTCCCTTAGCGATAATTTCCCTTGCTTTGATAACTTTCCTATATATATTATCGTATAGTAGAACACTTTATCTGTCATAATGAGTTATCTCTTGTTTCATATCTCTTGATTCAATCCAGAGGACTTACCATCCTCTCTTTCCTGATCATTTTAGATCAAGATGCCTCCAAGAAAGAGACCCAGCTTAAAGAACAACAACCCTCCGCCACCACCTCCTCCTCAATTTGATCGTGTTATGTTTCAGGCAGCTGTTACTGCCGCAGTGGCAGCTGCCATGTCTCAAATGAACCCCGATGGCTCCAGTGGTCCAGGAGGTGGTACTCAATCTCAAAACCAGGAAGGTGGTCAGGGAAACCGGAAGGAGTGTTCCTAAAAAGACTTCATGAACATGAAACTTACATCTTTCAATGTCATTGGAGGTATTATTGCTCTGACTCGATGGTTCGAGAAAATCGAATCTATTTTCGAAATATGTGCCTGTTCTGAAGTTGACAAGGTGAAGTTTGCCGCCTGCACCTTCACCGACAAAGCCTTGACTTGGTGGAATGGCCGAGTCAAATCCCTTACCCTACCAGTAGCCAATGCTATGGGTTGGGAAAGCATGAAGGAGCTTCTACTTGCTGAGTACTGCCCGCGGGGAGAGATGCAGAAATTGGAACACGAACTCTGGAACCTAAAGATATTGCTGCTTACACTTCTAGGTTTGAAGACCTAGCGATTCTCTGTCCGAGAATGGTCACCCCGAAAAGCAAAAAGATTGAAAGATTTATCTGGGGTCTGACCCAGCCAACCAAGGGAAATGTTTTGGCTGCAAAGCCATACACCTTTGACAGTGCAAAATGTCTGGTGCAAACTTTGATTGATCATGGAGACAATCCCGATGAAATGGCCATCGCACCTGAACCGGCAAAAAGCAGTGGCGAGAAAATAAAATCCTGGAGACAGAAGAAGAGTCAGTCTTCGCAGGAGCCCTCAAAGAGGCAGCAAACTGTAGCAGTCCACGCTGCTACTATCCCTGTTGCTACTCCAGCCACTTAAGCACCTGCCAGTAAATATGCTGGTACCCTCCCCAGGTGCGACAAGTGCAACTACCATCATCTCACTTCTGGCCCATGCCGTGAGATGATCTGCAACATCTGTGACAAAAAGGGCCACACTGTTCGAAACTGCAAAACACCATCCCAACCAACCAATCAAGCCTCTGGAGCAGGTGTCGTTCAAGCCTGTTATGGTTGCGGTGAGGTCTGGCATTTCAAGCGAAACTGCCCCAAGGCAACGACAACCAACAACACTGGGAGAGTTCTAACGATGGGGGCAAGAGGAGGCAGTCATCGATCCTACTGTTGTCACGGGTACGTTTCTTCTCGACAACTCCTATGCATCCATTCTTTTCAATTCTGGTGCTGAAAGAAGTTTTGTTAGCCATTCCTTCAAAAAAATTTCTTAAACCTAATCCTCTACCATTAACCGAAACTTTTACCGTCGAGATGGCTAACGGTGAGAAAGAAAACGGTAACGATATATTCATAGGCTGCACCCTTACCCTCAACGATCATTCTTTTTCCATTGACCTTATGCCAGTATCTATAAAAATCTTCGATGTTATCATTGGCATGGATTCGTTGAGCCCCAATCGTGATGATATCCTTTGTTACGAAAAATCTATCCATCTCAATCTCCCTTCTGGTCAAACTCTCATGATCTACGGTGATAAACTCAGTTCCAGTCTTCGTATCATTTCATGCATCAAAGCTCAAAAGCTTCTACGAAAGGAGTGCCATGCACTCCTAGCCCATGGGATAAACGAGAAACAGGAAGTTAAAGACCTCGAGAGTATCCCCGAAGTCTGCAACTTTCCTGATGTCTTTCCCGAAGAGCTCCCAAAAATATGTCTGTAATTGATCCGTGTATCGGTATTAAAAACTTGAATTCATCGTCTTTTAACGAATCTTGTGGGTCCATATGGGTGCTCTAGGCTTAGTATAATCTAGATATGAGTCTTGGGAAGGGTTAGAAAGTGTTTAGCATCACAAAATCGGGTCAAACACAACAAAGAAGGTGTGTGCGGCCACACACCCGTGTGTGCAGCCACACACCCAACCGCAAACACCCTCCAGCCTCACACCCAACCCTATATATTGGTGGATACCCCCTTCATTCACTCCTTTCTTCTCTTGAATGCACCTCTTTCCTCTCTCTACTTTCTCTCTCTAAAATCATCAACCAAGAACACTTTGAAGGCCTCATAATCGAGAACTACTCCATCATCTAGTTGGTTATAGTGGTAAACACTTGAATCTAAGCTTAAAACTCATCATGTTCATCATGTTCTTCGTCCCTTGAAGGTGTATGGCCGCACACCTTCATATGGTGGCAACACACATTCAAAACTCCCCTTAGTGAAGAGAAAACACTTCAAAAATCAACATTTGGAATCAAATGAGGAGTGTACGGCCGCACACTCCTGTGTATGGCCGCACATACCCTCTGTACGGCCGCACACTCTTTTGTGCAACCTCACACACAAGCCCGGCCGCATTCCCCAACCGCACACTCACTTGCATGGCCTTACACTCACTCTGATGCCCATATTTGCCCCTAAACTTGTAAAGGTCACTATGTATGGATCATGGGACACTTAGTCTTAGTGATTCCAAGCCCTAAGGGTGATTTCCCATCTTTTTTAGTCATGAAACACCCTTGTTCTAACTCGCGTATGTGTTATCACATGAATAATAGGGGCCACTTGCGTTCAGGGCATCCGTTGACACTAGAAACCTACGTTAAACTGTGAGTTCATACCCCTACACTTTTTTTCCATGTTTTTCATGTTTTCAAGGGGGGGGGGGGGGGGGGGAATACAAGCAAGAGTACAAGGGAACTTGTACTCAAAACTTATAATTTTGTATGAAATGTTTACATGTTCTGTATGCCTTTTTCACCGATAACCATTTTACCAACCAACTGTGAACTTAACTGTGGACTTGGTTTTCAAAACTAAAACAAGGATACTTGTGAAACTCATTATAAAATATTACATTTTATATTTCACAAGGGATTTATGACATTTCATAAAACGGATTTTCCATATTATTACTGGTAAATTTGTTAATCTTACGGTTGGAGACACGTCCTTGGTAACACTCCCCGGGTACGAGAGTGTAGGACTACCCTTTTAACCAAAATCTCATGGAGGGAGAACGTGACTTCTGTGTATAGATCTATACGGGGCTGACTACTCCGCACCTCGCTGCTAGCTACAGCCGATTGGTAGGTCTACGGGTGACAAATTCATAAATTTGATACTGACCTTGTTTCGAGTCATATCTAGTCTATCGTATGGTTATATAACTTGCAACTTAGATAACATAGATTTACTTTTAGTAATAATGAACCTAGTGAACTAGCCTCAAAGTAATAACTGTTTTGATTACTAGAGGCTATCGGTAATACCCTTAGGTATTAGTTCACTACCTACTAATTAGTTTTATATATGTGTTAAAACTAACATACTTTTCAAGGATAACCAAAATTTAAAGGAAACTTTACTTAACTAAGAAAGTATGGTAGATACTTGTACATTACATTCAGAATCGATATCCAAACATTAACTGTTAAGGAAAATAAGGGTTTTTCCTGGGATAACTTACTTTTCATAAACATGATGTTTAACAAATGGATAGCTAAACTTCTTTTATAAGAAAATATGGGATTTTCTTGGGTAACAACTTTTCATTAAACTAAAGGAACATCTTCTTTCACTAGAACAAACTTACTTATGAACTCACCAGCTTTACGCTGATATTTTAAAACTGCTTGTATTCTCAGGTTCTCGTTAGACATGTATCCCGCTTATTTTTGGAGAAGACAGAGTATTCAGAAGTCTCGTCTTTACTTTTGGTTTTAAACTGATGTGTTTAATCTATGTTTTCTACACTTGAAACAAATGTAAATAATCTTATGTAATGTAATGGTTGTGTTTACTATGCTTACTATGTACATTGGTTGTGATACTATGCATGACGTCCTCCACCCCGGAACGTTTTCCGCCGTCGGTTTCGGGGTGTGACATCGGCCTTGACATTAAACTTCGGGTTGGCATCTAAGTGAAGAAGGGTGCAAGGACAGCCAAATACACGGAAATGACTGATTGATGGTTTGTGACCATAGATAATTTCATACGGGGTCTTCATCTGAGCTTTGTTGATCAACACTCGATTCTGAACGTAACATGCAGTGTTTATCGCCTCGGCCCAAAAGAAAAATGGTAGTTTTGAATCACACATCATCGTTCTTGCGACGTCCTTTAACATTTTGTTCCTTCTTTCAGCAACACCATTTTGTTGGGGTGTGTGAGCAGAAATGAATTGATGTAGGATACCTTTTTATGCGCAAAAGTGATCGAGTACAAAATTTTTAAACTCTGTTTTGTTGTTGGTATGAAGCGCCTTCACCCGATTGTTAGTTTGATTCTCAACTAATACAATGAACTTCTTGATCAAATCAGCAACTCCAGCTTTGTTGGATAGAAAGAGAACCCACGTAAACCGAGAGAAATCATCAATCATAACCAAACAATAAGAACTTCTGTTGATGCTGAGAACGTTTACTGGACCAAACAAATCCATATGTAGCGATTGAAGCTCCTGGCTAATTGAGTTGACTTGTTTTGGCAGGTGTGGCTTTCTATGATGCTTTCCTTGTGCAAATGACACACATTTTTCAAATGTGATGAAGTCTTTGAGAGGCAATCCACAGACCATCTCATTTTACGCAAGACAGTTCAGATTCTTGGCATTAGCAGGACCTAGTCTTCTGTGCCACAACATTGCAGTTTGTTCGGAGATCTTGGAGAAAAGACACGTAACTTGTTCTGGAAGATTCCTATTCATATCAATGATATAGGCATTCCCATCCCTTTTAGATTTTACAAGAATCCGCTCTTCTGGGATGACAAAGCCTGGCTTGAGAATCATGCATTCCTTATCAGTGAAATGCGTAGAATAGCCCTTGTCACAGATCTGAGAAACACTTAACTATGCTTCAACTCGGGAGCAAAATTAACATTCTGGAAACTTAAAACCCCATTTGAGACAGTGCCTCGTTGAGTGATTTTACCACCTTCTCCACCTACAAAGGAGATATATCCCCCATTATATGATTGAATGTTGTGTAGTTGGGCGATATCTCCCGTCATATGCCGGGAACAGCCGCTGTCGACGAACTAGGGTCTGACGACATTTCCCCGCAACTGTCCCTGCAAAATGTGCAGGTTTAATTAGTTTTGGGAACCCAGGTCATTACTTTCCTGGGTGGTCCCGATGCCTTTTCAGATTGATAATATTCGGATTTCTCAGAGGACACAAATGATGAATTGGAAGCCAGTTTGGGCAACCATTGATAATTGGGTTTTCTAATAGTCCTGGTTAATTTTGAAATTGAATGTTTATCAGTTTTCTTGAAGCCTGTAGGCTTTCTACCAGAGTTGGTTGAAGACCCACTGCTATTTCTTGACGAATCCGACCTTGGCTTGGCCGTGCTCTGTTTTGGCAAACTGCCTGGGACTTGGTGATGGAAAACCCTTTTATGTTTTTGAAAAACAGCCCGTTTTCTACTTCGATCATTTTCCCAGTCATCATTTTGGGAACGATTTCTAGAGGACTTTCTATTTAAAGTCCTTCCTCTGAATTCGTTCTCTCCTCTTGGAAGTTCGAAATGTACAAACATACGATTTTGACAATTTCTAGCTATATGACCACCAATACCATAATTAAAACAAATTTGTTTGTTACTGTTATAACTTGTACTACAATGATCAGATTTGCTTTCCATACTAACACCCTTGCTTCTCTCACAAGAACATGAAACATTATCAGGTAGTGATGTCACACCCCAAAACCAAGAACGGCAGAAACGTTCTGGGGCGAAGGATGTCATGTACAGTATGATGGGATTAAAACTACTTTTAATCTACGAAGATCGATTAGATCTTGAACAAGTATAAGAATATGAAACAGTAAAAACGCAATAATAAGAACAAACAGCTTGAATCAATCGTGTCGAATGATTAAATAAAATCCTTAGAAGAGCTCGATTAAGAACATCAACTGTAAAGGATTAGAAGATTACAAGAACGATTACTGAAAAATATAATACTCTTGATCAATCGCTATATCGATAATCTCTAGAATCTTGACCTAATATGCATGCAAGCATTAAACTTATATACAATACATAAAAGGCTCTCGGTTGGACAGGCCCAAACCGGAGAATACAAGGCTAAACTAACGAGCCCAAAAGACGCAACATCAAAACTATCTACAGCCCAACAATCTCCCCCTTTGCGTCAATTTGGAGCGAGACCTTCACTTCTTGCTTGGGCCGGCGGCTGAAGCTGGTACCTTCTTCTTTACGGTGTTAAACAGACATTTGGTTATGGAAAGGATGGTCTGTCTAAACCGAACATACCAATTGATCATATCATTGAAGTACTTGATATCATCAGCCGAATTGTCTTTACACTGCTTGATGATGAATAAGATGTGCTCCAAGCAACTTGTAGTGTAAAGATGTTTGTCAGCTAAAGCGAAGAGACATTTCTGTCCTTCGGCTCTAGTGAACATCACAGAGTTTCGCCTCGGATCTATCTTGCCCATTTGCATTTGATTTAGATCACTGGCCGATCCCACAGGTTTGACTTTCGGTTTCTTCTTAAAAACTGTGGCGACCTCCTGATCCATTAGGGCCACCTCCATGATATAGCATGCCAGCATCCTTTTGACATGGTCTATGATGGGACTAAATTCTGATTCATTTGTCAGCAGGATATTGTACAAGACTATCCAATCATGAGGGTTCAGATTGGGCAGATCCGCCAGGGAGATGATGTGGGCAGTTCTTGCAGATCCTTGGATGAGCTTGAATTTAACGTTTGTGAATCTCCCCACGGCATAAGGCTTCAGCACCCGAACACTGACGATCTTCTGGGCGCTCCATGTAAGGTATTGAGGGTGAGCGGCCTCCAGGTAGAAGTCAATGAGCTCCCTGTCAAGCTCATCGTTCGGATGCGGGACTTCAAAAATGTTAGAGAAGGCGTGGAAGATGAACGCCTTTCGAGTCAGCGGCATATCAAACTGCGAATCTACAGAGTTGTTGCAGTCGAATGATATCACCGGCTCAAGCCATAGAATGCTTGGAGTCTCTATGGCCTCTTTTATCATGCGATCCCTGGTCCAGGCAGGGAAGAGCAGCTTTCGGCTCTCAAGGAGATCGTGGGCTTCTTTTTGTTTACGTTCGGCTTCTTCAGCCTCACGTGCCACACGACTGACATCGTCATCAGCATTGCGATTGTTCTTTCTTTTTAACATGTCCGCAATTGTCTCCTTGTCTTCATCTTCATCTTCATCTTCATCTCCTCCCTCTGCAATGTTTTTGCCTTTGTTCTTCACACCCGAACCCGAGGCATGACCAGTTGGGGGTGGTTCGGTTGTGTGAGTCGCTTTTGAGGAAGGAGGTGGTTTCGATCCTTTCTTCTCATCTCCCCCTTGTTTCGGAATGGAAACGAAACTGGGTAGGCCTTCAATTTTACTTAAGAGGTCCATGGCCGGAGAGAATTTCTCAGCGAGGGTACGCCTCACTGAGTGGTTAAGGATGGGGTCGTGTGCTTCCAAGATGTTTGAGAGAGCGTCGTGGACATCCGAAACACACGTCTTTATGACCTCCCTCTCGGATCGAAGAGCTTCCAATTGTTGCTGGGAGTTGGAAAGCTGCGTGCTCTTGACCTTAAGGGCGGTAGTCTTACTCGCCAAGACGTCCATCAGTGAATTTTCTGCCGCAAGATCCTCTTGTAGCTTTGCCAAGCGGGCATCGATGGAGGCACGAAGTGCCGAGTTGTCGTCGCTAAGAGTCTGTCTGAGGGTAGCGAACGAGGATAACTCCGTCTTTACAAACTGGGCCAATTGATGAACAACTGGTTCCAGAGTTGCTTTCGTGGCTTCGGCGCTTTCCTGCAAAGACTGCAGCAGGACAGAAGCGTCATTGAATAGTTTATCGACTTTTTCGGTCGCTGCCTCACATGCTCGGGTGGAGGCGTCTATAGCAGCAGTTGCTGAGGCGACAGAATCGTTTTGAGCCCTGGAGAAGGCGTCAACGATTTTCTGAAGGGCAGCTTCAGACAAAGATGACTGCTGGTTTGAAGAGGAGGCGAGAAGTTGATCAACCTTCTCGTTAAGCTCACGAAGATGCTTCCGTGTCACAGGAGCATCATCCTCCTCATCACTCTGAACTTGAAACGGACTATAGTAGACCGAATCAAAGTTCATGTGATCACCACCAAGGTATTGATCACCGCCATTGGAGGCGTCTTCTGGAGATTGAGGTGGTGGTGAAGCTGGGGGTGTTATGGGTTTTGTTGGTTCTGGTTGAGTGGGTGGGGGGTTAGTTTCGGGTGGTGGTTGTGTATGGGTTTGAGGAGGTTCGGTTACTGTAGGGGTTTCGGTAACAGGTGGTGTTTCGGTTGAGGTGGTGAATATGGGTGGAGGTATAGGGATAGAGGTTGGGGGAATGGTGGGGTTTATGGTGGGAATGGAAATAGGTATTGTGGGTGGAGGGGAAGGAACTTGGGATTGATGAAGTTGCATCTCCGGGGTTGGGGACCGAGGGGGTGTGTTGCCTCGTTGAGGAGATTCGTCTCCTTGTGATCCCTCAGAGTCCGAACTCCCACCTTCGGATTCGCCTGAAGAGGAGGGAATGACGAGCTTTCGCTTTTGTTGGGTCTTCCTCCTTTTCGGTTGTGGGGATGAAGCAGCCTTCAGTTGTTTGCGCTTCTTGGGAGAAGGTCCTTTTGGGGCTTTTGATGGTTTCTTCCCTTTCTCTGCCTTTTTACCCCTGGCCACCGGTTTATCTGCATCATGAATCGATCGCAGCATGTCCGGTGTCAGTTCCCTCGGACCAGATGGCCCAGACTCCTTGATCGTCCTGATCAGTTGGCTGTCAGATGGCACATTCCCATACATCGACTTCGGGATAGAGCCAATGAAAGAGAACTTTGATGCATCGGATACGATGATCTTCTTGGTATGAAACGTACCAATAGAAGACATCGATGCACCATCGTCTGTTGGAACGTCGAACTTGTCCATGGCCCATCTTGTGATCAAGATCCAGAACCGGGCCAGCGACACCTCGGAGTGTCGGGAAGAGGAAGAGAGGCTCTGAAGCAGCTGCTGCCAGAGGACAAACCCATAATCCAGGTTTATCCCATTGTACACGCCGTACATGATTGAAAGGAAAAGACAACTTGCACCGTCAGATCCTGAGCTCCTCTTTGACAGTCCCTTGAAGAGAACTGTGAATAACCCATTCCACTGGGGCGGTAGACAGGACTTCTTGAACCTGGCGACGGAGGTGAGAACCTCTGTGTAGCCCATGTTGTAAAACATGTTGTAGAACATTCCAACCGGAATCGTCTCCGGGTGAACTCGCGATGGGTCAGCAGCAAACCCTAACAGCGTGTAGAAACGGGGGCGAGAAATTGAAGTCTTGTGCTCTCCCACTTCAAAGAATACCCGGTCGACGGCCTTGTCGTAGTAAGCCGTCGCATAGACCTGAGATAAGGCCACCATCGGCACTGTTTCAATTCTCGACAGTGCAGGAGCTAGCTGGGAGTACTTGAGGCATTCGATGACCGGCGACATGTAGGGATCATACGCCAGTGGGTTCAGATCGATGACAAGGCATTGTTGGGGTCTGATAGGAAGAATCTGAGAAGTTGCATGAACAGATGAAGATTCAGCCATTGTTGCAGGTTTGGAGAAGAAGAAGAACGGGAGAGTGTTTGGAAGTATTTTTGCTTTGGGAATTATGGGGGCAGTAAAGAGATAAAAGGCGGTTATTGATGGGTTTTTATAGTGGGAGAGGAGAGAGAAAAATCGTTTCAAGTCTCTTATGGAAATATGAGACGGGTTTTTGAGTGACTGATTGGTGACAGTTGGGGCGTGCGATGATCACATAGGAGAGAGAGTGTCAGATTCCTAGGATTACGCCGCCCAATAAGCGCCGGTTCAGAGAAAGGAACCGTTTCCATTTCCACACACGCCTGTAACTCCAGAGGTATGACGCTTCGATATTGCACACGCGTCCTCAAATGTCAGAAAAAGCGCGGCCGTTTCAAATTCACGCGCCCTCCTTTTTACCGTCGTTTGAATTTCTATCCATTTAACTCCCGCCGAGTCAGCAACATTTTGTCTTTTCCCCTTTTTAAACAGCTGTATCCAATTAATGACCCACGTGGCTAATTTTTGGCCACAACTTCATTAGTAACCCTTCAGTAATAATCCAGCCTGTAAAATAATTAGTAACGGAATTTTTGAAAATCTCGGATTTTCGTGCAAAGAGTGTAAAAGAAAAAGAAATAAAGCAACTCTTTTTAGGATAATCTGTGATGTCCATAAGACACGAAACTGATGATCCCAGGCACGAATCTCTTCCTTCAAGGTCAAGAGAGACCGCAAAGTGTTAGTGTGGAATCTCGTTGAATGACGATCAAACATTTATTAAGAAATGTTGAAAGGCTTCTTTTAATTAGGCTAATTAAGGGTGGTTTCGCTTTGATTCAACAATGTAATTCTTGATATAAGTACGAATGTGAACAAAGTACTTGTGAGACCGGTGTAGTCTGTTGAACAAGTAGGTTGGAGTTGTTTGTATAGTGGCTTGGATTAATATAAAATCTCAAATAAAAATTGTAAAACTGGATTCCTTGGGAAGAAATGTTATGGAGTTTTAACAATTTCATTGGAATCACGCAAAAGAAAATTTGAGATTCCATCAAGGTACATTCGTCAATTCATTGGTGAAAACTTGATCAAATTAATTGGTCACCGTCAATTCGTTGGTGTTGAATTTTGGGTTTCACTTAGCTCGTAGTGGCACGAAACTAAGATCATAAACATAGATGTTGTGTAACCATAAACCTCAGTGGTAGTTACTGAGAGTCTCAAGGGTTACAATGATGAAACGAATGTAATGGAGAAGTGCAATGGGGAAGGTGTAAGAAAACATAGTACCTCTGCTGCGAAAATAAGGACCAAGCAGGAGACTCTTAACTCATGTGAGAAGAGTGTGAGGTAGCTCACGATTAGAATAAATGAGTTAGCCTTATTGGGAAGACAAGGTTTGTGTATACCAGGTCATGAAGGCTATTATTCAAAATCTTATGAGGCTTGGGACACATACAGCAGCATGCTTCTAGGGACACTTAAGTAATTTATCAAATATATCCCCATGAACGAACGAGCACACAAAGAAAATTTAAATAAAATATTTTGGTAGTTTTTGAAATTTAAAAAAAATAAAATTAAATAATAAAAAAGTTATAGTTAAAATAAAAATAAGAATAAGATCTAAAAAAAATATAAGAGAGTTAAAAAAAAATACGATTAAAAAGAAACTTGGAAAAAGATTGAAAAACCGAACCCGAACGTTCGGTTGGTTTCGGTTCAGGGAAATTTTGAAAAACCGAACCCGAACCTTCGGTTGGTTTCGGTTCAACAAAATTTTGAAAAACCGAACCCGAACCTTCGGTTGGTTTCGGTTCCACAAAATTTTGAAAAACCGAGCCCGAACCTTCGGTTGGTTTCGGTTCCACAAAATTTTGAAAAACCGAACCCGAACCTTCGGTTGGTTTCGGTTCCACAAAATTTTGAAAAACCGAACCCGAACCTTCGGTTGGTTCCGGTTTTTGGAAAATTTTGAGAAACTAAGAAATTTAGATATACAAGAAATAAATACTTTTAACATAGAGAAAACCAAAATAGTACAAGAAATATACAACACAGAAAAACTACCTTTGAAGTGATGAGCGAGTCAGATGATTGAACAGAACCCGAACGTTCGGTTGGATTCGCTTCTTATGTTTGAGGTTGAGAGGTAGTGTGAGGTACTGACTCTGATTCCATCATTCCTAGCCCTTGCAATATTTTATTGAATGATGCTTCTGGAAGAGCTTTGGTAAAGACGTCAGCCAGTTGATCAGTGGTTCTTACGAAGTGAACTTCGACATTTCCATCTTCCACATGATCTTTGATGAAGTGATACCTCAGTGCTATGTGTTTGGTTTTAGAGTGTTGCACTGGGTTATGACAGATCCTAATTGCACTTTCAGAGTCACAATATAGTGGGATCTTCTTCATATTGAGTCCATAGTCTCGAAGTTGACTCTGGATCCAAATCACTTGTGATGTGCAGGAGGCAGCGGCAATGTATTCCGCTTCGGCAGTAGACAACGACACACATGTTTGTTTCTTGGATTGCCAGCTGACCAATTTCCCATCAAGAAATTGACAGCCACCAGTTGTGCTTTTACGGTCGAGTCCACATCCTCCAAGGTCAGCATCAGAATAGGCTTGAACGAAGAAGCCTGAATTGGATGGATACCACAGACCTAAGGAGGCGGTTCGCTTTAGATACCGTAGGATGTTCTTTACTGCCAGCATGTGAGGTTCGCATGGGTTAGCCTGAAATCGAGCACAATAACATACAGAAAACATGATATCAGGTCTGCTAGCAGTTAGATACATCAATGAGCCTATCATTTGACGATAGAGAGTGATGTCGACAGCCGGTTTGTCTAGAGAAGGGGTAAGCTTGGTGCCGAATGCCATTGGGACTTTGACTTTTGAGTCTCCCATCATGCCAAACTTTGCTAGGAGAGTCTTTGTGTAAGCTTCCTGATTAATAAAGATGCCTTCAGGTCCCTGTCTTATGTTTAAACCAAGGAAAAAGTTAATAGGACCCATTGAGCTCATTTCAAACTTAGTCTCCATCAACTTTCTGAATTCAGCTGTTAAGCTGGGATTCGTGGAGCCAAAGATGATGTCATCGACATAAATTTGAACTATCATAAGGTGGTTACCTTCCTTTTTGCGAAAGAAGGTTGGGTCAACCGAACCTTGTTTGAATTTGGACATCTTTAAAAATTTAGTAAGCGTTTCATATTAGGCTCTCGGAGCTTGTTTGAGGCCGTACACAGCTTTATCCAGAATATAGCAATGATTTGGATACTTCTCGTTCACGAACCCAGGAGGTTGCTCCACATACACAGTTTCTTCAAGTTCTCCATTGAGAAATGCACACTTGACGTCCATTTGGAAAACCTCAATGTTTTTGTGAGCAGCATAGGCCAGAAATATTCTAACTGATTCTAGCCTAGCTACTGGAGCGAACGTCTCTTCGTAATCGATTCCTTCCTCCTGACAGTATCCCTTGACCACCAGACGAGCCTTGTTCCTTATGACATTACCTTGCTTGTCCATTTTATTTCTGAAAACCCATTTAAGACCAACAACCGAAGCATCTGGAGGAGTTGGAATGAGGCGCCAGACTTTGTTCCTTTCAAACTCATTCAGTTCGTCTTGCATTGCTTGAACCCAATCAGAGTGATCGAGGGCAGTGTTCACTTTCTTCGGTTCAACTTTTGATACGAATGAGTTAAACATACAAAACTCAACCTTTGAAAATAAGGATGTCTGTTTTGCCTTCAGTTGAGATCGAGTCAGAACCTTTTCAGATACATCACCAACTACTTGAGAGATGGGATGATCTCTGGTCCATTTGGTAAGAGGAGGGTAATTCGGATCGAAGGTTGGATCTAGTTCAGCGTTGATCATCTCTTCTGGCTCAGATTGGCTATCGTAATCAAGCGTCATATCAGCAGGCATCCCCTCAATTGATGAGTCTTGAGAAACATGGGATTCAGGAGTTACTTGTGCTGTTGGACCTTCGGGCGTTGAAGCACCTTCGTTTGGAGGGACATCTTCGGTTGGAGAGGCACCTTCGGTTGGTGAAGGACCTTCGGTTGAAGTAGTAGAGCTTGGCTCCCCCTGGACTTGTGAGCTTGGCTCCCCCTCGACATGAGAACTTGGCTCCCCCTCGACTGAAGCAGTGTTGGTTGGAGATTCATCAGTGGGCGATTCTCCTTCATGCATTCTTCTTGCAGCATCTTCGACAATCTGCTTCATATGATCTATTTTGTTGTCAGCTGCACCTACTTCTGAGAGAGAAGCTTTTTCCGGTTCGTCAAAGAGTTCCAGAAAATTCTCGTACAGATTGGCGATTGAGACTGTGACTTGGCCAGTTTGAGGAAAGATTTCCTTGGCAGTGTCTTCTATGGCCTGAAGCTTCTTGACATAGCTATCGTCGAAGGTCACATAGTATGTCTCTTCAATCCTTCTTGAACGTTTGTTTAGGACCCTATACGCCTTGGATGTGAGTGAGTAACCCAGAAAGATTCCCTCGTCTGCTTTGACATCAAACTTGTTGCGGTGTTCTTTAGAGTTAAAGATGAAACACCTTGAGCCAAACACATGGAAAAATTTCACATTGGGTTTTCTGTTATTTATTATCTCATATGGTGTGAGCGTGAATCGCTTATTGAGATAGGACCTGTTCTGTGTATAACAAGCAGCAGAAATAGCGTCAGCCCAAAAATAAAGAGGTAAGGAAGCGAAACTTAACATAGTTCGGGCAGCTTCACACAAGGATCGGTTTTGTCTTTCGACTATTCCGTTCTGTTGTGGTGTGTAAGGAGCTGAGAAATTATGACTAATTCCCTTTTCTGCAAGAAACTCTTCAAACTCCTTGTTCTTGAATTCGAGACCATTGTCGCTCCTGATGTTTCGAACGACCATCTTGAGCTGGACTTCAATCTGCTTGATAAACACTTTCAGCTTTTGAGTCGCTTCAGATTTGAGCTTTAGAAAGAACACCCATGTAAATCATGAGAAGTCATCTACGATAACAAGAATATACTTGCTACTAGACATGCACAAAGACCCGATCCGATCCGATCCGATCCGGATCCGGATCCGATCCGGTTTGATGACGACACACCCAATCCGATTCGGCATTAAATCCGAACCGGTTTCAAACCGGTTTTGACCGGTTTTCCGAGCCCCGCATCCGATTCGGTGTAATCCGATCCGGATCCGATCCGATCCGAAATCCGATCCGATTTTCTCTATTTTTTTTTTTTTTTTTTAAATACACATTTTTGGGACTTCAAATATAACACAAAATGCAACATGGGTACATTAAAATAGTTAAAACATACATCAAACGTCGAATTAGAAAGAGTTTTTAAACTAGTTAAATAATAATAATAATAATAATAATAAAGTGGCGTTATAACATTTAGCCAAATGGAAATAGTTTTTGTGGTCTTCCACTTCGTGTCGCCTTCATTTAATTATTCTTCAACCGCCACGCATGTAACTAGGGGTCTCATCAATGCCATATTCTTCATCCCCGTCTTCATCTTCGACTTCATCGTCATCGTCTTCGTCTTCCAGAGGTGTTGATAAGCCTTGTGCATATTCTTCATCCATGATCTCCGGTTCAACATTTTGTGATAGTGGGCCTTCTAGTGATGCCAAGTGTTGTATACGTTCCACAGAATCCAAGTAATCCTTCAAGCAAACGCAAACCTCTACCGCAACCGGGGTAAGATTCGTCCTCAAATTTGATAAAACTCTTCCACTAAAAGAAAAAGCGGATTCCGAAGCTACCGTGGAAGCTTGGACGGTTAGTAAATCACGGGCCATGACGGAGAGAATAGGAAATTGTGCTTCCTTTTCTCTCCACCAAGCCAAAAGATCCAAAATTTTAAATTGTGGTGCACTCATGAATTTTAAAAAGTTTGAACCCATATAAATTCCAAGTTCGCTACTAGGCGTTAATGTGCGTGCTCTTTTGTTTTGCTCCTCCAAAAGGTAGTTATAGAGGTCGATATGAAAATCCGTTCGACCCCCACCACTACCCGATGCACCGCTAGTAGAGTCGGTTACACTTGCAAAAGTGTTTGACATATTGCCATATTTTGTAGCGTAAATGTCAAACAAATTAGTAAAAGTATCATTAAAAATGTTTATTTGGTTACGGATGTAGTTTGAGTTATCTTTGTGCAAATTTAAAGACATAGCAATTTTGGTAATCAAAGCCTCTACACCCGTAACATTGATACATGGGTTTAATGCTGCGGCGCAAGTAAAAAGTGGTGGCATTTCTTTGAAATATTTGACTAGTTTTTGTCTCATTGGTCTCGTAACCAAAACAAATATTTCACTTCTTTGTTCAAAACGTTCCAATTGTGCGGACATCAACCATAATTCATTTAGTAACAACGGACTTGTAGGGTAATACACACCCGATAGAAAAGTGGTTGATTGTTTAAAAACGTTTAACATTTCCACAAACTCTTCCATCAAATCCCAATCATAATCCGAAACCGGGTTTTTTCCTTTTGAAATTGTGTCGTAAAATAATTGCAAAGCGATTCTTTGACGTGTCAAACTTTCAAACATCATGCATGTTGAACTCCATCTAGTGTCACAATCCCAATGAGGACTATATGGAGTTACGTTAATGGAAATGGCAAACTTTCGATATTTTTCCATTGTAGCTTTATGTCTTCCAAAAACTCTAGTTAACACAGTTTTGAATTTTTCAATCGTCGAATCTATCATTTTTAAACCATCTTGTACCGCAAGATTAATAATGTGACAAACACATCTAGTATGAAAAAACGAGCCATCCAAAATAGGTTTATATTTTGCAATTAATCTTTTTGCCGCTGCGGTATTGTTACTTGCATTGTCAAACGAAATAGAGAAGATTTTGTCGCGTAAATTATAAGTCTCTATAACGCTTACTAAAATTGCAAATAATCTTGCCCCCGTGTGAGGATGCGCAAAAAGTTCAAAAGCAATAACTCGTTTGTTCATTACCCAAGTAGAGGGATCTATCCAATGTGCCGTGACACAAAGATAGCTTTTGGGACAACTACCGGCGGAGGACCAAACGTCACAGGTTAAAGAAACACCGGTTTTTATATTTAAAATCCCAATTGCATATCTTTTTTGGCTATATCCCAATACTTTAAAGCATCACGTCTAAGAGAAGTGCGACTTACTTGCCGGTATTGCGGTTGCATTTTTTCCCGCAAAATCCTTGTTAATCGTGGGTTGTCGAAGTGGTTGAAAGGATAGCCCTCTTGAATCACGAACTTGCAAAAGCTTTCACGAAGGTCATCATTGTTGTAAATGAAGATCGACCCGTCGGGAGTAATATTTGGTTGACTTGGATCGCTTTGACCTTTTACAGCCGGACAAGTTTTTGTTGTATGACTCCTTAACGTGCTATTGCCATCTTTTCCCAAAAACATTCCGCACTTCTTGCATCTCGCTTTTTCCTTCCCGTTCGACAACAAACACAAATCGTAATGTTCCCACACTTCTTTACTCCGAGTGGTTGGTATGATTTTAACCACCGTTGCATCCGAATCTTGACCCGCGGTTGAATTTCTCGAGCTCATTTTGAGTATTATGAGAATAAGTAGTAAATTTTTTGTGTAAAATTGAAATGTAGCAAATGAAAGGTATATATAGGTGTTTAGAAGTGCCAAAAAGTCAAAAAAAGTCAAAGTAGCCGTTTTTTTTAAGTTCCAACGGCTAGTTTTTTTTTTTAAAAAAAAAAAAAAAAAAAAAAAAAAAAAAATTGAAAATTCCCGTTTTTTAACGGTAACAAAAAATCCGGTTTCAAACCGGTTTTGGAGCCGGTTCCGTCAAAATCCGGTTCTCGATCCGGGGGTCAAATCCGATTCGTATTCGAAGCCTCGATCCGGTTTCAATCCGGTGGCCGGTTCAATCCGATCCGGTTCGGTCAAAACCGGTTTTGACCAAATCCGGTTTTCGGATCGGATCGGATCCTATAGCCCAAACCGGTTTTTGTGTGCATGTCTACTTGCTACCACCGATGCTTTCGATAGATGAAGGACCACACAAATCGATATGAAGCAATTCGAGTGGTTCAACAACTTTTGTGTTAATTACGGATGGGTGACTTTGACGACTCTGCTTTCCCATTTCGCATGCAGCACACAAATGCTCTCTGTCAAACTTGAGCAATGGAAGACCCCTAACATGACCTCCAGTGACAAGTCGGTTGATATCTTTGAAATTTAGATGAGAGAGTCTTCTGTGCCACAACCAGCTTTCGTCGGATTGAGCTTTTGATAGCAGACATATGGCTGGGTTTCCTTTGATGGGTTTCATGTTCAGAGGAAACATTTCACCCTTTCGCTCTGACTTCAGAATCACCTTCTTTGTCTTTTTCTCTATGATTTCAGAACCTTCATCATCGAATGAAACTTTGAGACCTGTACCTCCAACAAGCTGAGATACACTGATGAGGTTGTGTTGAAGTCCTTCCACATAGGCCACCTTCCTTATTGTAAAGTCACCATTCGTTATCATCCCGTATCCCTTTATGGTGCCGAAAGAGTTATTTCCAAACTTGACGTTGCCACCATTTGCAAGAGATCTGTATTCCCTGAGCTCCTCTTTCCTCCCTGTCATGTGACGCGAGCAGCCACTGTCAATGTACCATTCTTCGTCAAACTGCTCGTCACTCATAACCTGCAAAAATTAAGCAGATTTAGGAACCCAAAGTTTCTTGGGTCCATGTGAGCTTTTCATGGGAACGGGAATAGTAAGAGAGATGTCAACTAGATATGTTCTTTTAATTAGAGTTGTTTCATCTTTCCTTTTAATGGTAAAGACTTTTATTTTGTTACGATTGGGTTTGTTCGCTTTGGACTCAGGTTTGGATTCATCGACTTTCTGCTTTCCTTTCTGTTCAGCTGATGGATGAGGTTTTTGACAATATGTGGGATTAGCTTTAGAGCAAGATGGAGATGAATGAGTGGAAGTAGAAGAACGAGAAGAATTAGAATGAAAGGATTTGGATGGAGATGTCTTCCTGGCTGATGACTCTAGGTGACCCTTTTGCTTTTGATCGTTGGCGGGGCTTACCTTCGAGTCTTGTTCTCTTTTGGCTTTAGAGCCGAACCTCGGTGTTCGGTTGGAGTTGTTCTTGGAACCGAACCTTTGGTTTCGGTCGAATTCCTTTTCAGAACCGAGCCCTTGCTTTTGGTTGGTGTTTTCTTGCGAACCGAACCTTGGCTTTCGGTTGGTATTTTCTTGCGAACCGAACCTTGGCTTTCGGTTGGTATTTTCTTGCGAACCGAACCTTGGCTTTCGGTTGTTGGAACTTTTAGGCTTTCTTACAGGATTGTTTTCACATTTCAAATTCTTGTCTTTGTGTGAATAGTATGCATTCTGGGAGTGCCAGAATTGTTTTCTTTCTGAAAGGTTTTTCCTGTATCTTTGGTTCCTCTCTATCTTCTTATCCCTCATCTGCTTGGGTTGATGATGAACGTTCGCTTTTGTTTTTGTTGTCACCTTGGCTGGTTCCTTTTGAACTTCAGGAGTTTTTCTTTGAGCCGAGGGAGCAGATGGAATATCTGAAGAAGATTCAGTTTGCCCTGAGGAAGTGGAGGGAGTATCTGATGAAGTTTCACTACGAGCTGTTGGAGTAGAGGGTATGTCTTTTTTTGCTGAACAATCATCCTCTTGAGGAATATCTTTCGTACCACTGGTGCTTGGTTCACTGAAATTATCAGGCTTATTCAATGGTTCAGGGATGTATCTTCCTTTGCTCATCCAGGAGGTTCTTTCAGATAAGCCAACGGTTTCGTTTGCATTATCAATAGGAGCTTCCCAGAAATACTCATCACAGCCATCAGCATTGTCTTCATTAACAATAGCTGTGAGTTCGGCTGTTTGATGTTCGGTTACTCCAGTCACCTTGTATACCTGATTCGGAGTGGTCCTGACCTTTTGATACACTACAGCTTTTTCTACTAGTTTCGGGGACTTTTGTTGGGACAGTCTAGCGAATTCCACAGAATTTTCAGAGATAAGATTTTTGTGGTTTTTAGTTTCGCTTTTAACGAATTCTGAGCAGTCAACCGTATCCTCTACATAAATTTCACTCATGTTTTCGTCCTCGTTAAGCTCAGATGCATTTTCAACATCTATTTTATTTTCTGAGCTTACGTTGGCGTTTAGGGAGTCAAATTTTTGCATGGTTTCGGTTCTCAGTTTAAGTCGGTCATTTTCGTCCAAAAGGTTTTTGAGCATGTCCTTGTGGTCTTTGGATTTAATGAAGGACTCAATTTTGTCCAGTCCATACATGTAAGTCGGATTGACATCATCAGACGATATCACACTCTCACATTTGTAGGCTTCGGCATCGATTTCATCCTCCTTAAATTCTAGGAAGGGCAAAATCATGCGATGGATCTTTTGGCCTATCTCACAATCCAAGTGAAGTTGAGTAATATTGGAATATAAACGTTTAGCTATTAAACAAAACACATTTCGTTGTTTTAACAATTTCAAATTGTCTCTCTGCAAATAAATGTTTTCGTCTTTAACTTTAACTAATTCCGACTCTTTTAACTCAATTCACATTCGCCGCTCCTCACTCTTCGACGCCACCTTGCTTAATTGATCAGTCAGGTTAGAATTGGTGACTCGAGTTTGAGTTAAGCTACTATCTAAATGAGAAATTCTTGTATTAACATTTTTTAATTCTTTCTCATATGAGGATGATGGTACTTTAGATGAAATAAAAACAGATTGTACCTTCTTTATCAGTTCATCGAGCTCATTGAACTGTTGGCTGAGTGGTTTGGCCGTAAAGCACATATCCTCCTGCACCTTCGGTCCATTGCCTCCTCCATCGGTATTGTATCCCCTCATTTGAGATACGTCAGTTACCATGAAGCATTTTCCACCACTGCTTTCCTCCTTAGCCACATAAGCCTTTCCATGAGTAGGCTTCCTCACTTCTTCGTCTTCTGAGTCAGTAGACCAAACTTCTGTGCTACCGAACTCATCGTCATTAACCGAACCCTGCACAATAAGAGCATTAATAGAAGGGTTAGCGGTAGACTTCTTCTTTCTCAACTCATCCAATCTCTTCTGCAGCACGGCTTCCTCATCCTTTCCATCGTCCTTTTCAGCCATCTTCTTAAGAACACAGTCCTTAGCATAGTGGTTCTTGCCACCACAATAGAAACAGCTTACTCCGGAATCGCCATCTGCTTTCGGTTCCTTCTTGGGCTCCTCAGCCTTCGGTTCATTGTTTGCTTTTTCAGAGCTGTAACTCCCCTGCCAGTTTCGGTTTTTGTTGCTGGGGAATCTCTTCTTTATGAACCTCTTAGGATTGGATACCATCATGGCATAATCCTCAGTTGTGAGGTCATATTCTTCCAAGTTGAGCTCTTCATCCTCCATCACAGCTTTACTTTTAGATAGGAGGGCCAACGAACCAAGACTAGAAACAACATTCTTCTCTTGAACCACAATCTTCTCTTGCGACTTTAGAATACCCACCAGTTTCGCCAAAGAGTAAGATTTAAACTGTTCATGGGCTTTGACTGTGGAAACAACTGCTCTCCATTCAGATCTCAGTCCGTTCAAGAAAGTAACCTTTTGTTCGATGAGCTTCCTTTCAATGTCGTGTTTGATCATCTTGCTAAGAAGATGATTGAAGCGATCAAACGTCTGGGTCACTGTTTCTTCGGCCCCTTGCCTGAATTCACCAAACTCAGATAGAAGCAAGGTTTGGATGGAATGTTCAAGATCTTCGTCTGTGGAATACAGTTCGTGAAGTCTATCCCATACTTCCTTCGCCGTAGTGCATGAGCTGACCAGTCTGAATGTGTCGGACTGAACAGCGAATCTGATCAACCTCAGCGCCTTAATATTGCACTGGAATTTGTCTTTTTCATCTTGCGCAATATCCGTCACGTCCTTAAGCAGATCGTTGTATTCTTTTTGCGTCTTAATGATTCTGGATGTTGCAGAATGTGAAAACGGTCCATTGATGATGGCTTCCCAGATGAGATAACCATTGTCCTCCGATCCAATCACGTAATCTTCAAAATGATGCGCCCATACTTCATAGTCATGGGTGTATAAGATTGGAATCTTTGTCGTCGAACCGATGCTGTTGGAAATATTAATAGGGTTTGATTGCGTCGCGTCCATTATGATCGTAAAAACCTGTTCAAAGATCAGACTTGTAATAAAGCAGATTAGGGCAAAACAATAAATATTAAGATACGTCAATTAAGATGACGGCTCAATAAATATCAATGATTGCGGAAAAACCCTAATGGAAATCTTTTTCACAGAAAAGATGTGTATCGATTACACAGCCTCCCGCTCTGATACCAATTGATGGGATTAAAACTACTTTTAATCTACGAAGATCGATTAGATCTTGAACAAGTATAAGACTATGAAACAGTAAAAACGCAATAATAAGAACAAACAGCTTGAATCAATCGTGTCGAATGATTAAATAAAATCCTTAGAAGAGCTCGATTAAGAACATCAACTATAAAGGATTAGAAGATTACAAGAACGATTACTGAAAAATATAATACTCTTGATCAATCGCTATATCGATAATCTCTAGAATCTTGAACTAATATGCATGCAAGCATTAAACTTATATACAATACATAAAAGGCTCTCGGTTGGACAGACCCAAACCGGAGAATACAAGGCTAAACTAACGAGCCCAAAAGATGCAACATCAAAACTATCTACAGCCCAACACAGTATCACAACAATGTAAAGTAGTAAACAAGCAACATCATCATCCATTGCATTAATAGTAAAATTATTAAACAAGTGTGTTATGTCAAATTTTGATAAATACTAAAGCATAAATCAAAATTAGAGATGGTCTTGAACGAGCTCCATCTTCTTTAAACCTTGCATCGGTACCTGTCTATAAATGACCTGAGGATACAAGTAATTTTGAAAGCGAGTATCAGCTTTGAAGCTGGTGAGATCATAAGTATTTTAGTGTCTTAATTTGTATGTAAGAAATTGTTTGTAAATAAACTGTAAGTATGGAAAAATGTAGATGAACTGTAAGTATAAAAATGTTTGTAAAACAACTGTAAACATTTGAAAAACCCTAGAAATCCCTATGATTACTACTTTTATATAAAGGTGTCTTCTACCAAGACTTAACTATTCTCAATGTAGTCTTCTACCAAGACTTAACTGTTCTAAATGTTCGTTTCTTGTAAAAGTGTGTAGTTTTCCCAAGTGTAACTATCATTTACAAAATATAGTTTTTACATTTAATGTTTAAGTGAAATGATCACTAAAATATGAAAAGGGGAAATTAATGTAGTACTATAGTGTTGTATTATAGGAACTACTGCTGTACTAACTACCTTAAACCAGATTTATATTAAGGCATCATGTGATTAATTGCACCATACTATTGACCGGTAACAACGACATACGAATGGTCGTAAAACGGAATGACGTTTGGCACCCGAAGACCTGCAGGTCCGACTGTAGCTAGCAGCAAGGTGTAGGATAGTCAATCCAGTATAGATCTATACGCAAACTCACGCTCTCCGTCCGAGAGACTCTGGCTACAACTCGGGCCATGACATTTAAGGCATGCTCCGATACAGTGGATCAGAATTATTAACGTATTCATATATATGTAATGTACTGTTCTAGCTGTAATGTACGTGCTCTCTACCTAGCAAGTATAGTAATGTACTCGTTCTAGTATCGTTGTATATGTTCTCTTTCTAGTATAGTTGTATATGTTCTTCTCTAGTATAGTTGTATATGTTCTCATAGTAGTAGGTATTGACTAATGAATGAACTGACTCATAGTATGATATTGTGTTGTAGTAATAGTTCTAGTATCTTCCTAAACTACCCATATGTTAGCTTACAAGTAATCTAACTGGTACGTATGAACATGGATGTATACCCTTGCTACCCAAGGGCATTGGATGAACTGGAAAGACCTTTTATGACTATATATGTACACATGATATATAACTAATATTTAAACGACCTTCGGACGGGTACCCGATATCCTATCAGACCACATCCAAATCGAGGAGAAGGAAACAAGGTGGATAGCCTTCCTAAGTCTTTTAAACATTACTTATATAACTATACATATAGAGGAATGCAATTTATAATATAAAAGCATAAAATAAGTTTTGTAAAACCTTTGAACATAATTATTATTTTAAGAGAAGATGGACTTGATGTCAATCTATAAAATGGTTTGAAAGCATGGGTTTGATAAAACAGTTTAAGTATAAATAAACATTGGTTTGAAACACAATTGTAAATGAGTTTGAAATGAAACATAAAGAGTAAAATGTACAGTTTAATAAGGAGTTTTAAACATATAAAGTGTTTATGAAAATCATTTGAAGGAAACTGTTTGGTAAAACGGCTAATGAGTAGTAAATCATTTGAATGGTGCATATTAATCACATGTGATTGACATAATAACTAGCATAATTCTACTTATTAATCACATGTGATTGATATTATAACTAGCATGATTCTACTTGTTCCCCCCCCCCCCCATAAAACATTTAAAAGCAGTTTAAAACATTAATTAAGGGGTATGAACTCACCTGCAGTAAGTGATTGGAATTGAACGGGCTGTTATCGTAAGGAAGGATCGGACAAGTGCTTGGTGTCAAGTGAAGTCTTGAACACACTTATGATCCTAGTTAACATATAATTTCACATATATGTAACAAATTAGTCTATAAACAACTAATAAACAAGTCAAGACACCCTAGGACATGCTAAACACCTTTACCAAGTGTTATTAGCCTCTAGGATTGCATCTAAGTGTTTGTAGGACAAGCACTGGGGTTTAGGGTTCCAAAGGACCCTATACTTGAGTTTACTCTCCATATAACCTCACACTTGGAGTTTACGGTTGTAAACTCTTGAGTTTACGGCCGTAAACTCCAAGACTTGATGTCCTTGGTTGTTTTGAGGTGCTAAGTGATCCCTAGAAGTATTCCAACTTGGTGGTTTAATTCTTGGAAGGGTTTAGGGCATAGAAACACTCCTTTGAGGAGTTTACAGTTTGTGGCCGTAAACTCCCTTGGAATGATGTTTTTGATGCTTTCAAGTCCCTTGCACATGTAGGATAGTTTCTAGGCATTTGTTTTAAGCTAATGAAGGTCCTAGGCACACTTCGGTGCCCTTGATTGATGTTCACGGCCCAAGCACATTAATAGGGCCGTAAACTCACATTAGAAGGTGTCTTTGATGTTTTAAAGTCCTCAAATTAGTTAGGATTAAATAGGGGTTAAAGTCCAAGGCTTTAGGAGTGACTAAAACACTCTTTGGCCCTTGATTTTGGAGTTCACGGTCCAAGATTTTTTTGGGCCGTGAACACCTAGATCTTGGTGTTTTGGATTGTTTTCTAGTCCTAAATACATTTATAAATAAGCCTAAGTTCGTTACTTATCATGGGGAAAAGACTAGGTAGCATTTAAGCCTCATTTTGGAGTTTACTCTCCAAGAACGTTCTTGGGCGGTAAACTCCCGAATCTCACATATTTGATATGTAATCTATGTTATTAAGCACATAATAAGCATTATAAGATAACTAGAGAAGTGTACTCACGATTTGGGATAAAAACCGAAGATCCGTGAGAGAGAAAATGGCTTTTCTCTTGTTGGAAATGCGAATAATGAAGAAATTTGATTTAGAATTCTATTTATAGTCCTGAGATATTTTTGGCAGAAAATATTTTTATTTCCGGAATGAACTCTACTATCCTAGAGTATTGGAATAATAGTGTTGCACAAAACGCTAGTGCATCCACTCTCCTGATATTTCCTGAAGTGTAAACCCTGAAAAACTGCCAAACTTATACCCGAAGTCTGAATTTTCACTGTAACTGTTCTAACTTCTATTGGCTTGATATGGTTTGTTCAGAATGGAAATTTCGGGTTGTCACATCATCCCCCTATTGACGGGAATTTCGTCCCGAAATTAGAATTTAGGCAAGGAAGTAGGTACGAATGATCGAGTCGTGAGGAGGAAACTTCCTAATCGATTGGTTCTAGTGCACCTAAGTGAAATCGGGTTCTCGGTTGGCATTCCAACGAACCTTCATTAACTGGCGATGGCGTTGCTTCGTATGCTTGACCTCTCGGTCGAGGGTCACTACGGTTCTAATACGAAGGCGAGGATCTCGACGAGTGGACTTACAAGAGTCCTAACGGAAATGTATGGTTTCACGATCGAGACGCGAAGAGTAGAATGTACGTTACTGAGTTCGCAGAGTAGGTCTAGTATGTGAGATATAGGACTGATTATGGTAAGAATCTCGGAGGTCCTGTCTAACTTGGATTTAGCTTTCCATGCTTTACGAAGCGTATTAAGCCGTTCCCAGAGTGAGACTTCCAAAAGAACTTGGTCTCTCACTTGGAATTCCAAAGGTTTCTTTTTCTTGTTTAACTTCCCAGTCAAAGGCTACCCCTTGTTGGGTCAAAGTCGTACAGGTTTCTGTAATTTACGAGGAGTTCTGGATGAACTATGACAGTAGGTCGGTAAGACCTAGAATTTGGCGAATGTCTGTCGGTGTCTCTGGTGCCGACCAAATTCCCAATGGTTTCGGATCAATTGCCAGAGTACTCAAGAATTTCCACATCACTAATAGTGTGTCTTAGGAAATCATGACTCTTCAATTCCAAAACTCGAGTTCAGAGAACTTTGCGGAAAGTATCTCTGAGGGTAATGTTTCCAGAGGTTCCTTCTTACCCCGAGGGTAGATAAGTAAGTCATTACATGGAGAAATGACGAACTGATCTAAGTAAGAAAGACGTACCCTACTCGTTTAGCTCATGAAAGCAATGGGCGTATTGGTCCGATCCGAAGGGTATCACTACGGACTCGAAGTGTCCGCATCGAGTTTGGAAGATAGTCTTCCGGACATCCTTCCCTAACACTCGAACTGGTGATATTCGGATCTCAGATCCATTTCTGAAAGTAATTCTTTCCTTGCGTTTGCTCAACCATTTCATCTATGCGAGGCAGAGATAATGATTTCTAATGAAAAATCTTGACGGAGTCCTCGATATCCGAGGCACATACGATGCAATCCGTCGATCTCCGGAAGAATAAGACCGGGGTTCTCCAGGGTGAGATGTCTAGTCTTCTAATTCTGTTTCTGCGTAGTTTGTTAAGTTCTCTGTACTATTCTTGTATCTTCGGAGTGTTTAGACTGTAGGGCGATCCATTTACGGGAGTCATACTGGGTTCTAAGTATGTTCACATGACGATGCAATTACTCGTAGGCTTGAGCAGTTCTCCGTCCTGAATTTCATATTAGAATTCATACATGGTTTCACAATCACAATTTTGTGTATACGAGTCGTATATAATTAAGATTAAAAAGGTAGTCGAATAACTGATTCTTCTTTAAGCTCACATCCCATCGAGGAAAAAGAAGTTAAAGTGGAATCATCAATTCTAAACCTGTAGAAACTTGATTATATATCACTCTTATGTATACACTCCTCAGTGAAAGATCAACCACATGAATCCTTGGATTAAACTTGACGTACTGCACGAGTGGTACTTCGGGGATTTCTTCGGAAAGAAAATAACTAAGAGGTACTCCTAGCATGAGTACTTCGGTATTCTGATATGACGGCTTCGCTGACAAAACGATCTAGAAGAAAGAGATGTACATATGAAGCTGATTGTTTCTTGATGACGACATGGTTCTATTAGCACGAGAGATAAGGATTTTGTGAGCGATTCTGGTTGACCCTAGATGTACTTCGATTGCTCAAGAAAAGAGGAAGAGTATGTTCTCGAAAGGTTGACCTACATCCCTATGATGCAGTGCTAGTACGGATTGGAGGTATGATCGCGAAGGTTTGACCCACATCACTATGATGCAGTCCTAGTAACGAGTAGAAGTAAGTTCGTAGAATGGTCTCAAGACGTTTGTCGTTCAAGCCGAGGTATCGTGGGTTGGTGAATAACAAGATCCAACCACTGAAAGAGACTTGGAAATGTCTCCGGAGCCAAATTACTATAGTCCAATGACTTGACTAAAGCAGGTTTCAGATAGACTCCAATGAAAGTATGATAAGAGTACTTGAATAAAGAATGACACAGAAGTTAGCCGGCTGTCAATATCTTTGATATTCACGACGTAAAGATTCGGGAAAATGACCTTGTAAAGGTCTTACATCATATCCAGAGAAGATAGTTCTTGACAGCATAAAGACCTAACCAAAAGTACTAACAGTACAAGGTAATTTCATAGAAAATGCCACATCAGGCATAGACAGAAAACGATCCCGAACCGAAGTCTACTACTGGCAACGATCATCCCTCTGATGAACTCTCAGTTCAGCCAGTTGACGTTCCACATCGAGTAGGTGTCTTTCATACACCCTCTGGCGTACTCGGAGTTCTATGACTTCGGTTCGGGATTCAGTTGGTGCTTGAAGCAGGGTTTCATGGTTTTTCTCTGATCTCTTGCGAGCATTTTCTAGGTGAATGGTGCGGAGGGTATGCATTCTAGCATCGGCGACAACTTCGGTAATCTGATGTAGGGCTATCCTGCCTTGAATCTCATTTCGGGCCACTTTGCGGACCAAGATTGGCAAGGTTCTGTTTGCTGAGCCCCCAGTGCCCAGGTCGTAAAAGCTTCGGTCGCCATTAAATGGCATGGGTTGATCTTGTCCTTGGCTTCATGTTTCCAAGCATTCCACTCACTCAGGCGTCGGGCTATGAAAAGTTGGACGAGGGTTAGGAATTGGAATGGGAGCTGCCTGGGGTAGGTTCTCAACCTCTGGTTCAGAGTTAGCATCGTCCGAAAGGTCTTCATCATGATGATCATTCGAAGGGATAGGATGATCATTATCTGGCTCTTCTCCAAACCAACTAACAATGACTTTGTTCAGAAGATACTAGTTGCCGTGGGGATGGAGTCCAACCATGTTATCTAAGTGAGAATTGGGGTAAGAAAATAGTTATTAGACGAACTATCTAGATAATTATTTAGAAAATCTTCATCAGTTACATCGCTATTTGTGAAGTGCATACAAGTTATATGTAATCGAAACAGGATAGGCCTTCGAATAAGTGATCTTAACTCCAAATTCACACAGAATGGGGGTAAAGTAAAATTTTCACAGATTCTCAGTCTATAACACCCTAATTACATATAGCATTAGTGTATCCACTTAGCAACTCTCAACTTAGTAATGAAGATCCCGCTTTAGTTCTCAAGTATAACGTACTTATAGTACACCAAATACTCCAATAGTATTTTAAGTTTAATGTTATGTGCTACTACTCTCATTATGGTAGGGTTGGTAAGATTTTAGACTTGTAGCAACCACACAATCAAACTTAGGCACATGCTAGTCAACCCTCGGATAATATAGGTGATCAGGCTATATCTTCCCAGTTTTGACCATATGTCTCTAAGCCCACCTGTGTTGCCCAACAACCGTAATTCTTTTGTACCGTCCTAGTGACACTGGTTTTAGTATGAATGCAGCACGGATACTTAATTAAATATTTTATTATTTAAAGTATAAACTCTTGGTCAGAGTATTTTTAATCCCTTATGTATTTATAGTTAGTATATCTTTTATGGGTTGATATACTTAATTCACTATAATCAATGCTCTGATACCAATCTGTCACACCCCAAAACCAAGAACGGCGGAAACGTTCTGGGGCAGAGGACGTCAAGTACAGTATCACAACAATGTAAAGTAGTAAACAAGCAACAACATCATCCATTGCATTAATAATATAATTATTATACAAGTGTGTTCTGTCAAATTTTGATAAATACTAAAGCATAAATCAAAAAGAGAGATGGGTCTTGAACGAGCTCCATCTTCTCTAAACCTTGCATCGGTACCTATCTATAGATGACCTGAGGATACAAGTAATTTTGAAAGCGAGTATCAGCTTTGAAGCTGGTGAGATCATAAGTATTTTAGTGTCTTAATTTGTATGTAAGAAATTGTTTGTAAATGAACTGTAAGTATGGAAAAATGTAGACGAACTGTCAGTATAAAAATGTTTGTAAAACAACTGTAAACGTTTGAAAAACCCTAGAAATCCCTATGATTCCTACTTTTATATAAAGGTGTCTTCTACCAAGACTTAACTGTTCTTAATGTAGTCTTTTACCAAGACTTAACTGTTCTAAATGTTCGTTTCTTGTAAAAGTGTGTAATTTTCCCAAGTGTAACTATCATTTACAAAATATAGTTTCTACATTTAATGTTTAAGTGAAATGATCACTAAAATATGAAAAAGGGAAATTAATGTAGTATTGTAGTGTTGTATTATAGGAACTACTGCTGTACTAACTACCTTAAACCAGATTTATATTAAGGCATCATGTGATTAATTGCACCATACTATTGACCGGTAACAACGACACACGAATGGTCGTAAAACGGAATGACGTTTGGTACCCGAAGACCTGCAGGTCCGGCTGTGGCTAGCAGCAAGGTGTAGGATAGTCAATCCAGTATAGATCTATACGCAAACTCACGCTCTCCGTCCGAGAGACTCTGGCTACAACTCGGGCCATGACATTTAAGGCATGCTCCGATACAGTGGATCAGAATTATTAACGTATTCATATATATGTAATGTAATGAACTGTTCTAGTTGTAATGTACGTGCTCTCTACCTAGCAAGTATAGTAATGTACTCGCTCTAGTATCGTTGTATATGTTCTCTTTCTAGTATCGTTGTATATGTTCTCTTTCTAGTATAGTTGTATATGTTCTTCTCTAGTATAGTTGTATATGTTCTCATAGTAGTAAGTATTGACTAATGAATGAACTGACTCATAGTATGATATTGTGTTGTAGTAATAGTTCTAGTATCTTCCTAAACTACCCATATGTTAGCTTACAAGTAATCTAACTGGTACGTATGAACATGGATGTATACCCTTGCTACCCAAGGGCATTGGATGAACTGGAAAGACCTTGTATGACTATATATGTACACATGATATATAACTAATATTTAAACGACCTTCGGACGGGTACCCGATATCCTATCAGACCACATCCAAATCGAGGAGAAGGAAACAAGGTGGATAGCCTTCCTAAGTCTTTTAAACATTACTTATATAACTATACATATAGAGGAATGCAATTTATAATATAAAAGCATAAAATAAGTGTTGTAAAACCTTTGAACATAATTATTATTTTAAGAGAAGATGGACTTGATGTCAATCTATAAAATGGTTTGAAAGCATGGGTTTGATAAAACAGTTTAAGTATAAATAAACATTGGTTTGAAGCACAGTTGTAAATGAGTTTGAAATGAAACATAAAGAGTAAAATGTACAGTTTAATAAGGAGTTTTAAACATATAAAGTGTTTATGAAAATCGTTTGAAGGAAACTGTTTGGTAAAACGGCTAATGAGTAGTAAATCATTTGAATGGTGCATATTAATCACATGTGATTGACATAATAACTAGCATAATTCTACTTATTAATCACATGTGATTGATATTATAACTAGCATGATTCTACTTGTTCCCCCCCCCCATAAAACATTTAAAAGCAGTTTAAAACATTAATTAAGGGGTATGAACTCACCTGCAGTAAGTGATTGGAATTGAACGGGCTGTTATCGTAAGGAAGGATCGGACAAGTGCTTGGTGTCAAGTGAAGTCTTGAACACACTTATGATCCTAGTTAACATATAGTTTCACATATATGTAACAAATTAGTCTATAAACAACTAATAAACAAGTCAAGACATCCTAGGACATGCTAAACACCTTTACCAAGTGTTATTAGCCTCTAGGATTGCATCTAAGTGTTTGTAGGACAAGGCACTAGGGTTTAGGGTTCCAAAGGACCCTATACTTGAGTTTACTCTCCATATAACCTCACACATGGAGTTTACGGGAGTAAACTCTTGAGTTTACGGCCGTAAACTCCAAGACTTAATGTCCTTGGTTGTTTTGAGGTGCTAAGTGATCCCTAGAAGTATTCCAACTTGGTGGTTTAATTCTTGGAAGGGTTTAGGGCACAGAAACACTCCTTTGAGGAGTTTACGGCCCCAAGGCCAATTCCTTTGGAGTTTACGGCTGTAAACTTCCTTGGAATGATGTTTTTGATGCTTTCAAGTCCCTTGCACATGTAGGATAGTTTCTAGGCATTTGTTTTAAGCTAATGAAGGTCCTAGGCACACTTTGGTGCCCTTGATTGATGTTCACAACCCAAGCACATTAATTGTAGAAGTTAGTTGTAAAAGTCGAATAGTGTGTCTTGTAATGATTCGCATTTTGTATGTTATTTTACTAAGTCAATATTATATGCGAAGTGTAGCATGCGATGTTTCATTGTATAGACTTAGTATACTTTTTGTAAGTTCCCTATAAATAGGGACTTAGGATTGAAGTAGAAGCACGAGACATCGAAACACAAAATCTCTCTTCAACTTACTCTGTAATCAGTCTTAATAAAACGAGATCTGATTAATATTTACTTCGTGTGTTCTTTATCTTTCATCATTCAAATCTATTGTTTCATATCTTAATTCTCGATAACAATTCTCATCAATTGGTATCAGAGCAGGATTCAAACTGCTTAGATCTGATTTTCGTATAAGAATCATTTGCTTTTTGAGTTACAAAATTTACTCAGAATTTTCCGCGCAATTTTGGTTTTGAAAATAACTTTTGATCTTCAGATTTGAATTGATTCTGCATTTGAATTGTTAAGTCGAGTATTCGATTAGCGATTTTTGATCAATTTGTTTGATCAATTTCTGAAATTCATTAAGTTCTCAAGTTTTCAGAAATTTTTTTTGTTCTTCAATGGCGAACTTCAACATGAACACAATGACTTCATTCTCTCATTTGCTTGGTTCTTCAACCAAAATTCCGATGTTAATTCCAGAATACTATGATCAGTGGGCTGATAGAATGGAAGATTACTTAAATGGAATTGATGAAGAACTTTGGAATTGTATCGATGGAACAGTTCAAGCTCCTGCAAATGTTCAACAAATTGGTCCATCCACTGGATCTCCTGATGTTGAAGATCAACGAAAACGACTGAAGGATAATGAAAAGAGATGCATGAGGGAACTAAGAGGTGCTCTTCCTCCTGTGGTTTACAATTACATTCATAGTTGTAAAACAGCAAAAGACATCTGGAATACTCTAAAAGAGAAGTATCAAGGTAGCGAAAAGACAAAGATCAATTCTGTGAAGCAATGTCTGATTGAACTGAAGGAATTCAGACAAAAGGATGCAGAAACTCTCGAAAGTTACTATGATCGTCTGAATGAACTTGTATTTCGCTGCAATAGGTATGGTATCACTAGATCTATCATGGAATTCAATTTAACTTTCATTATGGGATTTCGCAAGGAGTGGCGAAGTGTGAGCATGATGATTAAGAATCAACAAAGTTTTGATACAACCAAATTGAATGATCTCTACAATCAACTGAAAACACATGAATCTGAGGTCTCAGAAATGTATGAAGAATCAAAACTAGTTATTAGTGGTCCTTTGGCTCTAGTTTCAAAAGTATCAGAAAATGATGAAAAAGATGGATCAAATGATGAAGGATTTTTGATGAATTCTGATGATGAAGTTGTAGCATTCTATTCAAACAACAGAGTTAAAAAGTTTTTCAAAAAGCCTTTTAATCCAAAAGGAAAGATGAATGATGCGAAGAATGTGACCACAAGGACTAGAGGGGATGAAAGGAAGAAGATGGAGAAAATTGATGAAAAACAGAAAAATGCGAATGAAGAAAAAAAATTGAAAGGTGATTCAGGAATCTATTGTCATTATTGCAATGGTGCAAATCACTTTGCAGCTTACTGCATGTTGCGAAAGAGAGAAGAGAAGAAAGAAAAAGTCAAAGATGAAGCATACTATTCAGAGAAGATTGAAGAGTTACATGCTAAGACCAAAGGAGTATCATTGGTTGCGAAGGGAGAAACTATTGAAGAAGAGAGTGGAACTTATCAGATCTGGTCTTCAGGATTTGATGATGAAGAAATGAGGCATCCCACTCATGGAGCCATGTTCGCAAGTTTTGAGGAATGCGAAGGAAACATTTCAGGGAGATGTTTTGTGTCGAAATCCACTGACAAGTCACCCATGACAACCTAGGTACATGCAATTCTTGAATCTTTTAATATTCCTTTATCTGCTTATGATGATGAAATTGTTTCATTTGATGATACTGTGGCTTATTTTGATTCTGTTATTGTGTCTGCTAGTAATGAAGCTAAGAAATTAAATGTGCAACTTAGTGAGACACAAAGAGATTTAGAAATAAAGAAGAGCAGAGTTGAAAAATTGGAATTACAAATCAAAAATATAGACTGTGATGGGAATAATCTTACTAATGATGTTAGGTTATTACTAGCACAGAGAAACATATATTGTAATTCTGCAAAACGTTTGTATGCAAAATTAACAGCTTTACATCACTCTTCTGATATTAGCAAAGAACAACATAGAAAACTTTTACCTTTTCTAGAGTATGAACGTGAAAAAGTTGATGTTATTTCTTATGATTGCGAAAGCACAATTGCTCAATTTGACAAAATACCTGATGATAGATATGCATATGGTATTGTCAAAATTGATGAATTTCTAAATGCTGATGAGTTGGTTAAAATTGTCAATGAAAGTTTGACAAAGAGTGAACAAGTGAAAATCATAAAGAACACTGAAAATTCAACGCTTGCCTCACAATTGAATTATGTTGATATTGATGAAAATTCTGATAATGTGAGTGAAATCAGTGAGATAGAAGAGGAAGAATAGGTTGATTGTTCTCAATTGTCAATCATTAATATCACATCTAAGATCAAAGGTAAAGAAATAATAGTTGATTCAATAGTAGAGGATGAAATTGATAAACCTTCAACTTCGCAACATTGTATGTTTGAGAATGTGGAAGTTGAAAGCTGGAAATCTGATGACACAGATGTAAATAAAGAAGAAAAGAAAGTTTCAACTGAAACACCTCAAAGGATTGTAGTTGATCAAGTGTTTGAAAATACAAAAGAATTTGATAAAATTTTAAATGATAAAGGCGCACATTATTTGGAAACCAACACTGTGGTATATCCAAATTTTGTATGTACTGATAAAACAATATTTCTAAATCAAGTTTTTGTCATTACTGGAAATGCTGAGAAAGTTCATCCTGATTTCAATAAAATGATTGAAAAGGATAATCAAAAGTCCACAACTGAAGGTTTTTTCGCAAATCAAAACACAGAAGAAAACAATTTAACGAAAAATACTTATGTGTTTCAAAAACAAAAATCAACACAAAAGTGGGTGGTTAAAGGTGAAAAATCGAACAAAGTTTTTGAAAAAGATGAAAAACCAAAGGTTGAAGTGAAACTAAATTCTCATGAATTCAAATTGATGGTTGGAAATTTTTCAACAGAAAATAATGTTTCAAAAAGAAAAGCAAGAAAAGCAATATTCTGGCAAGTGGTGTCTAATGAAAAATCAAGAGATGAAAAAGAGAAAATTTCAAAAACATCATCAAGTTTTCATAAACAAATCAACTCTGTTGACAAGGTTCCATATGTTCGCAAATATGACAACAATCGAAAATTTGAGAATTCGCAAAAATTTGCAAATAATCAAAAGTTTCATAATGTTGGCAAATTCACGAATACTTCCTTAAGTTTGAAGAACTCAACTCAAGTCAAAAAGAAATTTTCATCAAAACAACCAAATTTTCCAAATCCTTCAATATCAAAACCAAACAAAGTTTCATATACAAAAGGAAAATCTGATGTTAGAACGTTCAATCATTGGTTTGAAGGAAAAGGAAAGAAATATCAAAATGGAAAATTTTCAGAAGAACAAATCAAAAGTGCATTTGATAAGTACACAAATAATTCTTCAACTGAGAGTACATCATCTAATAATTCGCAAGTTCCAGTTCAAAAATGGAAACCAGTTATCAAAAATGCGAATGTTGTGAAGGATAAGATTACAATTAATGGAAATCCAAAATTATTGAATGATTATATTTCAAACTCTAGAACTGATGATGTTGATATAATTGATTCAGTTACAAACAAAGTGAAAACATGGTTCTTAAATTCCAAAAATTTGTTTCATTCTACTAATGATGGACCCAAAAAGTCTTGGGTTCCTAAATTTTTTCAATAAACACAGGTGATATGTGACGAGCAATATGACATGAAATGGTACATTGATAGTGGTTGCTCTCGTCACATGACTGGAAGGAAAGAAAATTTGCGAGATTACAGAAGCTTGGAAAATGCTGGAGTTGTCAAATTTGGAAATAATCACAAGTGTCAAGTGAAAGGATATGGGAAAGTCACAAATGGAAACTTCACAGTCAACAGAGTGGCATATGTTGAAGGACTTCAACATAATTTGATAAGTGTATCACAACTTGTTGTGGGTACTGGAAATCAAGTTGTATTCAATGAAGAAGGTAGTATCATTTCAAATGTCAAGACGAATGAAATACTCCTCAAATCCAAAAGATATGGTGATATGTTTACGCTCGACATCAAACCAATCGTGGGAAAACCAGCTGTGTGTTTACTATCAAAAGCATCCAATGATCTTAGTTGGCTTTGGCATAGAAGATTGTCACACTTGAACTTTCGAAATATAAATAAACTTGTAACTGAAGATTTAGTTCGAGGGTTACCAGTACTAAAGTTTGACAATGATTCTTTGTGTGCAGCTTGCGAACAAGGAAAACAACATCGAAAGGGTCATCCGATTGTGATAGATTCAAAAATAGTAGAGCCATTGGAACTTCTTCACATTGATCTATGTGGACCATCAACTGTTGCAACAATAAACAAAAAGCGGTCTATTTTAGTTGTTGTAGATGATTTCTCTAGATTTACGTGGGTGTTTTTTCTCAGGTTAAAATCTAAAGTTGCTCAGACGATGATTGATTTTATCAAAAAGATTGAAGTTCATCTGAAGAAGAATGTGTGAAAAATTAAAAGTGATAATGGTTCTGAGTTTAAAAATCAAACTCTTGACAGTTTTCTCACAAGCAAAGGCATTTCGCATAATTTTTCATCACCGTATACACCACAACAGAATGGTGTAGTTGAAAGAAGAAATCGATCTCTATGCGAAGCTGCCAGAACAATGTTGACATATGTGAATCTACCTCAATATCTTTGGGCAGAAGCTGTGTCCACAACATGTTTTACTCAAAATCGATCATTCATTCATCGAAGATTCAATGTTACTCCATATGAAATAATCAATAATCGGAAACCTAATGTAAAATTCTTTCATGTTTTTGGTTGCAGGTGCTTTATCATGAACCTAAAAGATAATCTGTCCAAGTTTCAAGCTAAAGCTGATGAAGGCATCTTTTTAGGATATTCACAGAATTCAGTTGCATACAGAGTGCTAAACAAACGAACAAGAAAAATTGAAGAAACGTTCAATTTAACATTTGATGATTACTATCTTAAACAGATTGATAGTAAATTTGATAACAAACCAATACTTATAGATTCACATAATATAATTGATAATTCTGAAATCAATGATTTTGATTATGACTTGATTTTTGGAATTCCTGACAGGGCCATTGATGCAGAAAGTAATGCTCCTGATAATCAAACATCAGAATCCTCAAAACATACTGATGAATCAACGATAACTTGTGAAAGCACATCAGGTGTTCACAGGGAACAAGAACATCAAGTTGAGGGGGAGCCTTCGCAAACTCAACAAGAACATCAAATTGAGGGGGAGCCTTCACAAAATCAAGAAAAAGATCAAGTTGAGGGGGAGCATTCACAAAATCAACAAGCATCTCAAGATACAGATCATGTTGAGGGGGAGCGTGATGAAACAGAGACAATTAATCTTGAAAATAATGAAGAATTTCATGAAGTTAATGATAATTTTTCTGTTGCAGGATCTGAAAATGAAGATATGTTTGAACATGCAGCATTAGAATTTGATCCAAATTTTCCACCACTCGAGAAATGGACAAGAAATCATCCAAAAGAACAGGTAATTGGAAATCTACAAGAAGGAGTGATGACTAGAGCTCAAATACGTGCGAAAAATGAGGTACTGAATGCAAACCAAGAACTTTGTATGTTTAATGTTTTTATTTCGAAAATAGAGCCAAAAACTGTTAAGAATGCCATGGAACACTCAGATTGGGTTGTTGCTATGCAATCTGAATTGGCAGAATTTGAACGAAACATGGTTTGGAGATTAGTTTCTAAACCCTCTGATGTTTCAATTGTTGGATTAAAGTGGATTTTTAAAAACAAAACCGACAAAGATGGCAATATTATTCGAAATAAAGCAAGACTAGTGGTAAAAGGTTATTCGCAACAAGAAGGCATTGACTATGAAGAAACATTTGCACCTGTTGCAAGACTTGAAGCAGTTCGCATATTTTTAGCCTATGCAGCTCACAAAGACTTTGATGTTTATCAAATGGATGTTAAATGTGCATTCTTAAATGGAAAACTCGAAGAAACAGTGTATGTTGAACAACTACCAGGGTTTGTAAACAGTGAGTATCCTGATCATGTGTATGTCCTTGACAAAGCTGTATATTGGTTAAAACAAGCACCAAGGGCCTGGTACGCAACACTTACAAATTTCTTGAAACAATCTAAATTTAAACAAGGATCAGTTGACCCCACATTATTTCGCAAGAAAATTGGGTGTCATCTAATGCTTGTTCAAATTTATGTTGATGATATTATCTTTGGTTCAACTGATCCACCATTGACAATTGAATTTGAAAATTTAATGAAAAGTCAGTTTGAAATGAGCATGATGGGAAAAATTAATAATTTTCTTGGTTTAAATATAAGGCAGAACAGAGAAGGAATATTAATCAATCAAGAAAAATATACGAAGAACTTGCTTGAAAAGTTTGGAATGCTAAATAGCACAAAGCTCAGAGTACCTATGGCAGTAGGAACAAGACTAACTCCTTCGTTAGATGCTCCTGCTGTTGATCTAACACTGTATCGTAGCATGATAGGGTCTTTATTGTACTTAACTGCAAGTAGACCTGATATTATGTTTTCGGTTTGTTGTTGGCTAGATTTCAAGCTAATCCAAGAGAGCCTCATTTGACTGCAGTGAAAAATATTTTTCGCTATCTCAAGGGAACTGTTTCTTTAGGACTTTGGTATCCTGCGAAAACAAGATTCTTCATTCAAGCTTTTTCAGACTCAGATCTAGGAGGATGTACTTTGGACAGAAAAAGTACGACTGGTGGATGTCAACTTTTGGATGGAAAGTTAGTAAGTTGGCAATCAAAGAAGCAAACTTGTGTGGCTATATCAACCGCTGAGGCAGAATACATATCTGCAGCTACTTGTACTTCGCAAATTATCTGGATTCAGAGTCAACTTCGTGATTATGCAATAAACATGAAAAAGATTCCTTTGTATTGTGATTCGCAAAGTGCAATTCGCATTTGTCACAATCCAGTACAACATTCAAAGACAAAACACATTGCTCTTCGATATCATTTTATTAAAGATCATGTGGAAGATGGGAATATTGAAATTCATTTTGTCAAAACAACTGAACAACTTGCTGATATTTTTACAAAACCTCTTGATGAAAAATCATTTGTTCGAATTTTAGCAGGTTTTGGGATGATTAATGCGAATTCAATTTTCTCAACAAAAGAGTAAAAGCTTTGTTCAGCAGCTAAGAGTCGAAATCATTCAGAGGTTACTGCTCATTCAGAAGGCTTCGCATGGCTTCGCAACCACAGTTTTTCACATCTGGCTCATAATCACTATGGTAAGGTTTACGCATACTGTTTTAGTGATGAAAAATCGAAAATCCAAAAAGATTTCATTTTTTTTTTAAATTGAAAATCCAAAAAGATTTTATTTTTTTTGTTCTTTAAATTTGAAAAATCAAAAATACAAAAAGATTTTATTTGTTTTGTTCTTTCGTTTTTGAAAAAAAAAAAGAAAAAATCAAAATCACAAAAATATTTGTTTTCTTTGTTCTTTAAACTGTCTGTTGAGAATTTAATACAGGGCTACAATGCGAAGAGGTCATACATTTGTGTTTCTATGGGAAGGTATTACATTTTCTTTTACAAACTAGTTAGGATGTCCCTAGAAGCATGCTGCTGTATGTAGACCTCAAGCCTCGAATGATTCTATGTGTGAAAAATGAAAGCCTTGATGAAATTATCTCATGAACATTTCTACCCAACAAGGCTTGTATTCGCATAAATCAACAAGAGCTACCTTACTCTTCTCAAATGAGTTAAGAGTTTTCTGTTTTGTCCACATAATAACAGAGGTACAATTTGCTTCTTAACCAATCTTTTTTAAACCAAAATGTTCTTAAAATCCAATATTTTTTTGAAAAAGATTTGTCCTTGAGGTCTTTGGTAAAACCAATCAAAACCTAGACGAATCACAACTCTGTGTTTAAGATCTAACATCATGAGTCTGTGATGAAAGTGAAACCCAAAAATCATACACCTTTAACGAATTGACGGGGAACTTTGTTCCAGATTTTTATGAAACCTTTGTTTCAGTATCAAAAATTTCGAAACTTCAAATGATATTCAATTCGCATGCGTGGTCTTGATCAAATATTTTCAACCAAGAATATTTGTTACCCAACAAGATCCAAAACAAATCTTCTCTTGAATATGATTTCAGTGTAAGTTTCATTCGCAAATTCTTGTCATGATAAATATTTTACAAGCCAACTTGTCACTGACTACACTGGTCAAACAAGTAATTTCATTTACAGTTTCTCACCTTATGTTAAGGCTGATATGTAATGAAATTTCAAACCAACCCAAAATGACTTTGAAAAGAAGCCCTTCGAAACTTCTTTACAAGTATTCGATTGTAATTCACGGGAAACTACACAAGCTGTTGATTATCTCTCTTGATAATTAACGAAGCAACCTTTGCCTGGGGTTTTACTGCATTCATGTCAAATTAATTTTTTGACATCACCACATTCCAAAAATTTCTTGATTCTTATCTTATTTCATTGGCACAATGCACACATGAAATCCTTGAGGTTCTGAGTAAAACCAACTCAGACTGATGATTTCGCAAATCTGGCATACCACATCGCTTTAAATCCCAAAAGTGAAAGAGCCTTGCTTCCATGCGAAGGGTTTTACTGATTCGGATTCTATAACGGATACTTGACAGGCTGTATACTAAAAATGGTTGGTATTCTATTCGGTTTTCAAGGAGATGTGATAGTTACTTTTTGCTGCATAGTAATCTTTTATAGCAATGATCCGAAATTCAAGGTGCCACATCGGATAACATTAAATGCGTCCCGCTTTAATTTCAAATCAAATTTTGAGTAACCTATAAAAGGGGGATGAAGAACACTATGTACGGTTACGCAAACAAGAATTCTCACAAACCTTCAAAGATTTCATCTTGATCCTAAACTTCCAATTTCTTTCAAACCCTAACAATGGCAGCCACAAACTCAAACACTGATGAGGTCCTTTCTCAATCCCTCATGAAGATTCAAAGCACAAACTATCAAGTTGATCCCAATGTATCCGCTTATCCAGAAGACTTGAAGATGCTCATCGTGGCTTTGAAACGATCACCATTGTCAACTGCCATGTTCCGATCCTTTCCAGTTCCGATGATATGGTTATCTCGTGCTGCATCCACGACTTCCTACAATCACACGGCGGATGTGATTACCTTCAATCTCGTCAATAACAAGAGGGTCAAATTGTCTAAGACCTTGTTCGTGGAGTTCTTGCAGATTCCCAACATCCCACCCTTTGTTAAACCTGTAAACTCCCAGATCATCCACATGTTCAATGAGATGGGACATCAACCGGAGTTGGAGAAGATTAGTGATTTCCGGAAGTCGGGATTGCCATGTATCTGGAATTTTCTATTTGGAATTTTCCTAAGGTGTCTTACAGGAAGATCAGTCGGTTTAGACAGAGGAAGAGTCGAAGTGTATGCCATGGTAATGGGTATCTACTATGACATCAATGTCGACTACGCGACTCAGCTTTGGAAGGAATTCATTAAAAGTCTGGAAAACACGAATTCAGAGAAAGGGATATCTTGTGCCAGGTACTGGAGTCTGATCCTGGAGAAAGTATACGAGAAAGATGCAATTCCAATTGTATCAGATGTCGAAGTTGCTGAGTTTTCGCTTTACCAATTTCCCAAAGTGGTAGAAGATGACGAAGCCATTTTTACCCGTGTAGCTCGCATTCCGGATGCGATGCTTCGCAAAGTATCTCCCACTCACAAAGTGTTGGTGAGATATTTGCGAAACATTGATACAGCTGATCAGTCAGGTGTATTACCCGAAGTTGCTACTCCGTCGAAGAAGAAGAAGGGGAGCAAGAAACCTGCGAAGGGTTCATCTTCACCAACCGTGCAAGATGAAGTAGTGAAGAAAGATGTTTTACCTTCCAAGTCTGGAGTGTTAAAACAGATTCGCAAGGCAGAGGTGAGTAGTAAGGGAGTTACTATTCGCAGCATTCCTGCCCCAGTATCTCCTGGAAAGAAACGACAAAGGGCAGAAGACGTTGCGAAAAACATGCAACGAACACTGGCAAGAAGAGGAAGATGGTGATTCGCAATGAATCATCCGACGAAGAAATTGTCCCAGAAACACCACCCGTCACAACCATGGTAACAGTTTCTTTACCAATTTCTCAACCTTCGCATATTTCCACCACTATTTCTCAAACCCAACCACTCGAAATAGTTCTTACCAAGTCAGTCACTGAGGAGGTACCTATTTCGGATATGGTTGTCAACGTATCTGATACGGGGGCACCTATCCCGAGTGTCGCATCTACAATACCAATATCCACCACTTCATCTATATTCGATCATGCCCTTCAGAACCCATTCACCACCCTTTTTCAATCACAATCACCTGAGAATCCTCCACCTTCGCAACAAATGTCGGATCCAGAAATCGAAGGAGGTGCTTTTGGAGGAGTTCTGGATGACATCACTTTTGATTCCGATGGAGAAGACATTCCTGATCATATGCTGATGACAGGAAAGCAGTTCAAGATACTGAATCAAAAATTGAAGGCCATTATCCAATCGCAAGCCGATTCTGGGAGAATGTCTTCAATCTCAGCAATGGAGGTGGATGTTATGATCAAAGGAGCTGAGAAACGTATAATGGAGAAAGTTGATCAGTCTGACAAAAATAACGAACTCTGAGTGCAAGCACAAGGGAATAATTTCACGTCTGCAGTTAAAGATCTTAAAGCTGCTACAAAAGAACGACATCTTCTTTTTATCCAAGACGTCAAGAAAGTTCGTGAGGACGTCAATTTTAAAATTCAGGAGTTGAAGTCTGATCTTGCGAAAGATCTTCAGGCTGTGAATACAAGACAAGAAGATCTTCACAAGCAGGTTGTGGAAATTTCGTCTCAACTCCACAAACTCAACAACATTCCTGTTGCTGATGATCACAAAGCTGCTACCATGGAGAAGTTTGATCACCTGATCAAATTGGTGACAGAGCTCAAATCAGCAGTTTCGCAATCCACAACTTCGCAAATCCCCGATTTCAAACTTCACTTCTTTACTTCCGAAGGGTGCTCCACCTGTTTTCACAGGGGCGCAAAGGGGGAGAGAAAAGTCGAAGCAAAGAAGGTGAAGCCAAAACAGTGGGAAAAGTCATATCGACTCAACTGGTTGCAACTTTTCCAAATCCTACTAAACCGATTTCTTCAACAACAATAACCACAAAAACAATTTCCAAGGGAGTTGTTATTGGAGGAAACGAAGGAGGTTTGAGTTCTCAACCTCAGAAAGATGTAACAGGGAAAGGAAAGGGCATCCTGTATGAAAAGTCGAAAGAGGAGATAAAAGCTGATGCTGAGGCTGAACTTGAAAGAATGAGACAAGTCCAGAGCATAATGCGACAACGGGCAAGTGATCCTCCCTCAATGAACAAAGGTGATCCTGCGAAACTTTACTCTTACGAAACAATAGAGTCTAAAGTTGTAGGAAGGGAGATGTATGAGTTCGAGAAGAAGCCTAAAAGAAGTTACGACATTGCGAACTCAGATCACTGTCAGTTGGACTTCCCTATCAATGAAATGCTGTTCATCACAGCTCAATATAAGATCAGTGAGAAATTTGATAATCCGGATGACTACACTCACATGAAAATCAGATTTCATGTTGTTCTTGGGAAGAATCCTGATGAAGTCTGGTCCCTGATGAAGATCAAGAAGGTGCTTACGATAAAGAAGGATGTTCTGTTTGAAGACATGCTTTAAAATTTTAGATATTTTGTCATCAGGGCAGACAACAAACAATACGACTTCACTGTTGCTGATTTCCCATTGATGAACTGCAACGATCTTATACAAGTAGCTCTTATTCTGAAGCACATGGAAGAGAACAAACTCAAAGGCTCAGAAACAGATGTTTTTAAAGTCGGATTCGCACATGTGAAGACTTATATCGACAACTACTTCGATTGTCTTGCACTTACTGATGAGGAGTTAGCGAATGTGCTTGGAAGAGAAGTGAAAGTTCCATGGGAAGATACTTTGACACAATCAGCATTGTCGAAGTATGTTGTAGGAGAGATATGCCTTAAACCATTTGGCATGGTGTTTTCGGGAAGAGACACTAAAGGCAAACCGAAGAAGTTCTTGTTCAAAGCTTCAGAGATTGAAAGATACAACTCTTCGCAATATACGCACTTCATTGTACGTATGAATAATTGCAAGAAAAATAATGAAGGTGACAAGAAGGACTTGAAGAAGGTGATCTCCTGGTATGGAGAAGTGCGAAGAACGATTCACTCTGCAATTCAAAAGCTTTTAAGTTGAATTGTATCGACTGTTTACAAAGGGGGAGAATGTAGAAGTTAGTTGTAAAAGTCGAATAGTGTGTCTTGTAATGATTCGCATTTTGTATGTTATTTTACTAAGTAAATATTATATGCGAAGTGTAGCATGCGAAGTTTCATTGTATAGACTTAGTATACTTTTTGTAAGTTCCCTATAAATAGGGACTTAGGCTTGAAGTAGAAGAACGAGACATCGAAACACAAAATCTCTCTTCAGCTTACTCTGTAATCAGTCTTAATAAAACGAGATCTGATTAATATTTACTTCGTGTGTTCTTTATCTTTCATCATTCAAATCTATTGTTTCATATCTTAATTCTCGATAACAATTCTCATCATTAATAGGGCCGTAAACTCACATTGGAAGGTGTCTTTGATGTTTTAAAGTCCTCAAATTAGTTAGGATTAAATAGGGGTTAAAGTCCAAGGCTTTAGGAGTGACTAAAACACTCTTTGGCCCTTGATTTTGGAGTTCACGGTCCAAGAATTTCTTGGGCCGTGAACACCTAGATCTTGGTGTTTTGGATTGTTTTCTAGTCCTAAATACATTTATAAATAAGCCTAAGTTCGTTACTTATCATGGGGAAAACACTAGGTAGCATTTAAGCCTCATTTTGGAGTTTACTCTCCAAGAACGTTCTTGGGCGGTAAACTCCTGAATCTCACAGATTTGATATGTAATCTAAATTATTAAGCACATAATAAGCATTATAAGACAACTAGAGAAGTGTACTCACGATTTGGGATAAAAACCCAAAGATCCGTGAGAGAGAAAATGGCTTTTCTCTAGTTGGAAATGCGAATAATGAATGAATTTGGTTCAGAATTCTATTTATAGTCCTAAGATATTTTTGGCAGAAAAGATTTTTATTCCCGGAATGAACTCTACTATCCTAGAGTATTGGAATAACAGTGTTGCACAAAACCCTAGTGCATCCACTCTCCTGATATTTTCTAAAGTGTAAACCCTGAAAAACTGCCAAACTTATACCCGAAGTCTGAATTTTCACTGTAACTGTTCTAACTTCTATTGGCATGATATGGTTTGTTCAGAATGGAAATTTTGGGTTGTCACAAGTGAGGCAAGTGAGGGTATGTTAGATGGAGAGGATTGTGAGACTAGTGGTGTTTCAACATTTTTATTACCAACATCAAAATTGCCAACCACATTATTCAAAACAGTATCAGACATTCGAAAATCATTCAAAACAGTATCAGAAGAAACAGAAACGTCACAAAAACCATTGTCACTTAAAACATTAGAAAAAACATTGTCTTTATTAAAAACTAAAACTTCAAGTTTGGACTCAGTTTTATTTTCAGAAACAGATCCTTCAACTTCGTGCTTTGACTGATTCAAGGATTGATCTGCAGGAGAAGTAGAAATGTTATTATCTTCAACATTAATAACTCCTCCTGAAACAAAACCAGAAGGTTTGCCATAAACCATGAATGATTCATTGGCAATCTCTTCTTTGCTCAAGGGTTTAGGCTGATATGAATGATTAAAAGGAAGAGGCACATGATTATATCCTAGACCCTTTGATTGATTTCGTTTAAATTGCATGCAGTGGTCTATCATATTAACAACTACCTCACTCGATACATCATATTTTTTGAAATCAAAATCAGCAGTTTCAAATTTCCCTTTTAAAGATTCAATTTCAGTCACTAGTTCACCGTTCTGTTTCATTAAATAATCAGAATTTTCGCATTTATTACTATAGTCCTCCTGAAGCTTCCTAAAGTCCTTTATCTTAGATTCTAACTGTGCTTTAAGAGGTTTTTTACCTTTTCTAAGTTGGTATCCTTCATATCGAAGATCTTCTACTTCCCTAGTTAATGAATCGTTTAGTTCACGAAGAATTTTAAGGTTTTTTTACTTCTCTATCCAATGCCTCATTTTTGTCATGCAGAGATTTAACATAATCAAAACAGGCTTGAGAGCATGAGGGTAAACTTACCTCTGTTTGATTAGGTCCAAGAGAAAAAGATACCATCAATCCATACTGCAGCATCATCACATTATCTTCAGCTGCCACAATCTCTGCTGGAGCATCATCACTGACATGTGCCAGTTGAGCATTTTCAGGTCCATACAAGTTCAGGGCCTGCATCTAATCCTCCCAATCGAACGATTGTGCAACCATATCCTTCTCATTGTTTTTCTAAGCACCACTTCGATTGTTTCCAACTACAACTATTGTCATATCGTTATTAATCTTCTTTCTGGATGTGGGCAATCACGAGCAAAATTCCTTGGCTCGTGGCAGTTGAAACACCACCGCTTTCCCTTGCTAAACCTAACTTTCTTGTCAGCACTCATCCCCCAGTTGTTCTTTCCAGTCTTTTTGGCAAAATGTTTTTCCCTAAAAACTGCCATGGCAATTTGCCATGTAATATCCATCTCTTCAACGTCTTCAGGGTGAATCTGATCAAGATCAGCAAATGACAGTTGGGGTGGAAGCTCCCCGGCTACGAGTGCGTTATAGCAGTTGACAAGCCCTGATGCAAGTGCGAGATTTTCATCACCCTCCTTTCCTCTTGAAGAAGAAGCCACATTTGAGGATGCAATAGCTTGAGTAGCCACGAATGATTGGTTCTGTGAGTAAGGCATGGCTGATGCAGAGGAAGCTGATGGATTGGGAAGAGTCTGAATTTGAACTTGCGGAGTAGTGAAGGATTGACCTGTAGAAGAAAAAGAAAAGGATGAAAGAGCACCGTTAGTAGATATTCCAAGTTTCGCAGCTGAGTATGAGTTCGCATGGTTCATTTCTCGCTGCTTGTCATCAATATCACAAGCTTTGATGACAGCCATCACTTCAGCAAGAGAGAGACGACTAAGATCCTTAGTCTTCTTGATGACAGCTACATTCATGTCCCAAAACTTTAGGAGAGCATTTCAGCAGCTTCTTGTTTATCTCAGACTTTGTGTAGAAGATCCCAGCTACAGTCATTTCAGTGTTAAGAGAGGTGAACTGTTGCAGCTGTGCCTCAAGAGTTTCTCCAGGAATGTAATTGAACATATTAAAACGTTGTCGCAACATGTCTTGGCGACTCTCTCTCATATCTTCATTCCCTTTGTATGCCCCAATAAGGGCTTCCCACAAAGCTTTAGCAGAAGTGTACTCCCTCAAACCTTGAGCAATGTCTGGAGATAGTGCCATGGTCAAGATGGCCAAAGCCTTTTCTTGCTCTTCAATCTTCTCGATGTCCTCATAAGTGTAGTTTCCATCTTTTTGTCAACCACCTGGCCTACAACAGTAGTGGTTATTCTGACAGGATTTCTTACTATGCTTCTCCAGGTCTTAAAATTCTTCATTTTTATGTACTGCTCAATTCTTTACTTCCATTCTGGGAAGCCTTCAGCGGATAGGAGTCTAGGAATTCGGGTGGTTGTGCCCATGACTGAGTCCAGTTCTTGGTGATTTGTTTGACTTTAAGAATCCATTTTTATTGTTTAATTAATTTGAAATAGAGAATAAATTAATTTAAATTCAGTTCCTGGTCATGCACACTGGAAACACTAAAAAATCCGATTTACTACCCAAAAGGAATTTACTGCCCAAAGTCATTTTGCGGCCGTAAACTCTAATTTTACGGTCGAAAGGAGAATACGGTCTGAGGTTCATGGTTCTAGAAAATTTCTTGTTTACGACTTAAGAACGCAGTTCACTATTTATGATCGTTGAAGAGTTTGCGGCCGTAAATAGAGATTACGGACGTAAGCTCGGGCCGTAAGCTACGATTTTTGCAGTTTTTCGATGGGATTAAATATCTTCTAGCAGAAAACACAAACGTTAGTCTCAAACCAATGAAAACTCATTCCGAACTCGATTGTAGAGTGCCTTTGACGCTGGTTTTGCTCTGATACCAATTGTAAAGTCCTAAAAATTGATCTTACCAGTGATCAATAGCAAACACAATCACACAAAACAAGAATAGAGACGAAAAGAGAATAAAGCAAGCTTGCACACGTTTTATAGCAATAAATGTCTGGTACAACTCGATAGAAAGCCGTGAACAATAAGGCATCAACAACAAAACACGACTGTCTAACCATCTATTTATAGGGACTTACGACCGAGAAGAGTTTATGGCCGTAAGGTGTTTTCGGCCGTAAACTCATTACAAACCGTAAACACGACTGTTACACCTACTAACATACTCTATCTAAACCAAACCACTATTACATTGCAAAGCCTAGACCAAACCACTAATTTGGCCCTTTCATTCCATCTTCCACATGATCTTTTATAACATGAAAACGAAGAGCAATATTCTTGGTTTTCGAATGTTTCACTTTGTGAATCACAATACAACGAAATTTTCTTCATATTGATTGCATAATCACGCAGTTGAATTTGAATCCAAATGATTTATGAAGTGCAAGCTGCAACAGCAACATACTCAGCTTCTTCTGTGGAGATTGAAACACATGTTTGGTTTTTCGATTGCCAGCTTACTAACTTCACATCCAAGAACTGACATCCACTACTTGTGCTTTTTAGATCAAGATTGCAACCTCGTAAGTCAGCATCTAAAAATGCTTGAATGAAAAATCCAGCTTTCGAAGGATACCACAATCCTAACAAAATTGAGCCTTTGAGATAACAAAAGATAATCTTGACTACAGTGAGATGTGGTTCTTGAGGATTTGATTGATATCTGGCATAATTACAAATAGAAAACATAATACCAGGTTGACTTGTCGTGAGGTAAAGTAACAAACCAATCATGCTTCTATATAAAGTTATATCAACAACAATTTTATCTAACAAAGGTGTGAGCCTTGTTCCAACCGCCATTAGGACTCTTAATTTCGTGCTATTCGTCAATCCAAAATTTTCGAGCAGATTCTTGGTATATTTTGTTGATTGATAAATATTCCTTCTCTGCTTTGATGAATATTTAAACCAAGGAAATTGTTTATTTTTTCCATCATACTCATCTCAAATTTGCTTTTCACCAGATTTTCGAATTCTCTAGACAAAGCAGGGTCAGTAGTGCCAAAAATAATATCATCAACATAAATTTGAACAAGAATTAGATGATCACCAAATTTATTTCGAAAAAGTGTGGGATCAACTTATCCTTTTTTAAATTTCGATTGTTTTAAGAATGAAGTTTAAAGTTCCATACCATTCTCTTGGTGCTTGTTTTAACCCATACACAGATTTATCTAGAATATAACAATAATCATGATGTTCTTCATTTATAAAACCTGGAGGTTGTTCAATGTACACTATCTCTTCGAGATCACCATTCACAAACACACATTTCACATCTATTCGATAAACATCAAAATCTTTGTCTACTGCATAGGGTAAAAATATTCGAACAGCCTCGAGTCTTGCAACAGGGGCGAAGGTTTCTTCATAGTTTATTCCTTCTTGTTGCGAATAAGCTTTTACTACAAGCCTAGCCTTATTTCAAACAATATTACCATCCTTGTCTGTTTTATTTTTGAATATCCATTTTAATTCAACTATCGAAACATCTTTTGGATTAGGAATTAATCTCCAAACCTTGTTTCTTTTGAATCCAGCCAATTCATATTGCATTGCAACAACCCAATCTGACTGTTCTATTGCAAGCTTAACCATTTGTTCAATTTTCGAAATGAAGACATTAAACATGCAAAACTCCTGATTTACATTAAGTACCTCATTCTTTGCACAAAGTTGAGCTCTCATTAATGCACCTTCTTGTGGATTTCAAAGTACTTGTTCCTTTGAATGATTTATTGCCCATTTTTCTAGTGGTGGATATGCGGGATCAAAATCAAATGGTGCATCTTCAAACATTTTGTCATTTTCAGATCCTCCAACAAAAACATTGTCATTTGAATCATGAAAATTTTCATTATGATCAAAATTCGACATTATTGGATCATTTTGCTCCCCCTCCACATTAACTTCAACTGGATACTTCCCCTCAATAGGATGCTCCCCTTCAACATCATTATCCAATCTCCTATACTCCCCCTCGAAAGGATGCTCCCCCTCCACCTAAGTAGTCAAGTTCAAGTGCTCCCCCTCCACTTGATCATTAAACAAACTTTCGCCATTTTTTGGAGAGTTTGATGCTGAATTTAAGTCAGAAACATCTTGGATTAATTTCGAATCTTCTGAATACTTTGAAGCTTCAGGGATTCGATTGCCACTTGCATTAACTTCAGCATCAACAACCTTATCTGGATTACCAAAGATTAAATCATAATCAAAATCTGTCGAATTTGAAATTTCAGACTCAACATTTGATTCATTAATAATTGGTTTATCATCAAATCATTTTCCACTGGTTTACCATAATAATCATCAAAGGTCAAATTAATTGTTTCTTCCACTTTGCGTGTTCGTTTATTCAAGACATGATATGCAACCGAATTATGAGAGTATCCCAAGAAAATTCCTTCGTCAGCTTTGGACTGCAATTTTGAAAGACTATCTTTGAGATTCATGATACAACACTTGCAACCAAAAACATGAAAGAATTTGACATTAGGTTTTCGGTTTTTGATAATTTCATAAGGAGTAATGTTGAAATGACGATGAATAAACAATTTGTTTTGAGTAAAACATGCAGTGGAAACAGCTTCAGCCCAAAGATATTGAGGAATATTTACATATGTAAGCATTATTGTAACATCCTGACTATAGGAATACTTCGAGAACCTTGATCTATTAAGCTATTGTCTATGTTGGTCCTTATTATAAAAAAGAGTGACAAACGAGTACGCGGGGTGTACCTAAGGTGTACGCTCAGCGTACTCGTCAGCATGCATGTGACGCGGAGACCACCTAGTACGTTGGGTGTACTTGTGAGTACGCTGGGTGTACTAGGCCCAGAGTGAAAACCCTAGTGTGTGATGAGTTCCCTATATAAAGGATATGATAGCCTCATTTCTGGCCACCATTCCCAGAGAGAAAACCCTAAGAGTGCCATAACCTCTGGTCTAGAGGTTTTTTTGTGTGTGTTTGAGCCTTGAGAGTGTTTGTGTGTTTTGAAGAGAAGAGAAGGCCTTGAAGAAGAAGGAGTTGGAGTCCAAGCTTCTATATTCGAGCAAATCTGAGTGGGAAACTTCTTATTGACGTAAAAAAGCTTTGGAATTTCCTTTTCCTTTGTCATGAGCATGTTGTTTGAGTATATTAGGGTTTGATCCCAAAAGATGGAGACTTTATGAGATAATGAACTCAAGGGACCTTGATCTACCCCTTTTAGTGTATTGTGTGTAGTAGAGTCATAAAAATCCAATCTTGGACGTTAGGAGTGATCCATGCATGAGTTATGAGCCTCATAAGGAAATGGAATGGGTGTTTTGAGTGTTTGTGACCTAATCAGCCATGCAAATGCTAAAAGTCACTGACTTTATGGACTAAGAGACATTAGGGAGTCCAGATCTGAGATATGAGCCTATGTCTTAACTAATTAAGACCAAAACTGAGAGGAGTGAGAAACTGGGGCGTACGCTGGCCGTAATCCCATTACGCACGACATAGGGGACGAGTATCCCCGATGCCTGCATGGCAGCCGAGTATGTGCAACGTAGAGATCGAGTACACACAGCGTACTCACTGCCGTTGACTTTTATTGGATTTTAGGGTTTGGTAAAATTGTGGACTATTAAGCCTATGGAGGGGTAAAATGGTCTTTTCACCCTTATGTGAGTGTAGAAGGGTTAGTCTAGTTTCTTCAGAGCCAATATTAATTATGGATAATTATTATGTTCTAGGCGGAGGATAGACCGGTGGGCAGAGTTATAGATTCCGATTTCGAGGTTTTCATTTGCTAGCTTATGAGGTGAGTCTTCTCACTATACTTACCTTGAGTGGTAAATTATGTGTGACCGGAGGGTCTTATGTGTATGTGTTGTGTATTTAGATATCCTCTTATCTTTTTTGTGATATGCTTACTGTGTATTATATTGAGCTGCTGAGTTGAGGGACCAAGAGGCTCCACCTGAGTTAATGGGACCGGAGGGTCCCACTGAGACACATTGACCGGAGGGTCTTATCAAGTTATAGCCTCGAGTGGCTTATGTGTTGTGTGTGGTATTTTAGGGAACTCACTAAACTTTATGCTTACTGTGTTATGTGTTACGTATTTCCGGTAGCTCTAAGGATTGTGGCAAGGCACCGACATGATTGTACACACTGGCGGAAGATTGTTTATGATTCTGGGATTCTGTTTTACTTGTTGACATTTAAGACATGTGATTTTGAGAATTATGAAATGAGTTTTACTTTGTTTAAAATGAAATTTTTGTTTGGAAATTTTCGTCGTTACAAGTTGGTATCAGAGCCTTGGTTTGAGGGATTCGGATGCACCCTTGGGTGTGTTTGGACTCAAACTGAGAATTTTAGAAAGATTTTCAAAAGAGATGAATTTTTTTAAAAATGAGAAGAGTTTAAGAGAAGACGAGTCGTAGCAGTGTGTACAATCATCCAGATCACGAGTAGTGACTTCCCAACATAACCTCATTTTGTGTTACAAGATATTTTATGAGATATAATGCATGCTAGAGAATAGGCTAGGTAATTCATATATTAGGACTAGGGTCGCCTGATTTGTGATGCCTTAGCCTGGGGTTTTCTGCTATCAGTGATTTGCTTTGATTATGATTATCTAGCCGGAGCGAGCCAATGAGAGGACTACTATGAGAGTAGCTTGTGAGGCATAGAGTACTTGTAATTGGGATCCGAGGAGGAGAACTTGAGGTGAACAGTGATACGGTGTGGAAGGTAGTATTGGGCACGTACTACTACAAGCACCGGATCAGTGAGCCGTCCAAGTAAGAATCCTTAGGATCCTAAGGAACAAGTAGGGGTGGGTGATAGAGTGTGAGTATGCTCGAGTAGGTATCTGATGATTTTGTGTTGTGTTTCAGAGACATCATGGTGGGGACACACCACAACCCTGGAGGCAGTGGGAGTAGTGATGAGGAGATACGGAGGATGATCCACGAGGAGGTGGCTACAACTATCCGAGCAGTGATTCCAGAGATGTTTGGGTCTATCAAGACCACCCTGATCGAGACATTTGATGATAGATACGTTGCTGTCACTGAGGCTGCTACTGCTACAACCACTGCGGCTGTTGTTGCTGCTAGACCTCAGGGGGTGACTCGCTGTTGTTCCGGCTATTGTTGCTCCATCCTTCTGTTTGAATTCTTTCAATTCAATCAAACAGTGTTTCACGGAATTGATCTTAGTCTTCTCACTCCCTTGAAAATTTTCTTTGAGAGTATTCCAGATCTCTTTTGCAGATTTACAACTCCTGACATAGTTGTAAACAACTGGAGGTAATGCACCACGTAGTTTCCTCATACATCTTTTCTCATTCTTCTTTAGACGACTAGATTGTTCAACTACACTTGAAGTACCAGACGAAGTACCAATTGGTTGAATATTTGGTGGAGGACTTGCATTTCTAGAGATACATGACCACAGTTCCTCATCCAGCCCATTCAAGTATTCTTCCATGCGATCAGCCCACTGATCATAGTATTCAGGGATGAGCATAGGAATCTTCGTTGAAGATCCTAGCAGATGAGAATAGGATGTCATTGAGTTCATGTTGAAATTAGCCATGAATGTACGAATGAATTTTTCAGAAAAACTTCAGAGATTTTGGAAACAAATAGCTGAAACAATCAGGGATTTCAAGCAGAACACTCGATTCAACAAATCAGTTGCAGAGTCGAATCACAACTGTAGATCAATAACCATTTTCAAAGTAAAAGGCACGGAAACTTTTGAATACTTAATTTGATTCAAAAACCTTTTGATACAGAATGAAAATCAGATCACAGATATATGATTCCTGCTCTGATACCAATTGATGAAGTATTGAATCAAGTAATGAAAACAAAATTAGAGTATGGAGAATTGAGAACACAGAATGTAAATAAGATCTTGTTTCTGCTCGTATTATGCTTCACAGTTACAGAGAGAAAGTAGAAACGACAAACTACCAAAACTCTTATCTAACTCTAAGTAACATTCCATATTTATTGAAAAATAGTAAATCATACAAAAAATTACAAAGGACTAGACTTCAAAGTTTCGACATAAAACGTCTTTGTAAAATAACATTAAATTTCGACACCTTACAACACAACTTCGACCCTTACACTTGGGCATATAGATTCAACAATCTCCCTGATGGAACCTTGTCCCGGATGAGACCTTGCTTCTGACTTGTCACACCCCCGAACCAGACGGCGGAAACGTACGAGGGCTATTGTGACTCAATTGAATACCATCACAGTGAATATACATGAAACATAACATCATTCATCACCATGCATTGAAATAGGACAACTGGTAGTGTTTACATTTAGTACATTGTTTCATAACATTACATTCCCAAAAAGAAGATTGTTCGATACTAGTTAAACAAACAACAAGACATCACTGATTACATTTTTCCCTTCGATTTACCTGTCATCGCTGCAGTAACCGCAGCAGAGACCGCTTCCTGGAATGCAGCTGAGTCAACTTCGGGTGGGGTTGGTCCAGGGTTTCCGCGAGTAGGTCGGTGAGGCATCTTTCTTTCATGAAGCAGAAAGATGTTGAGTGTTTGTAGGTTCTGTGAGGTTGTGATCCTACTAACTAGGTGCATGGTACGAACTTAAGTACTTCTACAAATTAGCATACAATCATGGATTCGCAACACATAGCAATTTGTAATGTCATAATAAAACACGTAAAAGTTCACTAATATTATCCTATGCCTCTACCACTATTGCATACTAAATAGACGTTCTCTTTTTGGTGATAAAGGGGTATGCTTTCAGGTTCCCTAGCTATCACGATCTCCTCAGGACGTGTGGTAGTGATACCTTGGAGGGAATGTAGTTGATCAGGCTACATCCGCTCCTTGATACTACTAAGAACAGTCCTGAGCTAACCGGGATACTAGCGTAATCTGGTTTGGTTCGGAGTTATGTTCTTATTCCTAATGCAAGCAAGGGTGTTTTATTGTTATGTTTTACTTGTTTTGTTCAGAGTTGTGTTAGTCCCTCTTTTGGTTTATAGTTGCATATCAATGTGTGGCTAGATATGCTAGTTCACTATAAACAGAGCTCTGATACCAACCTCTTACACCTCCGAACCAGACGGCGGAAACGTCCGAGGGCTATTGTGACTCAATTGAATACCATCACAGTGAATATACATGAAACATAACATCATTCATCACCATGCATTGAAATAGTACAACTGGTAGTGTTTACATTTAGTACATTGTTTCATAACATTACATTCCCAAAAAGAAGATTGTTCGATACTAGTTAAACAAACAACAAGACATCACTGAGTACATTTTTCCCTTCGATTTACCTGTTACCTGAGAATACAAGTATTTTGAAAAACGTCAACATATGAAATGTTGGTGAGTTCATAAGTAATGTTTGAAATATAATGTTTTGTATTGTTTTGAAACCACCAGAAAATCCGATATTTTCTGAAAAGAGTATCGTATAAAAAGTGTGAAGATCCATAAGTATGCTTGTTTGTTTCTAAAAAAAAATTGATAGACTTGGTATGCATCTTGTAGGTGTATGAATTGAAAACCCTAGGAAAAGCCGATGTTTTCCTAATACTTTGAATTACACGTTTTATATTTTGTTATACCGTTGTGACGTGTGTATTCAATAATTCCAGGTGACGTTGGATTAATTATGGATTGTGAATTATTATAAACACGCATTAATTAAAACAACTAGTTTACAACTATACAAACGATCCCTTAGGCGTCGTCCGTACTATTCACTTAATCCAATCACCCTAACTTCTCATAGCCCCACAACCGAGGAGAAAAGAGGGTGCGAAGCCCCCGCTAATTCCATAAGTCGTTCGAGGCTATCTTGAATGCGAAAGGCCCTTGGCCCGACTCACATTTGTGAATTCTCGACTTTGCTAGCAGTACCAAAAGACCCTTGGGGCCCAATCAGCACAAAAGCCATTGAAAGTCCTTTTACATGGAATTAGGTCATATAAGACCCAACGACATGTAAGCGAGTTTCCTTCGGGCCTAAAGATCATGTCATTGGGCTAGCTAGGCCCAACAAACACGATTTGAAACTTTCGGGCCCAAAGATGGTGTATCGACGTCTGGTGAATTCCACGTGTTTATTTGACTTCCCGTAATTTCAGCGTGTGTATTGTAGTATCGTCGTGTATAGATTTTTGATTCATTATTGATTCGAGACCGAATCAATTCGTTTGGTAACGATTTTTGGTGTTGAAGGTGTATTATGTTTCGTCGGTAGTCGTGGTACTAGTATTTCATCATAAAGGATTTATTGTTTAAGACATTAGAATTTTTACTTTTTGCAGCCCCCTTTTTTTGGATAAATTTACACTTTTGACCCTTTGTATAAAAGAATTTCCATTTTAGTCCTTAAACCATTTTTCTTGACACTTTAGTATCAAAACTTTTTGAAAAGGTATTTTTCAGCTCAAAGTTCTTTGAAAAACAGTTTTAGTCCCTCATAATGAAGTTTTCTCGGCTGGAACCTCTATTTTTCACAATTTTTACACTTTTGGCCCAAAATAGAAAATTTTTGCATCTTTGGTCCCTTTTAAATATGAAAGATATTTTTAACCCTTGAAAATGGACTTGGAGCACTAGTAGTCCCCTATTTTACAGAAAAGTACAGTTTCAACCCCTCTAATTTGAAAATCTCGCAATTTGGGCTTTATTGGGCCGAAAAGTTCATTTTTGGCCCATTATGCTTAAAAATTCACATTTTAATCCTTCAAAAGAGTAAATTTCCAGAAAATACATTTTTGAAACTGTTTTGACTCATCTCAATCATCAGAATTTGCATTTGTTTCATTTTGGGCCCTTTGAATTTATATTTTCAACACTTTGAGCCCAAAAATGGGTTTTTAAGCCCAAAGAGTTCATATTAACCAACTTGGTTACTTTTCTAGAATTCATTTGTGTAAAATATCATAAGTTATACTTATTTCATTCAACACATTGTAGATCTCGATTTCTAAGCTCTTTTTGACTAGATCCAACACCACAATCACATAAGGACATATATATATATATATATATATATATATATATATATATATATATATATATATATATATATAAGCATAGAAATGACACAAAGCATACATATACTCATAGATCTACACATTTGCTTGTGTTCTCCCCCCACAAAACTTATAAAAACTAAAAAATAGGGGGTATGAAGCTCACCTTGAGTTGGATTTCGGTTTTGGAGGAGTTTGGAAGAAGTTTGATGTGTTTTCTGCTCTAGCAACTTCTTGAGGAGGTTTTCGAACTTAGATGGTTCTAGGGAGTTATACCATAAATTTACGTGAGTTAAGATGAGATATTTGATATAACAAGGAACCTAGATCATAGATTTAAGTATAAAGTTACCTTAGATGATGATTCTTGTGGAAAAATCTCTTAGAAAAGCTCTTAAGTCTCGAAAATTAGATGAAGAAAGGTGAGGGTGTTCCTTGAGAGAGTTTGCTACACAAAAAGTGGATGAAGTGTGTGTGTTTGGGAGCTCTCGGCCGAGAATCAAGAAGAAGAAGAAGTGAGAGAGAGTTGAGATGACTAACCTAGATGTATGTTGGTCCATGCATGGAGGTATGGGATGTATTAATGAGGTGGCAATCTCACAAGTCAACTCTTCATCCCTTGAGTTTGGGCTTGGGCTGAGATTTGGAGAGAGAAAAAAAAGATTTTTGGGCTTTATTTCCCCTAAGCCCATATTAGAGTTAGGTTCAGTCATTGTTGGCCCTATAAAATATAAGTGTGATTTTTATACTTTGTTAGGCTAGTTTAGGTTAATTATGGTCCATAATGGTTCATAATATTTAATTTATTTCATTCTAGGCCCAATATGGCCCAAAATGTTGGAATAAATGAAAGTGGGTCCAATTAGAGCCCATTTAAGGATTCTAAGCCCAAGATAGTCAAATTGGAAGCTTATTGGTCCATTGGGCCCAATAAGGAAGTCCTAGTCCAAAATGGACCTAAACAAGAACTTCTAGGGTTTCCCATTTGCTTGTTGACTATTTGTAACGCTTGTATGGTGCATTTGATTGCAAATTTTGATGTCATAAAGTAAGCATCATACATGCTCTTAAGTTTTTGATTCAAAATTTTACTTATGTGTTGTAGTTACAAGGCACAAAATTTCTAATTGTGACATGACTCTGGGATGAGATCTTCTTGGTTCCCTGATTATAACTGCAAGATCACAAAGAACAAGGGCCATCAGCCGCTTCCCGGGAGGGGTTCCTGAGAGAACGCTCCAACGGTCAAGTTAGGATGAGTTTAGGGTTTGTGTTTGTTCTCTCAAGATCGGTTAGAGAGCTTACCTCGCTGGTCTTGTGTGCACATCCTTTTATACCTAGTGCTCCTGCCTGGTCCGTACCAGCCAGGATCACTTTTGGAGGAGACAAGGTAAGAGGCGCTGATTGGAGGGTCGTGCGCCCGCAACCGCTAGAGCGCTCTCATTGGCTCCGACGGTAATGCTCTGATCCTGCCCTTTGTCTCCTGACCGTATCTTTTGTCTTGGAGCAAGGATCGTTACTTGGCGGGCGCGAGCCTTCCGCCTGTCCGTTTCGCTCCCAGGGGCGCTAGCGGGCGCTGAGCCTGCTGGGCTGAGCCTAGCTGGTGTGCCCGGCTCTAGGGCTTGGACGTGGTTCTGTTGTGCTGCCCGAGGCACACCATCAAGTCCCCCAGTCCAGTAGCTGTAGCATTGCAGCGCTAGTTACGACGTTCTGGACTTAACTGATTGACGCGTGTCTGTTGTTACTCCGCTCTTAATGGCGACGTGACTGCTAAGGGTTACGTCAGCGTGTCAGACATTTAAATGTCCCGCCTCTTCCTCATCCTTTAAAGGGGATTTACAGAGAACAATTCTTGCCATTTCTTCCCTCTTTTCCCTGTGTATTCGTCTTTTCTCTCCTTTCATGGCTAATCTTCTCGGAATTGTCCCTTCTGCCGTCGAGTATCAACAGTTGGAGGCCATTTATGGCTTGTCTCCTTTAGAAGGTGTGGAATTTCCCTCTGCTGGCTCTAGCATCTCTTCACCCCCTGGAAATATTGGGGTTTTCCTAGAAACCCTAGATGCTGGCATACGATTTCCTTTGACAGATTTCCAAGAGGAGGTTCTTCAAAAGGTGGCTGTAGTCTTCAGATGTTGACCCGTAATGCTATGAACAATGTGGTTGCCTTCGAGATGATATGTAGAGCCAATGGGTATGTTCCCGACTACTTCGTCTTCAAGTTCTTCTTCCGGTTCTGCCTTACCGGAGATAAGTGTACTTTTTCGGCCCGGCGAGGGGGACATGCCCTAGTTCCTGATGGGCGCACCCCCAAGAATTGGCAGGACAAGTGGTTGTGGGTGAATCAGGAACTGGCTGGGAGTGGTCGTTACCGTGCCAATGCTTTCGCCGATACTGTCCCTAAGCAGTAAGCTCTTCCCTCACAATCAAGAAGTCGCTGATTACCTGAAAAGTGTGCAGGTAACCGTTGAAGATTACTCCGAAGCGCTTCTGTCCAAGGTAGGGATGAGCCCCTCCTGGAGACGGCGTGGCAAGATGGCGGTGTTCTACTCCGTCATTGATGGTGAGTGTCGCATTCGTCCTGTTTCTCTCTTTACTTTACTTTTGGTGTTTCTCTTAACCGCCTCCATGTGAGTTACATTTCATTCTACTTTTCTTTAGGTGTTGAGTCTTCCTTATCCATGGATGAGGTGCTGCGTAAACGCTATCGAGGCAAACTGGAGTTTCGTGAGGTGGATTTGTTCGAGCGTCTTCCCCCTCCTCGTCGGGCAGATCGTCTCAACACCCCTACTCCTCCTGTCCCTCTAGCGGGCTCGTCGGCGTCTGAGGGAGATCCGTTGCTTGCCCGCCCAATTTCCTTAGTTATGCCAATGGGTAGTGCTCCTTCCCCTTCCCCAGAGGACGGTGAGGAAAGCAAAGAGGGTATCATTGCTGACGTTCGGCAGATGCAGGCGAAACGGAAAGCTATGCAGGCAATGGGTGAGCCGGTGACTGGTGCTCCTCCTGCCCCCAAGAGGGTGCATACTAGGCGCAGCTTTTCTCGTCTACTAAGCTTGATGAGTTCCACGCCAGTGAGCTCCACCTCCGCTGGCGTGGTTGTGATTCCTGATGATGACGTGCAACAGTCTGAGGGAGTCAATAGGGCGACTGAACAGCCCGGTTTTTCAGAATTTTCTTCAATCCCTTCTCCAAGTGTTCCGTTTGTCCCTTCCAATCTTTCTCCCACAAAAGGCTTCGGTCCCCACGGGCCAGTTACAGACTCCAAAGATGGTGGCCCTGGTGATGGTGCTTCTAGGTCGATGTTAGGTCATAATTTTGTGGTTTGAGCTAGGCATTCATCTTGTATACGTCTTGGTAGGGTCTTGGGGTTTGTTATGTTGGTTGTAGTATGTTAGCGAGTGTGTGCGGCCATACACACGTGTACGGCTGCACACTCTGCGTGCGTCCATACACATGTGTGCGGCTGCACACTCTGTGTGCGGCCATACACGCGTGTGCGGTTGTACACACGTGTGCGGCTGTACACACGTGTGCAGCTGTACACACGTGTGCTGCTGGTGGTCCTATAAATAGAGTGTGTCTGTGTCAGTTGCAGTGGGACGTCAGTGACGTATGTGTGTGTTTTCCCAAGGTGTACCTGACATTTATATGATATAGATGTGTGCATGCTTGGATTAATTATTCTTCTACTCCTTCTACACTCTATTTGATTGTTTGCCTTAATTGATCACTGATTTGGATCCATAGTTTTTGGGACCTAGAATTGGTATCAGAGCCAATTCAGTGTCAATTTTGAAGGAACTTTGAAGGTGTGCGGTTGGAGTTTGAAGGTGTGCGGTTGGAAATTTGAAGGTGTGCGGTTAGAGTTTGAAGGTGTGCAGTTAAAGTGTGCAGTTGAGTGTGCGGCTGAGTGTGCGGTTGGAGTGTGCGGCTGAGTGTGCAGTTGGAGTGTGCGGTTGAGTGTGCGATTTGGAGTGTACGGTTGAGTGTGCGGTTGGTGTGTGCGGTAGGGACCCAGGCTTGTAATGACCTGGGTGCCCAAATCTAAATAATCCCGCTCATTGTGCAGGAATAGCTATGGAGGAATGTCGTCACACCTTGGTACGTCGATAGCGGTTGTTCCCGGCACATTGACAGGAGACATCTCCCAACTGTACGTCATTTAGAATTTTAATGGGGGCTATGTTTCCTTCACGGGAGGAGATGGAGGGAAGATCACTCAAAAAGGAATAGTTGTAAATGGAGTTCTGAGTTTTGAGAACGTCATCTACGCTCCTGAGTTAAAGTATAGCTTGTTGAGTGTCTCACAGATCAGCTTATAGACTACGGATAATGATATACGGTTAAGCAGTGAAGACCTCGATGCAATAGTGCTTACAGAGTGTTCCATCGAGTTGTACCTGACGTTTTTCAGATATAAACGTGTGCAAGCTCGATTTCTTTCCATCTTCTATTGCTGCTTGATCATTGACAAAAGGAGTTAGTGGTGTTCTCAAAGTGACGTCTCCAACTTTTGATCAGATGGCCGACACCTTTCAACCTATATGGATACAACTTCAAGGATTCCTCCCCTTCCATTTGCTATTCCAACTTTATTGCCATTTGATGAGTGATCAGATACTGACATAAACCTCCCAGCCTCTTGTGAAAACAAGATGACTTGATCAGAGGCAGAGAGATCTTATCCAAGAACAAGCACCACTAGTCCAACAACCCTCCAAAGCTGCTACACCGACTCAACAGACCCTAAAAGGACCAAGTAACGTTAGATCTTCGTTTGAAGTCGGGAGTTCTTCTGCTCCTGGGGGTTCTTCTCCTCCACAACCTATGCATGATGTTGCCTCTTTGAGGCTTGCCAGGTTTATTGCTCAACAAGATTCAGATCCTTTACCTCGTGGCAAATAAATATCAATAGGTGAAGGAAGTTTAGGGGGAGCAGGCCCATCTATCTCAGAGCTCAAGGAGGAGAACACTGATGAAGAAGACCTGAGTCCATGCTAGCTCAATCCAAGGGGGACATTGTTAGGTCATAATTTTGTGGTTTGAGCTAGGCATTCATCTTGTATAGGTCTTGGGGTTTGTTATGTTGGTTGTAGTATGTTAGCGAGTGTGTGCGGCCATACACGCATGTGCGGCTGCACACTCTGTGTGCGGCCATACACATGTGTGTGGCTGCACACTCTGTGTGCGGCCATACACGCGTGTGCGGTTGTACACACGTGTGCGGCTGTACACACGTGTGCGGCTGGTGGTCCTATAAATAGAGTGTGTCTGTGTCAGTTGCAGTGGGACGTCAGTGACGTATGTGTGTGTGTGTTTTCCCAAGGTGTACCTGACATTTATATGATATAGATGTGTGCATGCTTGGATTAATTATTCTTCTACTCCTTCTACACCCTATTTGATTGTTTGCCTTAATTGATCACTGATTTGGATCCATAGTTTTTGGGACCTACAATCATCCGTGAGAGTTATTAGTGGGAACCTAGCATTGGTTTGAAGGCCGGGTAGCATCTGCTTTCTGAAGAGTGGTTAGATGAAGATTGAGTTTCTTTCGAACGGGTTAATTCGGTGTTGATGTGAGATCTCATTAAGGTTGTTTATGCTGGTGGGAAGCAGTCCGCGTGTAAGTGTTTTCCTTGTGCAGAGTTGTTCTGGGACGTCAGTGATGGCGACCGGTGGTTGCTAATCAGTGCTACAAGTGGGGGAGAATTGGAGAATTCTCCGGGAGATCGATGAGTATTTGAGGGTGCTTAGCTATTGGGATTCAGCAGTGTTCTGTCAGCTCAGAGTATAGGCTGATAGGAGCAAGTGTCGAGCATGCGGGGCGGGATACAGACCTAGGGCAGTTGATTGTGGAGGGCCTGGGAGCAGGCCAGGATCGAGCATGTGCGATTGAGACAGAGTTTGGAACCCTTAAAGGGCTAGAATAGTGCGCATAGGAGGATTTCCAGGAGTGATAGCTCGGAATGATGAATGCTAGTTGAGCGGTCCGGATAGACTGAAGGCCGGAAGGCATACCAGTCAGGCTGAAGGCTCGGAGAACGGTCCAGCCAAACTGAAGGCACTAAGAGCGGTCCAGATTGGCTGAAGGTTCTAAGAGTGGTCCAGATTGGCTGAAGGCCTGGTGAGGCGGTCCAGTCATGCTGAAGACTCTACGGGTATTGTTGGATTGGTTCGAGGATATGGATTGTGTATGTTGTAGTGTGATTGCATTAGAAGGTCTGGCCCCGGTTAGTGATCTTGATTAGTTGAGATAGTGCATGGGCTTGAGAGTCCCTGCGTTGAGATTCAGAGTATGTGTGTTGGATGGATAGCGGATACGCTATAAAAAGGGTGGTGTAGCGTTGGGCGAGCACCGTGACACTTGTCGGAGTGACAATGTGGCCGAGTGGATTCCTTGGTAAAGGAAAAGAGAGAGGTGTGTAACTCCAAGAGGGAGTGTAAGTTCACGGAAGTGAAAGCGGCAGAGCAGAGTTATGATTAGAGTAATTCGGGTATGGTTATTGAGCAGCATGTTTGCGGAAGTGAAATAGAAGCTCATCCGGTTTGGGATGTCTGCTGAGGTCGCGGAGGGAATTCCGCAGGTGTAGAGCCAAGAGGCTCGGAAGGGATGCAGGGAGAGAGTTTGGGCTCTCAGTGTGATTCTGATCAGGGTATTGGGTATGTATTAGTGGTTCATCCTGGGGGATGTTTGAGGATATCATCAGTATATCGGGTTTTCCCAACCTAAGGGTGCTAGAGCTAGTTCAGCATGTGTATGTGATTGCAAGAGGAGAACTCGTGGGAGTTGCTCTGAGATTGAAGAATGGGTCTTTCCGTCAACATGGAATGGATAGAGTAGGATTCGGATCGGGTATCCGATGGTTCATGGTTTTCTAGCCCATATTGGTCGAGTGATTGTTGAGATTTGGAGCAGTGATGCATCATGGGTAATTCTCGGTTGTTGAGTGTGATTATCAGAGGGTACAGCCGGTGCCCGGCTCGAGACGGTGGTCAGGACACCGTAAGGAAGGAGAAAACGAGTTTCTGGTTCTATTGATGTGTTTTGAGAAATCTGGTTGGATTAATACCAGGTGGTGCATGACAGGTGTATTTCTAAGAGTTGTATTGTCGTAGGCTTCAAGGACGAAGCCTAATCTAAGTGGGGGAGAATTGTAACATCCCGAAATATCAAGAGTAGAGTTGAAGGGCTAAAAGAGTAAATTGGGATAGATAGACTCGGCGAGTCCATGGGTGGACTCGGCGAGTAGAGTCGCGACTTGGTCGCGTGTTAAGTGGCCGACTTGGCGAGTCAGTGTATTGGACTCGGCGAGTAGGCGCTGAATGGAGAAAACCCTAAATCCGGAAGTTGAGCCCTATATAAGGAACATTATGTTTCCTCCCCAGCCACCTTATCACCCCTTGAGTCCTTGAAACCCTAATTTCGTGGAGAAACCCCATTGTTGACTGAATTGGAGCTTGGAGAGGTGGTTGTTGAAGAGATCTTGAAGAAGAAGAAGAGGCTTGGAGCAAGGGGCTTTGCTTGGATTTGAGTTCCATTGCAGTTGGGGCGTTCTTTTGAGGTAATATCTCATCCTTGGGCTGTTACTCTTATGGGTGCATCATTTTAGGGTTTGTGGGGAGCTTATTTTTTGGATTTTAGAGTTTAGAGGTTAGATCTGAGGTTGCTACCTCAAATCTGGAATGGAGAAGGGTTGGAATGCCTGAAAGTCCCTGTGTTTGAGTGTGTAGTGAAGCTATCATGTCCCAAACCTTAGCCCTAATGTGAAAACTGCATAGATCTCTTTGGATTCACGTAAAGTTTGCCACTTTACGTGATGGATGGGTTGTAGGAGGATAGATCTATGTTTTGGATCAATTGCATGGACTGGAATGCTTCTGTATGGATTCAGACCGGTGGTACTCGGCGAGTCACATGGGTGGACTCCACGAGTTGCTTGAAGATGAACTGGAACTCGACGAGTTGGAAGAACAACTCGGCGAGTTGGATGAAGATGGCCTGGAACTCGGCGAGTTGTATGAACAACTCGGCGAGTAGGTTGAAGATAGCCTTAGACTCGGCGAGTATGTTCTTGGACTCGGCGAGTCTTGTCGAAGAGTCCCAATATTTTCTGGTTGAGTCAAGAATCGGCGAGTCAAGGGATGACTCGGTGAGTTATGGGCGAGTGGACTCAGAGTTGTTGGACTCGACGAGTCTCGGGGTGACTCGGCGAGTTAGATCGCGGATTGAGGGAAGTTCTGAGTATGGGGACTCGGCGAGTCATCAGGTTGACTCGGCGAGTAGAGTCAGTCAGGGGTTGACTTTGACCTTGTCCAAAGGTTGACCAGTTGTCTTTCAGGGGTATTTTGGTAATTAAGGGTATTTATTGAGTTCAGTGCTTTGGTGTTGTTCAGTGGAGGAGTTCGTCTCGGAGTTTGGAGTAGCGGGATCTTGTCCTTTCAGCCGTCAGTTTCGAGGTGAGTTATCCTCACTATATCAACAGGGTCTAAGGCACCAAGGCCGGCCCTTATCGGATTGAGATCCGGGTAGTTGTTGTTATGTTGTTACTGTGATATGTTTGCATCCTGAGAGCTAGGATGGTATATGTTAGAGACCTAATTGAGATCGGTATCCTGAGAGATAGGGAGATGCTATGCTAGTGACCTGTTAGGTCGGTATCCTGGTTAGGATGATGATATGTTATGTGATCTGTTTGATCTGCTTGTTGACTGTGAATTGCTATATGATTGTATGTATATGTGCACATGGTTGTTTGGACTGGAGTTGGGTTGAGGCGGGTCCTGCTTTGTGCTGTAGGCCAAAATACCCGGGGTGGACCGGTTGTTCCGAAGGCCCTGCGAGCGGTCCGGATAGGCTGTAGGCCCCATGAGGGTGGACCAGACGTGCCGAGGCTCGGAGAGTGGACCAGGCAGACTGAAGGCCCGGTGTGGGCGGACCAGTCATACTGTAGACTCAGAAAGTGGACCAGGTGGATTGAAGGCCCGGTGCGGGCGGACCAATCACACTACAGACTCGATGTATGTGGAGAGTGGACCAGGTGGATTGAAGGCCCGGTGCGGGCGGACCAATCACACTGTAGACTCGAGGTTTATGGCTAGACTCAGAGGGTGGACCAGGTGGACTGTAGGCCGGTGCGGCGGACCAGTCACACAGTAGACCCGAAGTGCATGGCTGTTCTGTGATCAGATCTGTTGTGGCATGTTATGCATATTTGGTGTATGTGGTTGGTATTTTGGGGATATCTCACTAAGCTTTCGCGCTTACAGTTGTGGTTTTATGTTTTTCAGGTTCTTCAGGAGACCATGGCAAAGCGAAGGCGTGATCGTACCGCTCCTCGTGATTTTGTAGTAATGTGATTCTGGGAATACGTTAAATATTTTGTATTGAAAACCTTTTTGTAAAGATTTAATGGAATCGAGCTGCTTTTGAAAAATTTAAAATTGGTTGTATTTTTCGGTCGTTACAATATGAACACCTAATGATCATTGACAATGTGCCAAGATCAACTAAAAAGGGTGGGGAATGACTCAAAAATGGGTGTTACCGAAAAGACTTGGTCCCAAAAGATGTGAATTGGGGGACCCACTTCAAAGTTCATCAAGCACCTCAATGCAAGGTGTGATAAACAAAATCTATCTAACTATCTACTCTAGTCCCCTAGAAAAATGATAACCTATCCTAAAAAGGTGGTGAGAATCTAACTAAGCAAGGCTCGGACGAGACTCGGGAGTACTAAGGGGTACTCCCACCAAAACCAAGATGTGAGTCTTCAATATCTTCAATGTCTTCAAAATATCTTACCGGGCTAGTCTTTGCTCGCACATATTGGTATGACCAACCACATCCCTCCGCACCTAGACCCAATCAAGCTACCTACATCTGACCCCCACACAAGCGGTCTCAAAGTGGTCTGTGAGGCTCAAAACGTGTCCCATTTATCAAATACAAGGAATTCCATATCAAGACCCAGGACAAATCTATGATTCAATACTTATGACTCGGTGATATGGTACCTGTAGGGATGAGAAGACAAGAGAGAACAAAAATGCATGAACTTAACCTAGAATGTATCTAAAAAGTATGAAAATTAGAAAAGAAAGAAATAAAATATGCAATATTTTTTTTATGCAATTTTTTTATGAATGCCCTAAATGACTAACTCTAAATGCAACTATATACAACCTAAATGCAATAAAAACAAAAGATAAGGAATACCTCACCCCAAGCTTAAAATTAAGCATTGTCCTCAATGCTTAGGATGAGAGTTAGGAAGGATCATACCGGGATCAAGGTGGAGGAGGCCCGCGAGGACGGTATGGAAGCAACACATGGGTCGCATGATGATGCTTGGATGGAGTTCTTGGCCGCCTAAATACACATGGATAAAAGCTTGGTCGTGCAAAGGACGCATATGAAATGGCTCGAAATTTTCTTATGAAATGACATATTTGCGCGGGTACCCTCGCAAACTTTGCGCGGGTGGGGGCAGCTGCGCGCACACGTCAGAATACATTCCATGTTGGGGTAATTTAGAACTCGGAATCTGCGCGACTGGGGGTCGGTCGCGCAACGTCTGCGCGGGTACCCGCGCGCAACAATCAGAGAGCACCCAATGTTGGTGTAATTTGATTGCTAAATTACACCCTTTGATTGCTAAATAAACGTAATATAATGGTAAAAAGGGGTATCGATCCTTGGGGAAATGGTTGTATTCAATCACCAATGCAATTCAATAGAACTAGTGAAATTAAACTAATTAACTACAATTAAACTAAAAGGGGGGTTTTGATTACTTGAAAACTAAAATATTTGAATAAATAAGAACCTTGCAATTAAGCAAGTTGATGAGATGCTCAAAGGTTGGAAATAATTGGTTAACTAAGGCAATTCAACACAATGAACATTTGTGTGTTTATCATTAGGATTTAATACAAAGCTTATCCTTCATCCCAAATTGGTTATAGCAATCATGAAGCATGATATGCCAAGATTCCTCATAAGTAGTATGGAGGTTGGGGAAGCCCACAACACACCTTCTTAATTAAGATCAAGGGTCAATTGAAGCAATTAATCCCAAGAAATCAATTAGCCTTAAGAATGAAGGAATCCCCAATTCCTAGAGGATGTCAAATGCTTACACATCCATAAAGGAGATATGATTCATAAGCTAGAGATGATTTCTACCATCATAAAGTCTTTGTTCTAGATAAATTCAATGATCCAATGCAAAATCAATGAAATAAATCAACCATTGCTCAATCAAATACTAAGCTCATGCTCAAAGCATCAAATAAGCATAAGAATTGTAAACTAGAATCATAAACTTGGAATAAATTGATAATCAACATAAATCCTTCAAAACCCACAAACATTCATTGGTTTTCAGCCAAAGTCAACCAAATGAGAGTATTAGCCACTCATGGCAGCAAAGTAACAAGAACAATAATCTAATTGCATAAAGAAACTACCTAAGATTTGGAAAGATGAAAGGAAATGATTTCTAGCTCCCAAAATCGCCTCTTGCAGGTCTCCAATGGTGGAAAATCGTGAATCGGCCTCTAGATCTGATCCCCAAGGGTTATGGAGTGCCAAATGACCAAAATGCCCAAACTGGGCAGTTGCGCGGGTACCCGCGCGACGAAAATTCCACCTGTGCAAATTTTGTTGTAATGCTATTGGTCCACCAAGCCACTCCACCCTTCCACTACCAAAGATTCCTTTGGTCCCCCCTCCCTTGTCCATGTAATTTGAAATGCACCAATCATCATTTAGCCATCAAATGGACACTCCAAGCCCAAAATTAGAATTTTATGATCCATCTTCACAAACCCAAATAATCCAAGCCAATAACTTTCAAAGCCCATTTCTTCCTCCTTGATTCCGCCAAGCCCAATAATGCCTCGGGAGCCCACTAAGCCCGTCTCCAATCAACCCGCAACCGCAGAAAGCACCGAAAAACCTACAAAATATCTCATGCAACATAACAAGCACCCGGTACGATCCATAATAAAGAAAAATAAATAAATTACAATGCATTAATGATAAAAAGATCTAAAAATCTAAAATAAACTAATAAAAATAAGGAAATAAAATAAGCTATCAAAATCCCGCAGACGAAACTCCTAATGTTGGACTACATAGTAAGACCCAGTAAGTCCTAACGCACTACTCCAACTCAATTGTCCGTAAGCATCATGCAATTAACCTGCCACGACCTTGAAATACCATAAATACCCTTCGGGTCAACCCTAGTCAACCCTGGTCAAAGTTAAAGTCCACAGTCAAGGTCAACAGTCCATGTTGACCTCAACTCGTTGAGTATAACCATCCACTCGACGAGTTCCTTGCCTAACTCACCGACTCGCTGCGTCACTAGAGTGACTCGCCAAGTCCCCTCCAAACACTCGACCGCAAACCATGGGCCAGAAAACCGATGGCCACAAACCCTTATCTGTACACCCTCGGCCGCAAACCCTTAGCCGTAAACCCGACTCGCCGAGTCACTAGGCGACTCGACGAGTTCCTTTAATTCTTTTTGTTTCTGGTTCTTCACAGTTGAATCTAGAGTCCCAAACTTCAGATCCAGCCTTCTCTATAATAGATGCCACGTAAAGTTGCAAACTTTACGTGCATGCAAGGCCTCATAATGCTAGAAGGGAAATATTATGCTCTAAACAAGGTTTGTGTGTATGGGAAGGGTCAAGCTTAATCAAGGGAGCAACTTTATGACTTTGGGGACCTGAAAAGGTCCATATCTGAATTTATATCCCAATAATGCGTCCAGATCTAAAATTAGACTCCATTTGCCCCAAAATGGACATGAACTAGAAAGATGAGAGGTCTAGGAATCTATAAATCAAGGTAACAATTTTTTACCTTAAAATGATTCCCAATGCAGTGTAGATGTCGGATCTACTGCTTCCCCTCTTGTTCCTTCTTCTAGATCTGTTCTTCACCCTCCAATCTTGCTAAACCAAGCTCTCACTCCCACTAAAGGGAGTTCACGGCCATAAACGTCCTTCTATGGGATAATATGGTGCCAAGGGAGGCTACTAGGGCGGATCATGACGTTTATATAGGGGGCAAACCCCAAAAGTTAGGATTTTCTTTAAATAGCCCGGACTCGCCGAGTCGACCCTCCGACTCGTCGAGTCAGTCCCGACCCGCGTCTATGATGTCTCGACTCTACTCGACGAGTTGGACTCCCAACTCACCGAGTCCATGCACAAACATCCCACAATAGCAAATTCCAGCTAATACTCAAAACTGGTGTTACAAGTCTCCCCCACTTGAACTAGACTTCATCCTGGAAGTCTGTCATTGAAAAGATTTGGGTAATGCTTCCTCCACAGTCTTTCTTGATGCACCCCATGCCCTATCAGGGCCAAAATCCAGATTGAATCACTATACCTGACCTTCCTCCCATCATCCTATATCGGGTGCCACTCTCATAGAGCGAAGCCTTGAGAGCACTTCAACCATGAAGAAGCCTGAGTATCCAACTCTTACCAACATCGGCAACCCTTTCTGAGCCCAAAGAGTACAGACACCTATCATCTCGAGGGACACAGCCGTCGCCCTCTGCATTCCATGACCATCCACTATAGCAACAGGACTCAACCGCACCCGCCTCTCTCCAATGTTGATCGATTCGGTGTTATCAACTAGTTGGATTGACCTACCATAACCTAATACCATTCCATTACGTTTGTAATATCAGCCTCCCATTTGGTTTCTGAACCAACTAGCAACCTCACACCCACCCCACACGGCCTTCGAAAGGGACCTCATCTAATAGAAATTGTCTCAGCCATACCGCCACTCCTAGTTCTGACCACTCTTCTGACACATCTAATCATCACATAACAGAATCATGTGTTGCACACGTGCGAACTCCGATTTGGGATCTATCCCAACACGGATCGATACCACGCTCCTTCCTTACGGTCCACGAATTTGCAATTACACATTACACCATAACTTACGTAGTCCCTTACTCGTCCGATAAGAAATATCCCTTATCCGACCCCTAAGACTACCAGTCTCACACCCATTCCATCCACCAGGTTCCCAAGGGATCAAACATCAGGACTGCCCAACCGTGGTCCCACTGTAACGACCCAAAAATCACGACTAAAAATTTCTTTTAAAACATAACTAAAACCATATTTATAAAACTGTATCATAATTCATAACATAATTTTTAGAGTATTAATTCAAAACATAATCTCATTATCAGAGTAAAACATTCCCAGGCTAACTGACTATGGTGTGTGCACTGCAATCTCTCCAAGCTCCTCTTTTGAAAACTGAGTACCTGAAACCAAAACTGAAAACCGTAAGCACGAATCTTAGTGAGCTCCCCCAAACTACCACATACCTCACAATAACAAATAAAGCACATACTGGGCCTTGCCCACTACATCGGACCGAAGTCCGGAACTAACTGCATCGGACCGAAGTCCAGAACTGACTACATTGGACCGAAGTCCGGAACTAACTGCATCGGACCGTAATCCGGAACTGTCTGGGACCTCGTCCCCTGCATCGGACCGGAGTCCGGAACTGACTGCATCAGACCCAAGTCCGGAACTAACTGCATCGGACCGAAGTCCGGAACTGACTGGACCTTGTCCCCTGCATCGGACCAAAGTCCGGAACTAGCTGCATCGGACCGTAATCCGGAACTGTCTGGGACCTTGTCCCCTGCATCGGACCGGAGTCCGGAACTGACTGCATCGGACCGAAGTCTGGAACTAACTGCATTGGACCGAAGTCCGGAACTGACTGGGACCTTGTCCCCTGCATCGGACCGGAGTCCGGAACTAGCTGCATCGGACCGAAGTCCGGAACTGTCTGAACATAGCATAACATAAACACGTATTTGCTAACATAACACATATACTGCATACTACATCGGGTCGTAGCCCGGAACACACAACACATAAATCCTGTCTGAGCCACGAAGGCATCAAACATACTAACTACTGCATCGGACCAAAATCCGGAAACTACTGCTAACTAAACGGGCCGGCATTATGGCCTTAGACCCGTTCCTACTGGAAGGAAACTCACCTGAACTGCTGAGCTCTGCCGATAATCCTCTAGCTGCTAATCGACAATCCCCTGAGTCGCTGCTACTCTAGCTCTCCGAGCTATCAATATCAATATGACACTTAGTCTGACAGTCCTTTAAAAGTCAACTAAGTCAAATTTGGTCAAAGTCAAAGTCCTGGTCACAGTCAACCTTCCAGGTTGACTCTACTCGCCGAGTCAGCCTACTGACTCGCCGAGTTCATGAGCTCAGAAACCTCCTCCCTTCTCGACTCGACTCGCCGAGTCAGACCATGACTCGCCGAGTCTACCGATTTTCGAGTCCTGACCTGGTCAACTCACTGGGTCCCCACTCAACTCACTGATCCGAGTCTTAACTCGAAGGGTTTGGGGTTTCGCGACTTGACTCGCCGAGTCCAAGAACAGGCTCGCCGAGTTCAAGGCAATCTTCAACAGACTCGCCGAGTTGTTCTTCCAACTCGTCGAGTTTCTGCCTATCTTCATCCAACTCGCTGAGTCCACCCATGTGACTCGCCGAGTTGCTACGCGATTTAAGTCTGATATCTAGCCTGACTCGCCGAGTCATCTCCCAGACTCGCCGATTCCATACATGCATTTCCATAATTTCGAGTCACAGAGCTTCTCCTTTGCCCCAAACAATAGATCTGGGTTCCTAGAGTCCATTAGCAACATAAAGTTGCTAACTTTACGTGCTTCTTGCCTCATAATACCAAAAACCAAGCTAGAGAGGAACTCCACTCATGGGGAAAGGCTTTTGTATAGCAACTAACATGGCTTTCTGCATTTTCGATCCAAAAAGAGCTCAGATCTGGAGTTTCAATTCGAGATCTAGCTTATGCACCAATTTCTCATCACATACTCTCAAAGAAACCCTAAAACTCCATGAAAGATGGATCTAGAAAGGAGAAAGCCAAGGATAACGATTCATTACCTCCAAATGCTCTAAAAAGTTCCACCAACTCTGGATCCAAGGCCTCCTCTTGCACCACTATGAATCTCTTCTCTTTCAAAGCTCCAAATTACTTCACCAAGGGTAGATATTGCTCCAAAAATGATTTTGGTGGCTAGGGTTTGGGGTCCTGGACTATAGGGGCCGCAAATGAGCCCTAGGGAAGAGAATAAGATGCTTAAATAGGGTACTAAGTCCTGAAATTAGGGTTTCCTCGTTCAGACCCAACTCGCCGAGTTCACGAGCCGACTCACCGAGTTGGTCACTTACTCGATCCCCCGGATCCCGCTCCGACTCGCCGAGTTCCTTCCTAGACTCGCCGAGTCAACCCTCTTTAACTTAGTGTTTCTTTCCTTTTCTTAGCCTTTCTGATCTTGGGTGTTACACCCACTATGACACGCACCATGCATCCACCTGATCCTACAACTTAAGCTCTTACCCTTGGCTCAGCAATCTCTACCGGTTCCATTCCTAATTCCCATAACCATCCGGGCTCGCCCACGGATAATTGATTGAACAACCCCTCCGGTCCTGATTCCAATTAAGTTGCAGTCTACCCACAACCTTTCAAACCTGCCTCCTGACCTAATTCATCTGAATGAAAATGTGAGTGCTACGACTTCCCTCGCAGTCTTACAGGACTTCCAACACTATCCGACAACCATGTGAATGCTACGGCTACACCCGCATTCTTACAACACTTCCAACACTATCTGACAACCTTGTGAATGCTACGGTCACACCCGCAGTCTTATAACACTTCCAGCACTATCCGGCAACCTTGTGAATGCTACGGCTACACCCTCAGTCTTACAACACTTCCAACACTATCTGAAAACCTTGTGATTGCTACGGCCACACCCGCAGTCTTACATTACTTCCAACACTATCCGAAAACTAATGCTATGGCTACACCCGCAGTCTTACAACACTTCCAACACTACATGATTGCTACCCATGACCCTATCGCTCATCTATCAATCTGAACTTATCTCAACATTGAGCACCCCCGCGGTCTACCCTCCCGACTGAACTCAAATATTGACTGGGACCCAACCTGGTTCCCTCCCCCGAAACCTGATACATGACGTCAAGAGGACACAATCCCAATGTTGGGAAGTTTCCCGAACTCCCAACCCACAATATCCCATATCCAATTAGCCCCTAAGGCCGCATTTCCTCCCACAATGGGGATGTGAAACGCATCCTTGTCTCACACTCGCTTCCATCTGGGATGTTTGGATGGTTCTCCCCCACTTAGATTCAACTAAGTCCGCTCAGCACACGAGAATTAAAGAATTCCCAAACCCTCTCTCGCTCCACTAATCAATCTGCTGACGTTCGATGCTTAACCGAGCTTGACCACCATGAATAACTCTTTCAAAACAACATGATTCTCAAAAAGCAGCTAACACTTCCTGAATCCCAACAATGTCAATGACTCTAGCTGCCCAAACCGAGATCACACTCAGATCTCGAAGTCCGAAGGTCGGATGCTCCCACAATACTTCTGTGACAACTCTTCTTTCTCCTTTGACAACTCCGAAAGCATTTCCAAACATAATGGCTAGGGTTATTGAAATCTAGACATGGTTCCCTTGTACCAACCCTCGAACCAAACCCAACAACTTGAATGACATAGTCACAACCACAAGCATACCCAGCCTTTCCAAGGCAAATAAAACAACCCCGCAGGGTTCTAAAACCTGAAGACGAAACGAATCCCTTGCAACATGATCATATCTACTCCGTCTAAAATCTACTGTCTTGAGATAGTCTGATTCCCTGACAGACCACTCATACTGAATCATTATTATTGAACCCAATCCGCTTATTCCGCAACCCAAAACACAAATACTAATGTTGCCCAATTGTTGAGACTCCCTGAACACTGATCTGCTTGAAGTAGTATGTGTTGGTTTTGAGCAAACTAACACTCCTAAGGTGTTCATGCAACCCTAGAAACCTTGGATCTATGTTTGACTATAATACCTGCAAAATAATTTTTCCAAGGTTCATAACCTATCTAGCATGGCATGGGGTACTTTTAAACATAAAAGAATTAGAAGAATTACATACCTTTGATTGTGAGTTGATTCCTTTGGAGTTTGAGAGCCAAGCACCAATAATGTGAATGCCTCGTATGGAAATCACAAAATACCACAAACTTGGAAAACTTAATGAGAGAGTATGTCTAGCTTCTAGAAATCGGTCACTCTTATGCACACACACTTAGTGCCATTTCAAGCATCACAAGCCTCTTTATATAGTGTAGATGATTAGGGTAAACCCTAATAACCCATGTCTTTTCCTCTTCCAAGGAACCATGGGTTAAAAGCTCCATGGACCATCCATGGACTCCCATTTAAGCTTAGCCCATTTCCATAATGAGTGTTAGCCCACACTATATAAATATAATAGCCCATGTTTAATTAGTCACCTTTTGATCACTAAATTAATTCATAGTTAAATTAAGATCAATACTAATTAAATAATATGATTTCATATTAATATATTATAACTTATAATATATTAATAAATCATAAACATACTATTCTCATAAATATTATCCATACGCCTAACATATGTTGAAGCCTTTACGATTTGGATGTCGAGCCAGTACGCCCGATGTACTCCTAGCATACTCGGTTAGGGTCAAGAACTGCAAATCTTCCAAAGGCCATAACTTCTTCATTTTAAGTCCGATTTCATCATTCTTTATATCCACGGGAGCTGATTTAGGCATCATACAACCATACCGAGGGTCTAAAGAATGATGAAATTAGACTTGGAATGAAGAAGTTATGGCCTTCGTAAGATTGTTGGTTCTTGACCCTACCCGAGTACGCTGGGTGTACGCTAGGAGTACATCGGGCATACTGGCTTGAAATCCGGATCGCAGAGGCTTCAACATATGTTGGGCGTATGCATGGACTTGTTTAAGTTGGGCCTTGGGTCCACCTGATTGTAGCAGGTCATTTTTTGGGCTTAAGGCCATGTTCGGGGTTCTTGGGCCATATTGGGCCTTAGAGGCCTTGTAGTTGGGCTTGGATGCCTTTTTGGGCTTTTATGAATTTAGGCATTAGGGGGAGGGAGGCCCATTAAGGCAGGGGTAAAGGAGCCCTCTTTGTCTTACATCAAGAATTAGGGTTTTGGACTTGAGTTCGAGATCATCGCTTTAGAAGAAGAAGAGCAATCATAGAATAAGAACTCATTCATTCATGAAGAAACACTAAATCAATTTTTAAAGGAGGAATATATCATTTATTATTTTGTCAATAATTATTTTGTCATGTCATAATAGTTAAGCCAAGTCATCATTTAACCTGTAAGATCCAGTTACCGGTGGGTATTATTTGAACAAAACATATAGTTTGTTGGTGTTTTTATACAAAAAGTTTACTTGGATGGTGTTTTTTGAGCATACCAAACTTAAATGGTATTTTTTGAACGATTTTGAAAAATAGTTACCCATATAAGTCATTTTCACCGACACAGTTTCATACACACCATCACAAGGCAATGCTTTAAAATAAAGAACATTATTAAAGAAAGCATTAATACCACCACGTTCATTATCAAACGAAAAGGTAAAACCTTGTTTGTACAAACCATGATAAGAAATAATATTTCTCGCCATTTCAGACGAGTACACATATTTACTCAAATCTAACTTTAACCCACTACTTAGCAACAAGGTATAAACTCTAATCTTGGAAACAGGTGAAGCCTTCCTATTTCCCATGATCAGGTTTATCTTCCCGTGCTCCACATCCTCACTTCTTCTTAGTCCCTGCAAATTAGAACATATGTGAATACCACATCATGTATCAAGCACCCAAGAGTTAGAATATGGTGAGTTATTAGATAATATTGTGTAAATACCTGCATGGGTGGGTTTCACTTTCCCATCCTTGAGATCCTGCAAGTATTTAGGGTAGTTTCGCTTCCAGTGCCTCTTATTCTGACAGTAGTAGCATTCAGCATCCTTAGGGATGGCAAAAGGAGTGACAGAACCAATTTTGGCTCCAGATGAGGAGCCTTCAAGAGACTTTCCCTTGGTACCCTTCGAAGGGGTCTTCCTCTTTTTTCCTTTGCCCTGCCCTATAGCCAAAATAGGGGTTGTTGTAAGAGTAGGAGTAGAAACAACTGACTTACCTTTAAGACCACTTTCGGCGGTCTTCAAGAGTCCCTGAAGCTTGCTGAGTGTGACCTCCTCCTTGGTCATGTGGTAGGTCATTCTGAATTCGTCATAACAAGGAGGTAAGGAGTGCAAAATGATGTCAATTGCCAACTCCTCGGGGAAGTTCACATTCAGTTTCAGCAGACGGTCCACAAATCTTTGCATCTTCTGCATGTGGCCCGTGATGGGTTCACCATCCTTCATTTTGGTTGTTATCATGGAGGAGATAATCTCATACCACTCTTGACGAGCACTTTGATGGTAGCGGTCCATCAAATCCTGGTGCATCTCAAAAGAGTAGAAGTCCTCATAGGACTTCTGGAGTTCGGTTGTCATAGTAACCATCATGATGCATGCCACCTTGGTGGCATCTCTCTTATGAGCCCTAAAATCAGCGATCTCCTGAGGAGTAGCAGTGGACTCATCGAGTTCCTTGATCTCCTTGTCGAGTACATATTCCTTGTCCTCGTAGCATGTGACCATCCTGATGTTTCTTATCCAATCATTGAAGTTTGAACCATCAAATTAGACTCTCCCATAAAGGTTCATGAGAGAGAAGGAACCGGTAGGGTTAGAGCCTGAAACATTGTTGTTGGAAGACATCTGAAAAGAAGAAGGACAAGTTTAGATTAGATATATAGAGTCCTTAATAAGACACCCAAATGTAGTATTAAGGCTAGGATCCAATACAATATGTTATAAGTTAGAAGAGGGATGTCGTAATCTAAGCTATAACATATTTGAAGGTAGGTGAATGACGATTCACTAATTTCCACCATGAAAATGAAATAAAGTATTAGGTTTAATTGGTTCAAGAAATTCCTAGATTCTTTTGAGATTCATTGAACTTTTCAATGGAATATTTCAATCTCGATAGTGCCCTTCAAGTTTTGTGACTGGAATGTCGAGGATCACAAAACAAGGTGTGAATAGCCATGCAAACTCACTTGGTACCCTTAATATTATCACCTAATCGATGTGCCGGTAACCCACACACGCTCCACCGATCTATGATAAACATTAACTCACCCTTTGTTATCCTTGCTAGTCCATATAAGTGTGCCGGTAACCCACACACGCTCCACCAACGACTTGGTAAGGGACAAAGTGTGAATTTCATGGTTTAGCACCATGTTCACATTTTCCTAAAGTAACTAAGATTGGGAATTTTAAAACATTTAGTTACTTTATAATAATCATTACACTTTTAATGAGAATTTTGAAGTCATTATCATACCCGTTCGGCTAACGACCCTCCACCGATCAAGGAAGCGGTGGGTGAGAATGGACACCCATTGAGCTGCCATTTTATAGGCAGCAACCTTATACCCCCCTATAGACCGGCTTCGTGAATGAGTCCTACTAATGGTAAAACGACTTAATCTTATACATATATATATAATAATTAACCATTAATGTTATAATAGTATAAGGGTTGAATTATAACTTTTAAAACTCTAAGGGTTGGAATTAAAGTTTATTAAAGTGTGTGCAACTTTACAAGTTCCAAAACTTGAGGACAAGTTTTTAAACTATTCAAAACTCTTCATTTCATAACTTATGAGTTAATGGTTCATAAAAATGAAGACTCGTCATTTTTATGTAACTTATGTGTTTTAAATGTGTGTTTAAATAAAGTGACCTTTGGAAATCCATAACTTGAGGACAAATTATGGAATCCATTAAAACACATAAATGATCAAGAATTAATCATAAACAATTTAGCAAATAATTCCTATCATTTTCTAAACTCATAAGAACATGAACATGAATATCAAAATTTCAAGAATCATATGATCACATACAAAGCATGGAATTTTGATATAAGCCATTGTAAATGGATTAGCACAAACATTACACCAACTAAAACAAGTTTTAAAACACCAAAACAGTTTAGGATAATGTTTCTAGTCCATTTCCAGCAGCAAAATCGAAAAAACTGCATCCTGCATGACCAACTCATCGAGTGCACGAACTGACTCATTGAGTTGGTTGAAGATTCACTTGGACTCGTCTAGTCCCCCTGTGCAGATTGCATAAAAATCGATTTTTCAACTATTTTGCAACAAGTATCAAGCAAGCAAGCCTAGGCTCTGATACCATTGCTGGTTTTGAGCAAACTAACACTCCTAAGGTGTTTATGCAACCCTAGAAACCTTGGATCTATGTTTGACTATGATACATGCAAAATAATTTTTCCAAGGTTCATAACCTATCTAGCATGGCATTGGGTACTTTTAAAAATAAAAGAATTAGAAGAATTACATACCTTTGATTGTGAGTTGATTCCTTTGGAGTTTGAGAGCCAAGCACCAATAATGTGAATGCCTCAAATGGAAATCACGAAACACCACAAACTTGGAAAACTTAATGAGAGAGTATGTCTAGCTTCTAGACATCGGCCACTCTTATGCACACACACTTAGTGCCATTTCAAGCATCACAAGCCTCTTTATATAGTGTAGATGATTAGGGTAAACCCTAATAACCCATGTCTTTTCCTCTTCGAAGGACCCATGGGTTAAAAGCTCCATGGACTCCCATTTAAGCTTAACCCATTTCCATAATGAGTGTTAGCCTACACTATATAAATATAATAGCCCATGTTGAATTAGTCACCTTTTGATCACTAAATTAATTCATAGTTAATTTAAGATCAATACTAATTAAATAATATTATTTCAAATTAATATAATATAACTTATAATATATTAATAAATCATAAACATATTATTCTCATAAATATTATCCATAAATAGCTCGGGTGAAGTGCAACCCAAATGGACCATGCCGGGTTGGGTCAAGTATATACCAAATAAGTTATGGACTTAGACACTTTATCCAATAGTATGGTGCCACATGACTGCTTTCCATAATCTACCGACACCTGCCTGGTCTCATCTCGTTCGCTAATCATCTAAAATACCAGATTCTGGCACGGCTGCAAGGCCAAAGGACTCCCCATACAGTCGCCTCACATGAATTCTGAACGAAACCCCTCTTAGGAACTAGTTGCCACTAGTTATCATGTCGCTGTGACTCTAACAATTTTCAGATCTAACCGTTCGGTTCCATGCGTCGCACCCTGGCATCACCAATTCCAAGGCTAACAATGGTTGCTACCTGACCATTGGTAGCCTTGCGCCACGAATGACCTTAAGCAGCCCACTTGCCTCCTTGCTCTCATAGCCGTATGACTCTTTTATAGTCTTATCACTGGTTTAACCAGGTCTAATCCGTCTGGTTAATTTTGAAATCCAATCCGTGGATTTCCATATCCTCACTGCTACACCTGAACTAGTGTGTACTAGTGTTCCTTCCGCGTCCTAACAACGCGTTCATGCCATCTACCAACCATGTGAAGGCTGCGGCCACACCCACAGACTTACATCACTCAAGCAGTATCTGCTATCCTTGAAACGAAAAACTCCCTCGTGTAGTTTCCCACAAGAACCACACTGAATTCTGCCCTCGCTGGCCTCTCACAAGCCGACTTGAACTCTTGAGTCTCTTTCCAGGACCCTCCAAAATAGGCACCCGATCGGGTCCCCCTCTTCCCAATGCACTTCAATCAATACATGCTCTCGTGCTCTAGAAATCATAACATTCCGGGTCTTGCACCCTAACACACTCACCAGTTCAATCGTCAACGGCTGAGCTGCAGTAGCTGAAGCAACCTCTGCTTTAAACCGGGCTACTAACTACCCCCAATACATAATCTCCAATCCTAAAAATTATAGTAGATCACATAATCAATCCTTTTCGCCTGATATGAGGCAAACTCCAAATCCTGGCAGTCCTTCCGCTATCTGGCTCACCATCGGAGTCGGGACCAAACCCTAGTCCTTATCCTTGTGTGCTCATCCGCATTCTACACAACAACTATTCCCACGGTCTAATCATAACCAAGAATTTCCTTCCTATCAGCTTTTTAGATTCTCCAAGACTCTCACCGATTCGAGTATGAATTCTATGCTTCCAGTAGTACGAGCCCATACTACCTTCCACACCTATCCATACTCTCCTCAGCAATCCTCCCGAATCCTCTAATTCATCCACCGAATATACGCTAAACAACAACACAATATCCACCGAAGCACCTCCTAGGCTCCCCCTATGCTCCCAACCTCACCGAACCGCCCTACTAACTCACTAGAGCACATCCTAGGCTTTCCTAGGTTCCCAACCTCGCCCTGCCATCAGCTACTGAGAAACTCCCCATGATGCCATCCATCCACTTCCTGGATATCGTCATATCCACTTAGTGGCTGACTCCCATCACTCAAGAGTTCCACAAAGCATGAAGCAAACAGCATTCGTGTAGAAGCACTCCGATCTAAAGAACTTCCATAGAACACTTTGCCCACGTATCGTAACCCGCGCTAGCCACATCCATCCATCCTCACCGTCGGCTGCCTTATGCATGCAAATTATACATAGAACAGGATCTAATAGACTGTCGAATAATCGAATCTACCCTAGGTGTAATTCCCCAATTCTCAGGTATTTTTAAATATGAGTTATTGGGTTAGGCTCTACTCGACGAGTTGGTTGACCTACTCGTTGAATAGTAGCGGGATGGATCGTGGGTTAAGTGACTTACTCGACGAGTCCATATTGGGACTCGGTGATTATGAGCTGGCAGGTGAAACCCTAATTTCCGGGGTTTGCACCCCTATTTAAAGGGACCTTAGCCTCCCTTGGACCTCTTTACAGTTCAAAAGAAACCTTGAGAGCCTTATTCGTGTGTGTGTGTGTGTGCCTTGTGTGTGTGTTGAAGCTTGAAAGAGAGTCCTTGGAGGGAGAAGACTTGGAGGAGAAGGAGATTGAGGCAATTGGAGTGTGGGAATCAACACTCATCTCAGATAGAAACATCAAAAGGTACCCAAACCGTCACTCTCCTTACAGATCTCCTTTATTGGGTGAGTTTTAGGGTTTTCATGGAATATCAAGTTGGTATGTTGAGCTATGGGCTAGATCTGAAGTTGTAACTTCAGATCTGGACCCTCTTTGGATTCTAGAAACATAAAGTTGCAGTTTTATTCGTGATTGAGGTCCCCTTTGTGCATGAAGACCCATCAAGAGCTTAGATTTGCCATTTAGAGCCTTTAAAGCCATGCATGCACGTAAAGTTTGCAACTTTACATGATAAGCATGCCCTAGAAGCTTGGATCTATGATTTGGAGCCGCTACATGGCTAAAAAATGGATCTGTATGGAAAGGGGACTGAATGGACTCGGCGAGTCGCAAGGTTGACTCGGCGAGTCTCATGAAGATTGTCGTGAACTCGACGAGTTGGATGAACAACTCGGCGAGTCTGATGAAGATTGCCATAAGACTCGACGAGTTGAAGAACAACTCGGCGAGTCAGATGAGTTTTAATCAGGATATGTTTGCATGTATATCCGTCGAGTTGCAAGGATGAAACTTGATGGGTGGCCTTAAGGGTTGATCGAGATTCGAAGGAACTCAACGAGTCACTCCGATGACTCGGCGAGTTGGAATGTGCTTCAAGGGACTCGACGAGTAGCTGAGTGAAATCGGTGAGTTGAGGTCAACATGGACTGTTGACCTTGACTGAGGACTTTGACTTTGATTAGGGGTTGACTAGTGGGTTATGGAGTACCTTATAAGGTTAAGTACTTATGAGTATATTGAACTATGATCATAGGTGGTGGAGCCGGTGTCGAGTGATCCGAGTGTTGGAGTTTACCTTCCGAGCCGACATCTGCGAGGTGAGTTATCCTCACTATATCGATAGGGTCTACGGCACCAAGGCTGACCCTTTAGTTGTTATTATTATGGTATGCTACATGTGATTATGCTCTGCTTAATAGGAATCAGGGTAGACAGTACGTTATGCTTTTATGATCCGTAGGGATTGGTATGTTAGTGACCTGCTAGGTCAGTGTTCTAGAAAATTCTATGATTGATGATCAGTAAGATAGATATGCTTGATGTTTGTATATGCCCGTATATGATAGTTATGCGCACATGGATTTTTGCTTCTTGGTTGGGTTGAGGCGGTCCTGCTTCGTGCTGAAGGCCAACATACCCTATGAGTGGTTCGGGGAGACTGTAGGTCCACGTGGCGGACCAGTCATGCCGAAGGCTCGAGATAGATCCAGACAAACTATAGGCCCAGTAGGGCGGACCAGTCAGGCCGATGGCCCAGTATGCATGTTGATTGATTGATTGTTACCGATATGGTTTTTGTTAGTGTGGTATTGGTATTTTGGGCGTAGCTCACTAAGCCCTCGGGCTTACAGTTTTCAGTTTATTGTTTCAGGTACTTTAGGATACCGTGGCAAGGCGAAGGCGTGACCGTACCGCTCCTCATACTTATGCTATGATTTTGGGACACTCTGATGGATAATGATTTGAAAACATTTTGTAAACAATCGTTTGTTGGTTTTTATTTATGATTAAAAGTTTAAATTTGGTGTAAATTTTATGGATGTTACACTAGGACCACAACCAGACAAGGAACAAGAAATAAGGCCAAATCAATTATCCTAAGGCTATAAGATCCTAACTGTATACAATTTTAAAAACATACACGTAGCAGTTCATAATACCAATCATCATTCTCATTCCAGCATGGCATCAAATATTCCTAAGGCTACCAGCATCATATAACAGGCCAACCTGTAACTGACTACGCAGCACTAGCATGCAAGTCTACCAGCTCATATAACATATACAGGCATCTCCCCTAGCCCTAACTAGCATGTGGTTCACAGATTCATAAACCAAGTCATAAAAGATATCATATATGGGTATTCTGGGGAAACTTACTTGGGCTCGACTGATTGCATGCACCACACCCTTTCTTGTCTTAGAAATTCTTTACTTAAAAACATTTTTCTTTTTAAAACTCTACAGATCCTCAGTTTGAGTTCAGACTCACCCGAAGGTATGTCCGAGTCCCTCAAACCAAGGCTCTGATACCAACTTGTAACAACCCAAAAATCAAGGGTAAAATTTTCATTTTTTAATATGACAAAAACATTGATATAATTTATTTCAAACATTCCAAATAATCATTAAGTAAAATAATTATCAGAGTTCATCCCAAAATCACTCATTGTGGAAATCATAGGTGTGTGCACTACGATTAATCCGAGCCCTTGTTTTCCAAATCGATGATACTTGAAACCAAAACTATAATCCGTAAGCACGAAGCTTAGTGAGTCCCCCAAAGCATACCCCACACACAATCCATATAACACATAACATATTAGCTTTAAAAGCTATATCTACCGCATACCACATATCATATTAGCTATAAAAGCTATCTCTACCACATAATACATATCAATTAGCTATAAAGTTATCTCTACCATTAGCCATAAAGGCTATCTCTACCATTAGCCATAAGGCTATCTCTATCTCTACCGTTATCCATAAGGCTATCTCTACCGTTAGCCACAAAGGCTATCTCTACCGTTAGCTATAAGGCTATCGCTACCGTTAGCCACAAGGCTATCTCTACCATTAGCCATAAGGCTATCTCTACCGTTAGCCACAAGCCTATCTCTACCGTTAGCCACAAAGGCTATCTCTACCACATATCACTGCATACAAACATAACACACACACACACACACACAAACCTCTACATAGCAAGTATACCAACTATCACTAAATGGGCCGACCTTGGTGCCTAAACCCATTGGTATGGTGAGAAGACTCACCTTGCTCTGACAAAATCCCGCAGATGAAACTCTAGATGCTGAACTACAGAGTAAGACCCAGTAAGTCCCGATGCACTACTCCAACTCAACTGCCTATAAGCATCATGCGATTAACCTGTCACGACCTTGAAATACCATAAATACCCTCCTGGTCAACCCTGGTCAACCCTAGTCAACCCTGGTCAAAGTTAAAGTCCACAGTCAAGGTAAACAGTCCATGTTGACCTCAACTCGCCGAGTATAACCAGCCACTCGACGAGTTCCTTGCCTAACTCGCTGACTCGCCGCGTTACTAGAGTGACTCGTTGAGTCCCCTTCAAACAATCGACCGCAAACCCTGGCCGCAAACCCGATGACCGCAAACCCTTAGCCGTACACCCTCAGCCGCAAACCCTTAGCCGTAAACCCAACTCGCCGAGTCACTAGGCGACTTGACGAGTTCCTTTAATCCTTTTTGTTTCCGGTCCTTCATAGTGGAATCTGGAGTCCCAAACTTCAAACCCAGCCTTCTCTATCACAGATGCCACGTAAAGTTGCAAACTTTACGTGCATGCAAGGCCTCATAATGCTAGAAGGTCAATATTATGCTCTCAACAAGGTTTGTGTGCATGGGAAGAGTCAAGCTTCATCAAGGGAGCAACTTTATGACTTTGGGGACATGAAAAGGTCCAGATATGAAACTATATCCCAATGATGCGTCCAGATCTAAAATTGGACTCCATTTGCCCCAAAATGGACATGAACTAGAAAGATGAGAGATCTAGGAATCTATAAATCAAGGTAACGACTTTTTACCTTAAAATGATGCCTAATGCAGTGTAGATGTCGGATCTACTGCTTCCCCTCTTGTTTTTTCTTCTAGATCTTTTCTTCACCCTCTAATCTTGCTAAACCAAGCTCTCACTCCCATTCAAGGGAGTTCACGGCCGCAAACGTCCTTCTCTTGGATAATATGATGCCAAGGGAGGCTACTAGGTCGGATCATGACGTTTATATAGGGGGCAAACCCCAAAAGTTAGGATTTTCTTTAAACAGCTCGGACTTGCCGAGTCGACCCTCCGACTCGCCAAGTCAGTCCTGACCCGCGTCTATGATATCCCGACTCTACTCGACGATTTGGACTCCCAACTCGTCGAGTCCATGCACAAACATCCCACAATAGCAAATTCCAACAAATACTCGAAACAAGTGTTACACATGTTATATTGTTTTTCCTTAAAAAGGTCATGCACAAAATAAGTTTTTATGCCTAACCATTTTCTTGACATGTGTGTTCAACTTAATTTGAAAAAGGTTAGAAACAATATGTGTACATGTTACGAATTTATAAACAGGTTTCTGCTTACAATTGTGAATATTGTTAATGATCATATATTTTATATTTAATTTTATCTTTTAAAAAAATGAATGAGTGTGGCATTGCATTATATTCATGTTTAAATGACATGGATAGTTTCAATAGGTTTATGTGTTTGTTTTTAGAATAAGAATAATATTGCTTCTGATATTCAAGGATGGGTGCCCTTAATGGATTGTATCATAAACAAGTTTAAAATATAGCAAAAAGATATGGAAAAATACTATTTTATATAAATTAGCGCATACAAGGGAAAAATACATTGATTGATGACAATATCGAAACTTTATATTTGCATGAGTGTTTTTAGTAGTGATATGTGAAACCTCACTCTATATTCAAGCACCACTAACACCTTCTCAAAGGTTGTTTGTTGTTCCTTGGCTTTTTTTATTACTTCAGCAATGTATAGTTGTGTGTAGCAATGTATAGTTGTGTGATATCACTTCTTATACATTTAGGAGAGGCAACAACAATGGAAATTATTGCTAACTTTTGTTGGTGAATTGTATATATTGTGTCCCATTTGTCTTGCATGTTTTTCATACTTTCACGATCCATCTCCAAAGCATATTATATTTCTCTCTCAAGCTAAGTTCTTTTACAAAAGGTTCAAGTTTCCATTTATGAAGATGTTAAGGGGATTCTTAGTAGTGTAATTTTAGGGGTAAGTGAATACGGGTGTACGCTAATCATAAACTTATATAAGAAAGAAATCATATATGCAACATTACTCTTGATTTAATATGTTCTTATGCATGTTTTGGGATACACAGTTTCCATAACTTTTAGAGAAATTAAATATCATCCTACCTTTTGTTCTTACTTTTCTTCATACCTATTTAAGATGATGACAACTATACAAATTTAACATCCTAATCAAATTTAAATTAAATTAAATGACACTTGTCACCATCTAAAATAGGTAGGAAGATAGTAGGAATAAAAAGTAGGAGGCTATTTAATTTCTCTAATTTTTATGTTTTAATGAGACATTTTGGTTTCTACAAGCTTCGAGAGTGTAAACACGTTGATCGAATGCAATTATTAGAATGTTAACGTCTATTTATGTGAAGCATTACTTAATACATGACCTTTAGGTTGACTCAATAACCATGTTTAGTTTTAATTGGTTTTTCTCTCTCCTTTATATCCATTTGTCCTACCTATTAAAATATTGTCATGGTCTCTCTCTTTTGTCTCTCTCTCTCTCTCTCTCTCTCTCTCTCTCTCTCTTTCTCTCTCTCTCTCTCCCTCCTGTCTCTTGTGTCCCTTTTTCAACATGTCAACTACCACAAGCAACAACAAAAACTACAAACATGAGGTGGATTTGTTTTCGAAACATTATAATGAGAAACTAAGGTGGTGTTTGTTTTTTTAGATGCTCTTCTAAGCTCTTATGTTTTAAGGTGAGCATACATTTTGGCTTGGAGACTGTTTGTTATTTAAAGACCATAAACGTCAAAATGTATGTGTGTCGCATGGACCAAACACATCTAGCCTCTTAATCGTTTACAGATGAAAAAAACACTTAACCCTAAAAAAGACTCCCTTCTTTTGTTTTTCTCTTCCATGTGTCGCCTTCATCCTTCTGTTCTTTGCGTTTAATGGTCGCCTTTCATCCTTCTCCCTTGCTCCCATTCTACAAATTTGCCGAACAACCTGAAGATTGGTACACCAAACGAGTTAGACGCACCAAACGATAGTATTTGTCATTTGTTTCTTCCTGGTGTCATTGCTACCTCATTAGAGTATCTCCAGACTCGCGTCGCTGCTACCTCGCCGGAGCACCTCAATAGCATCCCATTTCTCTGCTGACACATAAAATGATCTCCTCAAAATAGTTCCTTTTCAATTTCCTTAATCTAGTAAAGTATGAGGGCTAGGGTTGAAATCTGGAATTATTTATGAAATTATTGATGAAATCAAGTTTTTTTTTACTGAAATTTGAAATTATTGATGAAATTGTTGATAGAAATCATATTTTTAATTGCTAAAAAATCTGAAATCATATTATTAGTTGTCGAATCTTTAATTAGCATTTGTATTTGTGCTTAATTCAAATGGTTTTACATTCACTTTATGATGTATGGATTTAGGGAGTGGTGTTTAAGGGCAATTGAGTAATCTAACCCTTATAAACGACATTTTTGACAAAAATGACCAAAAAAAATTTCTTTTTGTTAAAGTAAACACATTCTCCGAAACACATAGTTTTGGAGAGGTCTCCGAAATTCCGGAGTATGATTCTGGACCATTGTTTTGGAATACATTTGACTTTTTTTGCGTGTAAGTTTTGCTTTCATAAAATGTAATAATACATGGTTCCAGAATACATTTGTAATACATGGTTTCGGAGTACAATGTATAAGTTTTGCTTTCACAAAATGTATAACTTTTGGTTTTACAAAATATAAAATGCAATTAAAATGAACAAACAACTAATAAATACATAAACTAAATACAAGATGTGTTTATAGGTCATATTACAAATACGATGTTCAAATTATCTTTGTTCTTGTACCTCCAAAATATTTCCATTAGTCGTTTTCTATAACCCATAGCCCATAGACTGGTGGTTTACCCTATATAGAAATCGATTTCCCGGTGATCAACGCCTCCACAAACCAACACAAAAACGCCCACAATTCCCTCTGTTGCCAATCTGTTGTGGTACGCCTGGGGCCTATTCGAGGGTCACCTTGAAGCTCTCAAGTGGGATTGAATCAGTTGGTTCGGTACCCTAGTAGTTGACTCCCACTAGTAGTTTGTGGATGCAGGATCTCATACCTATAAACCAATCCTCATTTTCCGAACAACGGTTTCCCTTCCAGTGACTATCGTATATACTCATTTGGAATGTCTTCAAATACAAAGTACCTAAAAAGCAATGTGCATGTGGAATATTGATTGGGATGTAAAGCTATAAAAACAAGTTAGAAATAATTAATTAATTAGTATATAAATACTCAAGTAATTCAATCCAAACAAAATTATATCATATCACACTCTACCCAAGCTGGGTAAATGAATCCGTCAGTCATGTCACTCCAGTCAAATGTATTAGCGTTGATGATAAGTGTATTTTTATACATATTTATATATATATATATATATATATATATATATATATATATATATATATATATCATATCTTAATATTTTAGCCTTTATTATTCTTATTTAGAACTAAAAGGTACTTATAACGTTTAAATTTATATTTTATAGGAATACTGTTGCTAGAGTTGAAAAGATTTAAAGGAAGACGGAAGTTGGGCTTAAAAGGCAAAAAGGATAGGATGGTGAAGGTAGCCCACTTACGGCCAGCGTAGTGGGGCTTACGCTCGCCGTTCTCAGGAGCTGAAGACTACGCCTCGCATAGATAGAATTACGCCCAACGTACTAGGCAGGTATCCTAATCGCGATGAGTCTCTTGGTACGCCCTGTGTACACCTACTTACGCCCAACGTACGTAAGTCGGTTCCAAAGTTTATAAAAAGTGATTTTCAGCCAACCAGAAGGGAGATTTCGACTACAATCGATCCTTAGTCGACCAGTAACTTATATTTGGCCGTTTTGAGGGTCTAGAAGGCAGCCTGAAGGCCGTTAAGATGACAGGAGCAATGATCTAAGGGATTAGAGAGCGGATTCGTGTCGGTAATCATGTGGTTATTAACATGGCCATGTTTAGCATTCCATTGTGATGCCACTGTGTGTTACTTTCTGATTTGGGTGTTAAAACCCTTTGCTTTATGTTTATGATTAGATGAAACCTTGATTTGTGGATTAATTGCTATATTGGATTGTTTTATTCGTGTTTAATTTATCTTATTGAGCTTTTTAAAGATCCTTATGTATTGATGATAATTATTTTCTGTTAAGTATCTAGTTATTGAGTTGCATGAACATCTTCTTAATTGCTTGAATCATATAGTTTTGTGAACATAAGATTATATGCCTAGGAATAGTGAACATGAAACTAGGGTTAACTAGAAAATAAGTAAATCAATGTGTGAGTAGGTGTGATGAACAACCACACATAAGTTGATTGAATTGACAAATTTAATTAACTATTATTACAAGTATTGCTTGATATGAACTGAACACTAGGAAACATGTCAGTTTAATCAATTGATCACTGCTTGAATTGAATTGTTTGCTAAAGGATTAGTAATAATGAACATGAACCTAATCATTTTAGAAATCAGTGAATATGAATAAACAAATTTGTGTGTGCAATTGTCTATGATTTTAAGATGTAATTTGTCTAAACCAAAGTACCTAAAGAGATTTGTCTTCGGTCAGTTTATCGAGATTTGTTATTTAGTTGTTTGTTTGAGATTTAATTTAATAAAATCTTTCTTTAATGCTTTCGTGTGTTTAGTGTAACCTATAATCAAACATTTAAATTAATTCACTACCGTTCCCCTTGTGTTCGACACCCTTGATTATCAAAGCTTTACTATACTCGATCAGTTTCACTACCTGTAAGGTGTGGTTTAGATGCGATAAACTAGGAATTATAAATAAAAGACTAGTGCATTAAATATTCACATCAGTTAAAAGCTGACAACACGACCGTCTACCGAGCATCATCCGTTCTACGCTCTAGCAGCAATGAGATCCACATCATGATCTGCTGCCAAATAATTTGTTTTCAGTAAAGTAAGTATTGTTATTAGAAGCATAGTATTTAATAAGAAAATAATTATATTATTTACATCACATGACAACCATCCTCTATGACTACCCGCATATAATTGTGTTCAAAATTCAAGCGTAGAAAAATCGGTCAAATAATTATGACCAAACAACAACAAACCATTTCATTCTTTATATACACTATGTACGGTAGGTTCTAAAATATTGTCCAACAGTGCTGGTTGTTGCCAGGTAACACATTTCCTCTTCATTTGTATCCATGGCGACTTATACCATATGGACATAATATTTTGGCGTTTAGAACGCCTATGAGGTGCCGACGATGGTGTTTTGTATTCATCCCACATAACCTCTTTTACATCCGACGACTAAATAACCGGAGAAGTCTGCTTAGGGCCGACATTCAACGGCTGGTCAGGGCAATCATTCAGCGTCTTTTCGGAGGTGCTTATCTTTGTATGGTCAATAATATATACTTGTAAACGATGCAAAAACATAATGGCCATAAACGGTGACATAATTAAAAATGTACGTCCATCCCTTTCGAGGTACAAACATCGTCTTTGGGAGTCTTATTAATAAGTTTTAGAACCATAGCTAAAGCGGCCTCATGCTCTAAACGCTCCTCATGAGACTGCAACGGCTTGCGACATTCACGGACCTCATTTTTCAATTGATCGACCTCGTTATGCAAGTCACTAATAATTCGGTCCTTGTTAGTTGATGAGTCAGCGGCGAATGATGGTGGTGGCGGCGGGTGAGATTGATCATCTATCTGTGCATTCTTTTCTCGAGGCTCATTGGTAGGGGAGTTTTTGGTTGATGGTGTTAGGGAAGGTGCCCTGTGAACTTCAATGTCAGGAAAACCAAGTCGATCAATCTAAAGAGGTAATTGCATAAACTCGCAAACTTTATTGTTGAAGAAAACTATCTCAAAAACTCCAATTCCACTATTACAGGATCCTATCAGGCATCTATATATACCGAACAAAACACATCAGTATAAGCCTAGGAAACTGAAAGTAAACATCTAATACTTTCCATATAAAATAGTCCTTATTACTCAAGGAACCTATGAAACCTTGAACAACACTCCAAGGTATTTGGACAGCACTCCAAGTTATCGCCATCTGGGTCAGAACACGTAATGCTCCCATATCTGACTCAGATATTCGCCAACAATCACCCCCTGAATTTTTGAGTCGAGGATAATTCTTGCACGCCAAGCAATGCTCTCATCTCTGCGAACCTTATTCGAGCTAAGGCCTTTGTAAGTGGATCTGCTCGTTGCTTATCTCCTGAAACATGCTCAACAATCACTTGCTCATTTTCAACACGTTCTCGAATGAAGTGGAATCGAGTGTGAATGTGCTTGCTTCTTCCATGAAAGACAGGATTCTTTGACAATGCTATTGCTGATTTGTTGTCTATGCGAATCAGCACCTTCTGTTTCTTCATTCCTGTCAGCTCAGCCAATAACTCCCTTAACCAAACCGTCTGACACGCAGCTGCAGTAGCTGCCATGAACTCTGCTTCACATGATGACAATGCTACTGTATCTTGCTTTTGGGAGCACCAAGTGATAGGTGAGTCACAAAGGTAGAAGACATGCCCTGTTGTACTTCTGCCATCATCAATATCCACATTGTGACTACTATCACTGTAACCTATCAAGCTCATATTTTTACTTCGTTTGTATACAATCCCAAAAGATGGAGTACCACGCAAGTAACGAAGAATTTGCTTAATAGCGCGTGCATGAGATTCTCTTAGGCTTTGCATATAACGACTAACTACTCCAACCGAATATGCTAAATCTGGACGCGTGTGTAAGAGATATCGTAAGCAACCTACTATTTTTCGATAATAGGTAGCTTCAACTTCTGGTTCATCTTCAGCTTTTGACAACTTTAGTCCTGGCTCCATCGGACATTGAGTTGCATTACACTCTTGCATGCCTGCCTCTTTTAGAATCTTCATAGCATAACTCTCTTGCTTCACCTTTACACAACCATTTTCTTGCAATACTTCAATACCCAAGTAGCAAGTTAGTTCACCAAGGTCTGACATTTCAAACTGTAATGACATTAGTCTCTTGAATTGGTTTATAAACTCTAATCTTGTTCCCGTTACGAACAAATCATCTACATACCGCAACTATTATGTACTCTCCATTTGCAACCTTTCTATAAACCGCATTTTTTTGCATGCACCGTTTAAAACCCATATTTTTCAACGTGTTATTAAGCTTCAAATTCCATGCTCTTGGAGATTGTCGGAGACCGTACAACGCTTTTGCCAATTTGTATACTTTTGTTTCTTCACCTTGCTTCACGAAACCTTCCGGTTGGCAAACGTACACTTCTTCCTTTAAATCTCCATATAAAAATGCAGTTTTTACATCTAAGTGATGAATCTTCCATCCATTCCCGGCTGCGAGAGCAATCAATAATCTTATTGTCTCAAGTCGAGCTACTGGCGCGAATACTTCATCAAAATCAATGCCTTGCTCTTGTACATAGCCTTTTGCTACTAGACGCGCTTTGTACCTTGTAATCACACCATTTGTATTTCTTTTAATTTTATACAACCATCTTAACCCGATAGGCTTAATATCTTTAGGCGGAGGAACTAATTTCCAAGTATTATTTTTCTCGATGGAGTCAATTTCGGCCTTCATTGCATCGAGCCAATTCTTGTTCACTTTGGCTTCCTTAAAGTTTTTCGGTTCTTCATCGAATGACAACATTAAATGATCCACATCTAGCTCGTAGTCATTTAATCTTCTTGGCAACACTGAAGTTCGAGTGGACCGCCGAAGTGGGACAAAACTTGCATCATTATTTTGATCATCAACAGGTTGTGATGGGCTGCCATCATCACTATAAGTGTCATTGGTTTGAGCGGTTTGTGCCGGATCAGTGAACTGTTCGGTTTCTGTTGCAGTTGGGCTCGAACCACCATTATCTTGGGTTGCTTGACCATTACTCCACAAGACCGTAAATGTACCCGATCCATTTCCATCTTGATTATTGGGTTCATTATTCCATTGCCATGTCTTATTTTCATCACACATTACATGGGCACTAATAATAATTTTATTTTCTCGCGGGTTATATAACCGAAATCCTCCCGAATTGGGTTCCTTTCCAAAATATACCAACGGTCGTGACCTATCATCAAGCTTCTTCAAGTGTTTAGAGACTACTCTTTCATATGCAACACAACCAAATACTTTCAAGTCTTCAATATTTGGTTTTTCACCATAAAATTTCTCGAATGGTGTAGCACCTATCAATGCTCGAGTAGGTGTACGATTTATGATAAACGTTGCATATCGTACCGCTTCGCCCCAAAAGTGGTTTGGAATATCTTTTGCTTTCATTAGGCACCGTGTCATCTCAAGTAGCGTCCAATTTCTCCGTTCGACTATACCGTTTTGTTGAGGTGCATAAGGAGCCGTCAACATACGTGAAATCCCTTCTTCATCACAAAAACGATTCAATTCGGTTGATGTGAATTCTCCACCTCTATCCGTATGGAAATTCTTGATCTCTTTACCGGTTCGTGTTTCAATTGATATCTTGAATCTTTTAATAATCCCGGATGCATCACTTTTGTGCTTCAAAAGAAAAGACCACATATATCTAGAATAATCATCAATAAGAACTAGAATATAAATATTACCCGCTTGGGTGGGGGGATCAACCGGTCCACAAATATCTCCATGCACCATCTCGAGAATATATGTAGCTCTATAATTAGTTTTCTTTGCAAACGACTGCTTTGTTTGTTTTCCAAACATGCAAGATTCACAAAGTTTGTCTTGATGTTGGATTGCCGGTATCCCTTTAGCTAGCTTGTGCATCAAGTTTATCGCGCCAAAATTAATGTGGCCAAGTCGCGCGTGCCATAACCAAGCTTCATCATTAAACTTGGCTTGTAAGCAATGTGGTTTTCCAACTTTTAACTTTATTTTATAGAGTCAGTTTGCACTTCTCGGGACTTTCATAAGTAATCTTCCGTCTCCATCTCTCATGCTTAGGAAATCACCTCGCATCCGAATATCACAACCGGCTATTGTAGATTGCCCGAGGCTAATAACATTGCTACGAAGTGATGGGATATAATAAATATCTTTCATTAATTTTTGCTCACCACTTTTCCCTTTGAACAAAATTGACCCTTTTCCTTTAATGCTAACACACGATCCATCTCCAAATCTCACTCTACCCGTTATGTTTTTATTTAATTCAGAAAAATAAGAGTAGTTTCCGGTCATGTGGTTACTCGCACCATTATCTAAGTACCAAATTCCGTCTTCATCGGCATTTGCTTCAACTTTTGGAGGGATATATTTGTCTTCATTCAAGAACACCGTTTCTTGAATTGTATTCATCATAAAGAACGTTCCTTCTTCATGATTTGTATTTCCTTCGTGTGTCTGATTAAGGTTAGCCTCATGATTTTTTATTCAGTCCGGGCATCTTGAAGCAAAGTGACCATACTTGTCACACCGGTAACATTGAATATTTGAGAGATCTCTTTGCTCGCGTTGTTTTCCTTTTTGCTTTTGATCTTCACGATTTTTAGAGGATTCCGAGTGACCATGATTTTGGGTATTACCCCGACCACGTCCACCGCCACGTCCACCACCTCGTCCTCTTCCTCGGTTATTTGAACCCCGACCTCTACCTCTTGATGAATCAGTGTTTCTGTTGGATGATTCGGTTTTGGAATAAAGTAATTTATTTTGAGTCTCGATTACTTTATCTTCACCCTTGATTCTTTCTTCATAAGCTTTTAAGCAACCAACCACGTCTTCAAAGCCAATCGTTTTAAGTTCCAAAACTTGTTCAAGGGCTGCAACTATGTGGACAAACCGCCTAGGGAGGCTTGTAAGAAACTTCTTCGCAAGCTTTTTTTCGGTCATGACCTCTCCTAGTGAAGCGGATTTTGAAGCAATCCCGGATAATTTAGCAGCGAACTCGTCTATCGTACTAGTATCACTCATCTTTAAATTTTCGAATTCCGTGATTAGAGTTTGGAGTCGGGCTTCCTTCACACGATCAGCTCCTAGGTTACGAGTTTTAATCACTTCCCACATCTCTTTTCCGGTTTTCAAATTACCGATTTGAAGGATTAAATCCTCCGGAATCGATTGAAACAACAACCCTTTCACGATGTTGTTTTTCTTCACATCATCTAGTCCGGGATCAATTACATCCCAAACGCCATGAATCCCGAGTAGCACCTCCATGCGCATCCTCCAAATTGTGTAGTTCGTCGATGTCAAAATCGGACATTGGAACGTGAACGACATATGTTCCTTAGCCGGGGGTTGGGACGATTCTCCTCCCGACATCTCGGTTCAATTTCTGATTACTCCACACAAATAAAAAAAATTGATTTGTTTTTTTTCGAAAAATAAATTCTCACGTGAATTGAATTAATGTAATTGCTCCTTTAATTCAAAGTTGGACAAATTTGGGCCAATTAGAATAAGCCAAACACGAATGAGAATAAGGCCCAAAGTCAAACAAAAAAAAACACGTTCTTTAGGGCAAAAGACGCCTTCTTCACCGATCTGTTGCAGGTTCTCGATCTCTACAAGCAGGACCACACCACACGAGGCAGACGCACGTAGACGATTTCACAGCAAGAACACCGAGTAGCGGTCGATCACTCTTTGAGAACAGGAACCAACAATTCACTGTTCCGAACAGGTTTACTGCTTTATGTCTCCACACGGGGTCTCTCTCCACAGCAGGTATACAATAGAAGAACCAGAGTTCTAAAGGTTCTGCACACGAACTCCTTCTCTGAAATCAGATTCTCTTCTCCTGATGTTACCTTGTCTGTCACAGGCTTAGGCTCACGAAAACAGCAAAGCTTTTACACTGGTAACTCTCCACACGAACAGAACTGCTTCAAACTCAAGCAGAAAAATTCGTAGATGGTGTTCACCACAGCAGAAATTCACAACACAGGTTCCTTCTATCCCTTTGCTCTGATACCAAATAAAGAGGTAATTGCATAAACTCGCAAACTTTATTGTTGAAGAAAACTATCTCAAAAACTCCAATTCCACTATTACAGGATCCTATCAGGCATCTATATATACCGAACAAAACACATTAGTATAAGCCTAGGAAACTGAAAGTAAACATCTAATACTTTCCATATAAAATAGTCCTTATTACTCAAGGAACCTATGAAACCTTGAATAACACTCCAAGGTACTTGGACAGCACTCCAAGTTATCGCCATCTGGGTCAGAACACGTAATGCTCCCATATCTGACTCAGATATTCGCCAACACAATCCACGTCAAGCTAACAATCCACCATTCACACTGCATCTCATCTTCTGTCGGTTCCAACTTCTTTACAATTCTATTACCCTGCTAACAAAATTATAAAATTATAAATAAACATAAATTATAAAATAAAAAATATTTAAATAATAAAGTAACCATACGTCATCGATTTGTAAAAACTGGTTACATTGATTTTTTGTAACGACCTCAGTTTTGACCATGAAATAGTCCGAGGGATCACATTCTGTTTTTGGGTACCAAACAAACTACACACCGGAAAAGTCTCAAGAATCCATATTTGAATGTTAGCAAACAAATATATAAAAAATAGTTAGAATGTTAGCAAACAAAAATAAATAATAAAATTATCATCATGTACTTACCTTAAAAGCATATAAAAACCTTTGTAGGGTGTAGGTCAATTTTTGAGATTTGTTCTCTTTCAGTTCTTCTGGATGTATAAGTTTGTCAACCGTATTGAATATCGTACAAAATTGTTTGTACAATTATCTTCTCCCATGGATACCTGCCACATAAAAAATTATTTAATAGTTAAATTTCTAAAAAATATTAGTAACAATAAGTAATTATAATAAATAATTGTAAAATAGACGACATTATACCTGTTGAATTCATCAAGGTTGGATGGCAAAGCGAAATACTCTTTTGTAACAGTTTGTTTAGCCAACCGCCCATTGAAACCCTTCTCTAACAGGTATAGAAGACATACACGGACTGCATCCTCATTCGATAACTCATTATATGAATGAAACAGCTTCGTAACATGGTCTAGTTTGACCAAGACATTCAACGGGACCATAGGAAAGACACGGGAACGGAAGGCGACGTCGGATACAGAAGCACGAAAATAGTCACCAAACCAGAAGCTAGTGATGAGACAAAATTCTTTCTTCCCGAAAGGCAGGTCGTAACCTGTCACACCCTAAAACTGAGAACGGCGGAAACGTTCTGGGGCGGAGGACGTCATGTAAAGTATCACAACAATGCAAAGTAGTAAACAAGCAACAACATCATCCATTGCATTAATAGTATAATTGTAATTACAGTGTGTTCTTTCATAGTAATAAACAACATAATGAATAATCAAAATAAAAGACGAGTCTTGACTGCTCCGTCTTCACAAAATCTGGTCGTCGTACCTGTCTATTTGTGACCTGAGAATACAAGTTATTTTGAAAGCAAGTATCAGCAATAAAGCTGGTGAATTCATAAGTATTTTAGTGTCATTGATTTGTAAAACCTGTAATGAAAGACTTGTAATTGTTTTGAAGAAAAGTTTGTATAAGTATGAAAATGTTTATAAGTATTTGTAAACGTTTGAAAACCCTAGAAAATCTTATATTTCCTACTAGTATAAAAAGTAGTCTTCTACCAAGACCCAACTATTTTGAAAGTATGAACCTCTACTTAAGTGAAGGTTTTTCCTTGTACAACTATTATTATTCAAACCTAATCTACCTCATCGATTATGTGAATGTGACACAAAGTAAAGGTAATAAGGAAATTAATATAATAACTGAAATTGTGTTCTTTTGTATTTGTCGTATGTAAAGTGTAAGTACTGTAGTATTTGTAATAAGTGACTACAATTGTACTAATTGCCTTAAAATGATTTTTAAGGTATAATGCGATGGCTAGTTCTCATACTAAACGCTCTCCTTGCCAGAAGATTCTGGGAACCACACGCGACCTCAGCAATAATTTGCAAGCCGTGAACATTCACATTATTATGATCATGTATACCCAATATAACTATCACCTTTTGTTTAGAACAATGCGTTAGTGATTCATTGGTATAATTAGATCCTGTACTTGTTCCATGCTATAGTACCTTATTATGTTTGCTCTGTTATCGTGTATTGTATCTTCCTCCCTGTTTCTCTTTATTGTGTGTTCTCTTGTATTATCATGTATTGTAATTGTATTTCTGTAATTGTATCTCTTTATATAGTATGTATTGTATTAGTATCGACTCATGAATGAACTGACTCATGTGTGATTCCTTGTACTTGGAATAGTAAGTAGTATCTCCTAACTATGCCTATTATAGTTACTAGTAATGTACGTGAATAACCGAAAGTATGCATTTGTTACCCAAAGGTACTGAACTGAATGGAGTAACTTTTATGTCTATATATGTATACTTGATATATAACTAATATTTAGACGACATTCGGACGAATAACCGATGCCCTAAGGCCACATCCCAACGAGGAAAAGGTAATAAAGCGAGCGAGTCGTCCTAAGTCCTTTAAACGTTACTTATATAACTATACATATATGGGCATGCATTTGACAATATAAAAGTATAAAAGAAGTTTTGTAAAACCTTTGAAAAGTTTAATAACTAAGAAATGATGACTTGATGTCAGTTTATAAAATGATCTGAAAGTAGTCTGTTTGATAAGACAGTTTTAAGTATAAGGAAAACCTTTATTTGAAACACAATTGTAACAGAGTTTGAAAGGAAACATACAGTATGTAAGACAGTTTGATAAAGACTTTTAACATGTAAAAACGTTTGAGAAAGCCATTGAAGTAATATATTTGGTAAAACAGCTAAAAGTGTAGTAAATCTATTTGTATGCTAGTTCTTAATCACATGAGATTAATATAATAACCAACATGATTCAACTTGTATTCCCCCCCCCCCCCATAAAAGCATTTATAAACATTTAAAAACATTTAAAAGGTTAATTAAGGGGTATGAACTCACTTGTAGTGAGTGGATCGGATGGAAGTGTCAGACAAGTGTTTGGTGTCAAGTGAACACTTAAACACACACAATGATCCTAATAACATATAAAGACATATGTATATATACAATTAGTGATTATAACACTAATTAGACAAGTAAAAACGTCCTAATGTGTGGAAAACACTTTGGTCAAAGTGTTAGGAGGCTATTGGGTTGCAATAAAGGAGTATAAGGCTTTGTATTTGAGGTTATGGTCCATAGACCATACTTATTGGAGTTTACAGCCCAGAGGAGTTTACTCCTGGCCGTGAACTCTCTAATGGGTCTCCAATTGAGGCTTAAAGCTATGATGTCTTAAGTGGTTAGGTGTTTCAAGCTTAAACAAGAGGCTAGGTGAGTTTAAGGTCCAAGAATGACCTTGTCTTGAGTTTACGGCCTGGGGACCACTTCCCCATGAGTTTACAGTCGTAAACTCATGGTATGAAGTTCCATTTCGTTTCTTGAAGTCCCTAGTTCAATGGTGTAAGGTTCTAGACTAATTTATGGACATAAGGAAGGAGGAAAGGGCATCATTGCACCCTTATAGTGAGTTTACGGCCTTGGTAGATCCTTGGCCGTAAACTCTCATTCATCCATCTATTCTTGATGATTCTAGGCTCTAAACATGATAAACCTAGTGTACTATGAGTTAGAACAAGAGTACTTACGATCTAGGAGCTTGAATAGTCGTTTTTGGACAAGAACACTAGTGTGTGTTCTTGGTGTTCTTGGTTAAACTTGAAGATCTACACAAATGGAATGATTTCATGGATGAAATCATGTAAGATGCCTAGACTAAGTAAGATATCAACTAGTTAGGGCAAGAAACTTATAAGTTTTGAAGATCGGGGACGAAGATCCCGATGATACTTGAGAGAAAACTGAAGTCCTTGGGTTTGAAATGTGAGAAAATGGATAGAAATGACCAAGACTCACCTATATGGGTGGGAGTTCACGGCCCTCTTGAGTTTACGGCCGTAAACTCCATGTTTACGGCCATAAACTCCATCTTATGGAGTTTAGGGCATCAATTTGTGCTGAGGCTTTAGCAGTTACCTTCTAACACTTAATCCTTAAGTGTATAAGGCTCGGAATGTTCAAATAGACTCAAATTTGTGCTGAAAGATAGCAGGAATGAGTATGACTTTCAATGAAGGGTTAGCCTGAACAGGATGGAAAATTTCGGGTTGTCACATAACCTCCAATCTCAAAAACCGTTTCCTGTACTTTGCTTCGGGGGTTGGTGACAACTTTGTCGCAAAAGACGTAATGTAGAAGCAAAGGACCCCTATCTATATTAAGAATGTCTAACCATCTCCCGAAACATGTATTTTGGAACATAATCTCGCATCTGGGTTTGTTTCTGAATGCCGCAAGAATTTCCCCGCCGATTTTGGGTTTACACGAGAGTGTAATTGATTCATTAAAAACCATGTCGTGTTGTACAAATAAAAAAAAATGTGTTATCACTTCATTCTAAAATGGAAATGACCAATATTCCGGAGCAGTTCCGGACCTGCATGTTCCGAACGAGTTCATCGTGTTCCAGAATAGTTCTTCGCGTTCCGGAGGCTTCTGCAATAAAATTTTAAGATCCGAACACGACATTTCGATGTAAATCAACAATACCTAAACATCTAAACTATTTTTCGGTTGGTTTTACAATAATGACATCTTTAATTTAATCTTCGGAACGTTTTCAATTCATTCTGGAGGTGGTCTACGAATTGCAGAACAGTAACAATAGAAAAATAAGAACCTTAAACAAACAAAGAGAAAACAACGAACGTACCGGTAAAATAATGGGGTCGTAGTGCTCGTCTTCCATGTCAGAGATGAGTGTCGATCTGTGTCGGAGATGGAAGTTGCGTGTCGGAATCGAGTCGGAACGTCGGAATCGGAATGCGCCTTTCCAAAATGAAATCGCCACCTCAAATTATATTCCGGATTTTGAAATTCAAAATCCCAATCCGGAACATATACGGTTGATCCGGAATAGGTATTCCGGATCCAATGCAATGGGCCGGGCCACCCGAAAAATAATTTGTAATTCGTTCCGGAACGACTCATTTTGGAATATATGGTTATTTTGCAACAAAAAAAAAAAGGTATATTTTAAAGAAAACCCAAAAGAAATGGTTAGATTGGTGCTTAATGTTTTAGGTTAAATTATCCTCATAAAAATCAGGTGATGTTTAATGTTTGATGTTTTAATTTCTTTTGCCAGCCATAGAATCAAATGCTTTTTACTAAAATTTGTGTTTGTGATCATTTTAAAATGACACGGTGGTTTAAATATGATATGTAGTGGAAGGGACAAGATTGAAACCCCTGACTAGGTTTTATCTTTTCTATTCTCATGTCTTCAAATATCAATTTTCAGTCAATCTTCTTATACCTTTGCAGTTTAAACAAGCTCAAGAAACAGTCAAGAAGCTTGATTTGCATGGACTTTGTTGAATTATATTTCAGTGTTAGTAAAACTAAAACTATTGAAAAGTCTATTTAAGCTATAAAAATTTCACCTTTTTTAGAACATGGGTTTTTTTATATAACTTGTAGTCTTTAAAAATAATCTTTTTCATGCATACTACAAAAGTTTACTCTTCTTCAACAGATTTTGGTCTGTATTCAACAAAAGGTTATATTGAACAACTTTATGTAAGCCAATCCTTTGTATCAACATGTTCTCCATATCATATGTACCCCTTAATTAATGTATCCTAATTTTTTTTAGCTTTCTCCGCTTCAAGCTTCCTCAATGTTGATGAACTCAGCTTTTCTCCACTTGATTCTTCAGATACCAGATTCACCACTTCCACCTTCCACAAAACACAGACACATAACTGTCAACTGTCTACTGTCTACTGTCTACTGTCTACCAGTTTTTAAAAAAAAAATGAATAATTTGAAGAATAAGTACACCTTTAGTTGTGAGAGGCCTCTCTCGGCTCTCTTTTTGTTGACTGATAATCCACCAGGTAATGTCTCCTTACTGTCAAACAAATGAGAGGATTACTAGGGTTATTTCCGATGATGAGGGCATTTACGTCTTTTGAGAGCGAGTCACACTCTCTGGCAAACAAAAATAGAAAATTTTGTCGAATTGACATTTGGGTCACTGTCTCGGTCTAATGTATGTCAAACATAGTACAGCTTGTCCTGTTTTGTTGGTTAAGGAACAAACCTGACAACAATCGCCTCCAGATTTTTTTCAACAATGGAGGGACCGTAAGGATCAGTAATAGGTTCCACTTGTACCGCCAGCTCAGGCTTCACAGACTGAAAAAAAAAAAAAATAATTAAATTAGCAGAGAATCTTTAATAATATTTTAATAGATAAAAATACAGATGACAAGACAAGACATGACATGATAGAACAGTTTTGTACTGTGTTTGGCATTTATTGAGACTGATGTCAACGGGACAAAAACTGTAAATTAGTGTTCCATCCAGAAAGGCAGAACAAAGTAGGAGAAGGATTTACTCTCGAGTCTCTATAAAAAAGACGAAAATGCCCTTCTCTGATTTATAGAAGAAAATAGACTTAGAAAGCTTGTGTAATATAAATAGAAGCTTTTGTTACCTTAATGTAATCTTGGACAGTTTTCATTCTCTCTTCAATAGGCATGATGAGCTCCACAAACTGTAAAAGTTAATACATCAAGATCATTCCAAAATTGTGATTTTATTTATTTGGGATTGAATAAAAAAAACTAATAGATTGCCACTCATTTAAAGTCTAAATTAACGACCTTTTATAGAAGAACTGATTCATTGATATATTTCTATTAGGAGGAATAACAATTTTGAAGGATTTACTAATTTATTAATAAATAATATGTACAAATATAATGATGAACAATAAAAAATAAATTTTCATACTTTAAAAGTTTAACAATTCACCAATTTAAAAGAATGTCAGTTTTTGGTCATTTATGTATTATTATCTTCAAATATGAAACATATTCCAAACATTCAAAAACTAATTATCTGATTATTAAAACCTCAATCAACATAAACTAGCAAACCTAAATTGGGAACAATAATTGAGATGATCAACACCTTCTCCATCAAATCATTATTCACATCGTCATTTACTCCCCAGATAAATCAAATTGAATAGGAAATATAACCAAATGATAAATGATAAATCTTTTTTGTAGACTTACAGGTGAAAAATAAGAGAGCCAACCATCCCCACATGGCTACATGTATATTGTTTTTTTGTGAATCAAAATCACATTAGTTCAAATTTTCTCAATTATTGGTTTCTGCAACAGGGGACATGCAGTGACACAGGTAACAATGGGCCAAATTTAGAAAAGTGTGAAAATAGTGGGCTGAAAGTAGTATTTCACAATCATTTAATGGGGAGTAAATGTGAGGTAGTTGGTGGTGTATTATGTATAGTCTTGTTTCAATTCAAAAATGTGAATCTACCTACACTGTCCTTATCAATTTTGTGTGAATGAACTAAGCTAGGTTTGTAGAATCCCAATGTCCATTTTGACTTTTCAAACAGGTATATTTATTATGTTGCTATGAAACTATTGGTATACAATGGTTTCAACAAATTTCAGAGTAAGAAAGATGAAAGGAGAAAGGTGTAAACCTGTTTCTTGGATAGCATAGGTCCATCACAAACACCAACTATGATTTGATCTCTAGCTAACTCTGCAGCTGCCTGTAATCAACATTCAAAGCCTCTTCAATCCTTATCTCAAAGATATAAACTTGTTAACTCAAGGTTATATGAGATAGGTGGAAGAAGAAGAAGAAGAAGAACCTTAAGGAAAAGCCGATGACCATCATGTAAGCGGTCAAAGGTGCCACCTAGAACCACCGATCCATAGGAATTTGGTGGAGAAATGGTTGGAGAAGTAGGTGGAAGCTTTGGATTTGGGTTCTCCACAATTGTCATTTTATCCTTGATATCTGATTTGTACTCTTGCGCCTGTCATCAAAGAAACGGAAAAAATCAGAATTTATGAACACAAACCACAAAAAAACCCTCGGAGTTAACCTGAGAAAAAACTAAAACATCGACTTTCTACAATCGGAGTTATAGAGGAAATCGAACGGATTTGTAACTGTAAATGCTCATAAATAGACAAAGTTCATGGAGGCTGATACGGCTTAATTGACATAATAAATGAAGCAGTTCTTCTTTTACAATATGTACGCAATTTGAGAACAATGTGCATAGCTAGTATGCTATGTAGAAAGAGTCTCATCGCAACATTAAGCATAAATGATAAATCCATCTCAATTAAGTACAAAAAAAAAAAAAAAGCAGGACCAGTCTAAGAGACAAATCAACACTAGCTAGAAGAAGCTCCAAATAAGTTCATAAAATATGTCGCTAATTCCACCAACATTTCACCGGAACAATTTTCTCCAAAAAAAAAAAAAAAATTCATCAAACTCGTTACAGAGAGAAACGATCCTGAAACTCCTAGTGGTTAGATGAGGAAACAAACTGTCTATAAACTCAATTACCTTGACGAATCGATAGATTCGATGCTGCAACCTTCAAAGCGATTCAAAAACCAGATTGAAATGAATTCTTAGTAGAGAAAAGGGAAAGAATCAACTCGACGGAAGTTGTCGAGAAGCTTTCGGCATAATCACGCGATCACGATGGAAAGTAGGGTTTGGAAGGATCGAAAAACAGGGTAAGTTGTGAGTCACGCCCACCACCTAGAAAGACAAAATAATATATTACTATTACTATATTTCAATATAAAACAGTGATCCAAATATGACCAGCACTCAGATTTCAGAATTTTTTTGGCTATTAGAAATAGCAATTTTGGTGGGGCTACTACTAGTATTTATATTTTTTGTCATATATATTCTTGTGTTGATACAAGAACCATATTTGTTGTGATTAATGGATTTGATAGTCATCACTAAAATATCATAAACCTAATACCTAATATTTCTTTTTGGAATAGATGAAATTTATTCAAGAAACTAACAAGGTACTAGAAATTATAAAGAAGGATTTGATGTATTTACCTTAGGTTAAAACCTAATTGCAAAAATATCCAATCCAAAGAATGAAAATCATGGTCATTGAATATTTTTTATAATTTCATGACGAGCCTTATGTGGTTCTTAGACAATAATTCACACTTCAACGACATGCATATTTATACTTGTTACCTTCTTGTGTAATATCAAGAATTAATAACGAGTTATTCAGTAAAATGACTACAAAATGTCCACTTTAAAGATATTTTTGAGTTGTTTGTTTGTATTGTCTACAACTAAATTAAAAAATATACAAAATAAACTATCTTAGTACTAAATTAGTAAACATTCAGAGGGGAGGCAAAAGATGTAATAAAAATGGTTGAACAATTTACTTGGATATATTCCACAATATACATATTGAATTATTGTTTTTCTCTGCATCATTGACTTCTTATAGAAATCGTTCAAGAATTTATTTGGATTCACTCTATATTATTAAAAAAAAAAACATATATATTATATTATATAGGTTTCCATATCCTTGTTTTCATAATTGATTGTCGGTCAGGAGTCATTAACAAGAGCATCCACGAGCTAACTTATGATACAAATTGGACATAAATGAACATCATGCATAATAAATACAACTTGCGAGACTATGACCATATCAAAAATGCCAAATGCGGAACTTGGATATTCATGGACGATTTTAACATCGTTAGGTGCCCGGAAGAGAGATTTAATTCTCAATTTTGTGTCCAATCAGCTTTTGCTTTTAATCGACTTATTCACGAAGCAGGACTCGTTGATCTTAGGATGGGGAACACAAATTTACTTACTTTTGCACTAAAGAGCTTAAATTGAGCTTAAACTCAGTAAACTTGATCGAATTCTTGTATGTTCAAATTTCCTTAATGTCTTTCCTTCCTCGGTGGTTACAGCCCTTCCAAGAGAGTTATTGGATCACTGTCTCTGTAACGACCCAATTTTCACATCCAAAAATTTTTGTTTAAAAACGTTTCATTGTAAAATATTAATAACTAAAAACATCGTTTGAACAACCATAACATAAAATGAACCGTGTCTGAAAACCAAGACATACAACTAATCAGAATATCAGAGTATCGATCCCAGAGAAACTCGTAATGCGGAAACCGGAGAGTGTGTGTGTGACATGCTGCTACCGCGCCAGCTCCTTTCCCCTAGCTGAGGAGGTACCTAAAACCAAAACTGAAAACTGTAAGCACAAAGCTTAGTGAGTTCCCCCATAATACCCCATACCATGCATACACATAATCAACCAATGTTCAGCTATGAGTTACGGGCCTTGCCCACACTCGGGAAGATACGGGCTCTGCCCACACTTCGCTAGCCGGGAGATACGGGCCTCGCCCACACTTGTGAAGATACGGGCCCTGTCCACACTTCGCTATCTGGGAGATACGGGCCTAGCCCACACTCCAACCTCGGAGAGATACGGGCCCTGCCCACACTCAACCGCTAACCCATAATATACAAGTATCACGCAGACAACAAGTATAAGCAACTCTATCATATTAACACATATATCATACTTGACTAAACCCAGAGATACGGGCTCGGCCCACACTCTAGTACTAGCATCTCGTCTACACGGGTCGGCCTTGGTGCCTTAGACCCGTTCCTACTGGAAAGGAAACTCACCTCGAAATAGCTGCTGGTCTGTGTGGGAACTGATCACCTACTACTGTTGCTGCTGCTGCTCCGGAAACCCTCCGGCTGCAACACAATATATTCAATCAACACCTTGCTCACTGACTTTTGGGTAAAAATGACCATTTTACCCCTGGCCTTGCCCTAAGTCAAAGTCAGAGTCAACTTTCAGTTGACCCGACTCGCCGAGTTGGCCTCCCAACTCGCCGAGTCCCTACTCAAGCGACTGTCCTGAATCCCGATCCTACCCGTCGAGTTAGGCGACGACTCGACGGGTTCGCCTTCATGACCAATATTCAAGTCCTTCATCCTACTCGCCGAGTTGTATGAACAACTCGTCGAGTTCATCTTCATCCGAAGAACACTCATGCTAAGACTCGCCGAGTTGTATGAACAACTCGTCGAGTTCATCTTCATCCGAAGAACACTCATGCTAAGACTCGCCGAGTTGTATGAACAACTCGTCGAGTTCATCTTCATCCGAAGAACACTCATGCTAAGACTCGCCGAGTTGTATGAACAACTCGTCGAGTCTGTTCTTGATCTAAGGAGATTGCCTTGAACTCGCCGAGTCAGGGCATTGACTCGCCGAGTACCTCCATAGATGGGTTAAGCTTCCGACTCACTGAGTCACACCCTGTGACTCACTGCTCACTCGACACTACGAAAAGGGGACAAACTCGAAGACTCACGAGCAGACTCGCCGAGTCACATGAACGACTCGCCGAGTCATTGCCATGCACTCCTAAAATATACCGATTTGCTCGATTCCAGTCCATGCCATTCATAGATCTGGACTTCTAGGACACGTGTGGATATTCACCAATATGGATTTTATGGCTCAAAATGTCTCAAAATGGTAGATCTAGGGCTAACAAGCAACATGGGGCCAAAAAGCTAACAGATCTGAGCTCCTGGAGCTCAATCTTGCCTAGATCCAAAGGCTAAACATCTTATTACGACATATAATGCACATACAAACTTGGGGATTTGACCAAGAAAGACCCAAATGAAGTACTAAGCATAGAATCATGGGGAAAATGGGTTATACCTCAAAGGAACTGCTGGAAGAACACAATAATGGCCTGGATGGCTTCCTTTCTTTTGGATCTACTTCCTTCCTCCTTCAAAGCCTTCAAATGCACACAACAAAACTTCAATCTTCAAAGAACAAGCACAAACGAGGGTTGGGGAGCTCTGGGGAGAGAATGGGGGCTGGCCTGGGGCAGATAAGTTGCTTAAATAGGGTGCAAACCCCTGAAACTTAGGGTTTCATCCAACAGCTGTGACTCGCCGAGTCCAGGATATGGACTAGTCGAGTCGACAACTTAAACGCGTCCCAGGTCCCGCATCCACTCGGCGAGTCGGACCTATGACTCGCCGATTCCAAGGCTAAAAGAAAGGAAATACATCAAATAAGATTTACATACCAGGAACCGGGTGCTACAGTCCCATTCGACTCGTCTCTGAATCGGTGGATTTTGGACCATCTTCGGTCAAGCTCTTTAACTCGTGGTTAAATCGAGATGGATTTAAGGATATTTGTAACGTTTGGTTCCTGGTATGTATCTAATTTATAATTATTCACCTTTATATAGAAACTCAACGGGTTGGAGGCTCCAAACTCGTCGAGTAGAGATGAATTGGACCGTGGGTTTGAAAACCTACTCGACGAGTTGGGAGGCCTCAACTCGACGAGTAGGCTAGCAGAAATGAAACCCTTATTCTGTGGTTTTGCATCCTATTTAAACACCTTAACCCCAAGGTGTTGGCCTCATCTCCAGCCTCCACTGTCCAAACCCTAATCTTGAAACCTTAGGCCATTTTTGGTGATTGTGAGTTAATCTTGTGCTTTCTTGGTGAGTTTGAAGAAGGAGAAGCTTGAAGGAGGAGCAAGAACGTGTGTGAGGAGAGTAGATCCAGAAATTGAGCTTCATTTCTGGTTCATCTGAGGTATAAATCTTTAAACATGTCTATGCATGCTTAGATCAAGTTTTAGGATGTTTTGCTTCATGGTTTGGTCCAAGATATTGATGGTTGGGATTTGGACGTCCCACTTGGGCTAACTGTAACGTCCGGTTCCTGGTATATATTTAATTCTCAATTTATTCATTTTTGTATAGAAACTCAACGAGTTGGAGGCCCCAAACTCGTCGAGTAGAGATGAATTTGGACGCGGGTTGAGAAGCGTACTTGACGAGTCGAAAAGCCTAAACTCGACGAGTAAGACTGGCAGAATGACACCCTAATTTTCAGGGTTATGCATCCTATTTAAACACCTTAAACCCCATATGTTAGCTACATTTACAGCCTCCATTGTCCCAAACCCTAATACACTTTTGAGAGTTTTGAGACATTTTTGTAGATTCTTTGTGATTTTGAATAAGATGATACTTGAAGAATGAGCAAGGACGTGTAAGAGAAGAGTAGATCCAGAAGTTGAGCTTCATTTCTAGTCCATCTGAGGTATAAAGCTCCTACCTTGCCTTTAGTATTCTTAGATCTAGTTTTAGGATGTTTTCTCCATATTTTGGTCCAATAATGTTGGTCTTTGGGACTTGGACGTCCCATATGGGCAAACCTTTCAGATCTAGGGTCTTTAGGGGACTTCGTGGCATAAAGGTGCCAACTTTATGGCCATGAAAGTCCCATGCAACTTGTGGACCATCTTTTCGGCCTTTTGAGCCAAGTAGTCTATGCATGCAAGTAAAGATAGGAACTTTACGTGACTAAACTATCCCTATAGTCCATATCTATGATCCTATGGCTTATCTTGAAGTTTTGATGGTTTTTGAAGTTGGAACTAAGCCATTTTAAGCTAGGGTTAGGGCTCATTTCTTCTAGGATGGGTCTTAATGGGTAAAGTCGGAAACTTTACCCTCCTAGATGTGTTTTCGACTCAAATATGGAATATGGGACTTAGAATCGAAGAATAATAGCTTAACACATTAAGAAAGATTAACAGACTAAAGAACTCGACGAGTTCATAGAGGAACTCGAAGAGTTGGATTGAAGTGCCCCGATTCTGTAAAAGGAAGGACTCGACGAGTTCAAGGACGGACTCGACGAGCTGAGTGGGAAAGTCCCAATTCTGTTGATAGGAGGAACTCGACGAGTTTGATCGCAATTTCAGGGTTTTATGATTTATGGGACTCGGCGAGTTGAGTCAACTCAGAATGTTGACCTTGACTTTAACTTTGACCAAAGTTGACCCTTAAGGGGTTATAAGTATGAAAGGGGTAATTAAAGGAAGTCTTTTATGTGTAGGAGTTTGAGTGGGATGATTTCAGAGTCAGAGATAGTCCAACTACTTTACAGCATTTGAGGTGAGTTACCTTCCAGTAGAAGTGGGTCGAAGGCACCAATGTCCGCCCAATAGTAGTTGATTATAGTTGAGATGATTGTCTTTGTGATAATTGTCTGGTATGCCACTATCTGTTATGCTTATTGTGCTAGTATGCTATGATATTATGTAATAGTGGTAGGATAGACCCCGTTATCGGTCGAAATGACCGAAGGAGTAGGCCATCACCTAGATATGCTATGCAGTATGTGACTTATGTGTTTATGTACTAGGATGATATGTGGTAGTAGTAGGGGTGAAATAGTCCCCGTTACCGGTTGAAATAGACCGAAGGGGTAGGCCAACACCCCGATATGCTAGGCAATTACCGGTTGAAAGAGACCGAAGGGGTAGGCCAGCACCCTGATATGCTAGGCAGTTACCGGTTGAAAGAGACCGAAGGGGTAGGCCACCACCCAGATATGCTAGGCAGTATGTTATTATATGGTATGCGGTATGATGGGGGGAACTCACTAAGCTCTGTGCTTACAGTTTTCAGTTTTGGTTTCAGGTACTTCCTCTTTGAAGGGAAATGAGCCAACATGATCGTGGCGCATCACACTACATTTTCCACATAGGAGATCTTTGGGATTTATACTTTGATGTTGTTTTATCATGACATTTTATTACTATTGATACATGGGTTTTGATATGAGTTGATACTGTGAATGTTTTCAGACAAATGGTTTTATAATTATTTAATTTAAAATGAAATTTTTGGTCTTAAATTTTAGGATGTTACAAGTTGGTATCAGAGCCTTGGTTTGAGGGATTCAGACACACCTTCGGGGGTGTCTGGACTCAAATCGAGGGTTTGAGAAATTTTTACAATGAAAACAAATTTTCTAAAAATTAAAATTAAGGGTTTTGAGAAAGAACAAGGAGTGTGATGTGTGCAATCGGCCGAGCTCAAGTAAGTTTTCCTCGAGATACCCATACATGTTTGCTATGATATATGATATGATTATCAGAATTGCATGCTAGATTCTAGGAAGATGTCTTATGTGCCTGATGTATATGCTTATTGAACTGCATGATAGTACTGACTAGTCAGTGATATGATAGCCTGATTAGGATATGCTTGGTTTTGGTTACTCAATGCCCGAATGTTGCTTGCTTTGTGCTTTTAGGAGTCCTAGATATCTTTAATTAAGTAGTAAACGAATACGTTAAGTTACATATTATGAGGACTAAATAATTTCAGAAGGTTAGGTCTAGCCCTATTTCACAGCTCTTGTTTGAGTCCAACCGTTGTATGGTAGGACCTCTCATTCGAAGAATTATCTGGTCTTAGTAATATGTAATGGTATTCGCGAGCTAGTTAGGGAGAGATAGCATGGACTTCTTATGCAGCTGATGGCGGAGAGTGGGTCAGAGATTACCTTAGGGCAAGCCTAGGATGAGATTAGCGCTGAGAGCAGTAGTAGTGAAAGGGACTTGGTGGAGTCAAGGAAATTTTTGAGGAAAGTACAGATAGATGTGGAGGGTAGTATGGGCCCGTACTACTGAAAGCAAAGGATCCATACTCGAATCAAGGAGAACTGAGATTAAACCTGTGACAACCGTCAATTCTCGGTCGAATCAAAGTCAACTAAAGTCAACAAGTCAAACCGATCAACTCAGTTAACCCTTGTATGCTAGGGTTTGCGTTATATAATTACTAAACAACTCGTTACTCTAATAAAAGATCATAAATTGAAAAGTTCGTACATTTAGATTTCCTTAACCAAAAACTGTGGTAAGTAACGAACCAAACCGATAAAACAATGTTGCATACTCATTGGGAGTGTGTAAGATCCTTAAACATGACTTAATGGGGCTTACGGACCTTGCGTTGCGGAGCCGGACACTCACAAATGTCACATACGAAACCTCTTTCAATCGTTTTCACTATATCTTTCTTTATCGAGAACCTCTCCCAAATCTCTCCAAGAATGAGGAATCTCTCCCAAATCTCTCTTTGTATGAGAAATCTCTCCAAGAATGTGGAATCTCTCTCGATATGTGAAATCTCTCCCAAATCTCTCTTTGTATGAGAAATCTCTCCAAGAATGTGGAATCTCTCCCAAATCTCTCTCCATATGTGAAATCTCTCCCAAATCTCTCTTTGTATGAGAAATCTCTCCAAGATTGTAAAATCTCTCCAAAATCTCTCCCGAAACCTCTCTTGAAATTTTTATAATCAATTGGGGCATCCCGATACTTGGCTTGATAAGGAATCACTCAAAGAAGGGAAAAACCATGGAAAACAACCCTTTAGGACCAAAGCCTCCCCATAAGAGTCAAGTCCTCTTGGATCCGAGGCCCCTTTGAGCAACCACAGTCTTCGGACCGCAATGGGGTGCAGCCGCAACATGCGAGCCACAGCCCGACCGTAGCCAGCGAGCCGCAGCCACGCCCGCGTCAGGACCTTCGGACCGCAACCCTTTTTCCTTAGCATCCGCCTCCACGACCAAGACCTCCCTTTGGATGTGGACTGCTGATGACCGAGCCATAGCGCCTCCGGTCCTGGACTTCGGATTTCTTCATTTTTCACCCGGTTTTCGATCATTTCTCCGTTTTAAGCCCGTTTTTAATTATTTTAACGCGGGATTTTCTCCAGAAATCATATTTTAACATATAAGGCCCTAAATATTCATAATTTGGGCATATTTTTATGGGGATATATATTTAAGAATAAAATCTTTTAAGTGAGATCTTGAGGTGGAGTGTGGATCTTGCCATAATATTTGACACAAACCACCACCCTTTACCCATTCCTTTGACCAATCTTTGTACTCCTGGTCACTTCAAGACACTACCCTTCTCTTTTCCTAGCCACCCACGTCCAAAGGAGTTGGAGAACACTCTTATCTCTCTTCATTTCCCTCACTTCACTAATTTTCCTCATTTTCACCAAGAAGATCAAACACTTTTCCTCTCAAACTTCCTCCCTCAAATTCGAGATTCAAGGCTGATTATCAAGTTTTCTCACACTCTTGATCTTCGATTCTTCAAGTGTTCTTGAGTTGAACACTTCTCTTCTTCAACACTCATCTACTGAAACCACTCAAGGTGAGTTCATACCCCTATATTTTCATGTTTTTCTTAAGTTTTAAGGGGGGAATACAAGTTAAAACACCAAGAACACAACTAAACTCATTTAACAGCCTTCATCAGAAAAATTCAACTCCATTCACGGACTGTTTTGGGAAACTTAAACATTTTATTTTTCAAAACTGTTTTAGGTGCAAGTAGTTCCAGTTCTTAGCTTTAAAATGGCTACTTACACATCTCCACACGATTTTTCTACAATTTATGGTGATTTTTGCAAAACAGTCTATCATTTCAAGATCAAATCTGGACCAGTCTGTGAATATGAACATTTTAAGATAAGTTAAAGGCTTCCAAAAAATCGTGATAAAAAGTATGAATAAACTAGACACATTAGGAACTCTCAGAATTTACGGATTCAGTTTTCGACTTCGCATGATTTTTTTATGATCTTTCTAAAACAGTGTAGAAAAGTTAAAAACTAGTTAATAGCTTATAACTTTCAACACACTTTGTAACATGTTGAGCAAAGTGTTAAATCTTTGATGACTTCATATTTTACATGTAATTCTTGTAGTGATATAATTATATAACATAAAATACTCACTGAATTGTAAGAATCCTCCATCATTACCATTGGTACAAAACAAAGCAAGATGAACATAGTTATATTGTGTTATATATTCGACTTACATAGAAAAGGGTTCTTATCCACCACAAACAAACATACTAAACTATAATAGGTATAGTTAGGTTGCATGTACATTTCAAACATTTTGATAAACTATAATAGGTGTAGTTTATGATCATTTACATTACAAAAGGTTTTCATACGGAAAAATAGTTATTAGACTTATCCAAGTGGGAGACTGTTGGATTAGTGTCTAAGTCCATAACTATTTTGGTATGTACTTGACCCGATTATGAGCATGGTCCTTTTGGGTTTCCTTCACCATAGCAATATGTAGGATGATTTAAGGAGAGAAATGTTTAAATATGATTTATTAATATATTATGAGAATAATATATTAAAGGAGAAATCATATTGTTTAATTAATATTAGTCAAGAATTAATTGATAATTAATTTTGTGGCTAAAAGAGATTAATTAAATTTAGGGGACTGGACTGCAATTATTGGATAATTGAGTTATTGGGCTAAGGAATGATAAAGGAACAAGGGGTGAACGAAATTATGATGGGAGCCCATCATATTTTCGTCCATGGCCTTATCCAGAAGGTTCCATGGGCTGCTTAGAGTTTAAGCTGTCCATTAGGGTTTTGACTGAAACCCTAGCAGCCCACACAAGTATATAAAGGACCCCTTAGGCTCCAAAAAACGTGGACAACTGATTCTCTAGGGTTTCTAGTCGTTTTTGGGCAGCCTCCTTTCTTCTCCTCTTCATCCAAGTTGCATAAGGTGTTTGTGACTCCATTAGAGGTGCAACACTTGAGGCACTAAGCTTTCTAAAGCCAATCCAAGCAAGGAATTGATTGTTATTGATATATAACAATCAAAGGTAATTCTCTAAACCCTAATTCAGTTTATAATATGTTAGATCTAAGCTTATTAGTCTTGGATTCAAAGCATGTACAATAGAGAAACCTAGATCCAAGCATTAGGGTTTGTATGAGCACATAGGATTTTGTTCTTATGCCTAAAACCCATCAGTGGTATCAGAGCCTTGATTGGTTTCTGTTGTATGTGATGCTATGTTGTATTATTTATTGAAAAACGAGTTTTTTGCCTCTGCCCGACTCAACTCGGCGAGTTAGTATCTGGACTCGGCGAGTTGGCCCTACTCGGCGAGTCCAGGTCTGACTCGGCGAGTTAGTGCGTCAGGCAGAGGGTATTTTGGGATTTAGCTGCTGTTTTGACTTGGACTTGATGCTTAAATTGTTTTATGAAGTTAAAATCCGAATTTTATTTTAATTATATGTTTATCCTTGCCAAAACAATAAATAATTTCAAATCTTTTAAATATTGGTTGTTTATGTGATAAATATGGATTATTTAAAGTTATTTGGTAATTATCTAATGACTAAAATAAGATTAGGTCAAATATAGATAATTATGAAATTAATTGTTTAATGTGAATTATTTGTTATTTGATCCCTAATGTTTTGAAATGTTTCAAAACTTTCCCTCAAGTTTTGGAATTTAAAAGTTGATTAAAAGTTTAATTTTGAAATGTTAACTTCTAAAACCCTAGTAATTTGAAAAAGTTCAAATCACACCCTTATGGTTTTGTTAATTAATTAAAGTGTACAATTAAAAGTGATTTAATAAACCCATAAAGTTTTGGTTTACATTTAATTAAATTAAAAATATAATTTACTAAATTAAACCACCTAGTATTTTAAAAGTGTAAAATACACCCTATACTATATATAACATTAAAAGTCTAATATTATATATGTATGACCAAAAAGTTAGTCTTACCGTTAGTAGGCCTCATTCACGAAGCTGATCTATAAGGGGTGTTTAAGGAAATTGCCTATAAAATGGCGATTGACTAGGTATCCACTCTTACCCACCGCACTCTTGACTAGTGGAGGGTCGTTAGCCGAACAGGTAGGATAGGACAGAAACCTTCCATTATAAGTATAATGAAGTACAAAGTAACTAAATGCCTTTTCAAATTCCTAAATCATAGTTACTTTAGGAAAAATGTGAAATTGTATGCTAACCCATGGAATTACACTTCGTACCCTTGTCAAACGTTAGTGGAGCGTGTGTGGTTAACCGGCACACTAATTTGGGGACGACATTTGTGGCGAAGGGTGGCTCGATGCTTATCGTAGATCAATGGAGCGTGTATGGCTAACCGGCACATTGATTAGGTGATTGTAGCATTAGATGCACCACGTGATTCGTATGGTTATTCACACCTTATTTATGATCCTCGGCATCCCAGTCACAAATAGTAGGGCATAATCGAGATTAGACATGCCATTGAAAAGTTCAATGAATCTCAAAAGATCTAGGAGTTTCAATTCATTTAAAACTTAATCTTCCTTTTCATTTTTCATGGTGGAAATTGGTAAATCGTCATTTACCTACCTTCAAATATTCTGCAACTAGATTACGGCATCCCTCTTCTAGGTTGTAGAGTATTGTGTTGGATCCTAGCTTGATGTTTCATTTGGGTGTTGCATCAAGAATTCTAATCAACTTAACTTGAATTTTCTCCCGTTTTGTAGATGTCTACATCTTACAATGGTCTTCCCAAATCCTTTGGAACAAGCTTTCCAAATGAAGATGACGTTCCGAGATACGATCAAGGAAATGAGAGTCATGCTTCACTTCCTCCACCTCCTCCAATTGTTCTCCCTGACCCACAAGTTCAAAGGCTTGAAAAGTTCAAGCTCACTCAAGCCCTTTTGGCAAGTAAACACGAAGATGGGAAACCTGTGTGTGCGCACGTCTTAGAGATGAAGTCACACATTGATAGGTTAAACATGTTGGGTGTCGAGATTTCAAGTGAGTTGGCTGTTGACTGGGTTCTTCAGTCACTTCCTGAATCATATAGTGAGTTCGTTAGAGAGTACTATATGATGGACCACGACGTGACCCTAATTGATCTCACCTATTGGCTTATAGCTGCTGAATCAGCAATGATTTGGCGTGCTGGTCAAGCAAATTTGTATGGTGAATCAAACTCCCAAACTTCAATGGACACTGGCAACATTGGAAGTCCAGAAAGAACTAAGTCAGTGATTGGCCGATGTGCTGTGCCAAAGGAGTCCATTTGCTTTTATTGCCAAGAGAAGGGGCATTGGAGACGAAGTTGCCCTAACTACCTGAGAGATCTAAGAGATGGGAGAGTCAAGACGTATGGCTCTACTTCAGGTAAAATCCATTATCTAACTCTTTTAAGTTCCTATTCTAGATTCTTAATACATGATGTGATAAGATTACATTTTGATGTTTTGTAGGATCAAAGAAAAAAGAGGAAGCTTAAGGGAAGAAGTGAGCTGAATCTAATCATGAAGAAATGGATTTCGATCGCATTACTTGAAGAATGGATTCTTGAGCTACTACTTGGAGCTAGAATAGATTGTTAAGAAATATGTAATAACATAGTTTTTCAATTGAATTGCATTGTAAGGACAAATTTTTTCCGCAATAAAATGAATTTTGATTTTATCTTATCCTTGCGATGGCATGTATGAAAAAAATTGATGTTTGAATGTTTCTATTATTAGCAACAATGGATTTGATTCTTAATTATGTTATTTGTGGAAATGTCAAAAGTTTACCAAATAGGGAGAGTTTCTCATCGCCCAAGCTTCAATTGGACAGAAACTTGGAATCATGCAATGTGTATTGTATGATGAATGAAAAACTTTCACATTTGGGAAACTTAGACTAATTCTTTGACAAAGTGTCAATTGAAGGACTAGGAGATCAAATACACTATGTTGTGCGTTGATCAAGTCCACCACAAGAGTGACAAAGATATTCGTTATGATTTACTAAAGTTTAGTAAATATGATTATACTTATAAGATTAAGTGTAATTCTGAGTTGATTGAAAGAGTTTCAATGAATAGTAGAACGAATAAAGAAGAATCAAGTAGGCAGAAAGATAAAAGTTTCTGTATTCTAAGAAGAAGGGAGAGTACCTTTTATTGTGTTTTATGATAAGTCTTAATGATTAAGAACCATGTCTCAGTTGATTCTCTAAGTGAGTCTTAGTGCAATTGCATGTCTAAGAAGAGGAATCGAGAATTGTAGAAATGGTTAAATCAAGAAGTCAATCATACTTCGTTCCAATATCAAGTCTTAGAGTCAAGATTGTGACATTGAGTGAAAAGTCTTAAGTAGGTTTATAACACTCATCAAATGTGGAATTTGGAAAAAGTTTTTTTTTTATTCTTGCACATTTGAAATTGGTAAGTTGTGCTGTCTTGGATAAGACAAAGACCAACTAGGACCAATTATGTGAAGTGTTTTGTCTTGATAAGAACTACACTAACTCTTGAATATTTGCTTTGTCAAGAAATGTTTCTTGACAAGAGAATCTTATATATCAAGGAGTAAGTGGGAGTCTTAATGGTCTTGAAAGGTTTCAAGAACAAATCAAGAATAAACCTTATAGATCATCACTAGCACACGACTTGAGATTTACAACCTATCGTGCTGACATTATTTTGTTTATGTGCCATTCCAATTGAGTTAATTGTGTATGTGAGTTCTATGAGTTCTCATTTGAATGCATACTAGAGCCTTAGTCGATGAAAAGTACATTGATATGTAAGGGCAAGTTACTAAACTACTTGGAAGACATGGTGGGCACTCGTGTTACCATTAGGCAAGAAATCAAGATAAAGAAAGTTCAGTCCATATGAGTTTGGATTTGTCGCAAACTTTGGTTTTGGCAAATTCACATGGATAGGAACTCATACACCATAAAATCTAAGTGTCATAAGATTCCCTCCTTCATGAAAATGACTGTGAGGAAATGCTTTCACTAAGAGAGATTTTAAGAAGATAGCGATTGTGAAAATTGTATTCTCAAATTCGATTATGGTTACGGCATCCCTTTCCATAGTTCGAATTGTGAGATTTGGTAATTAGTTTCAACATTTGGAACTTAGTAACATAAGTTCTGAATTGTTTAAACACACATATGAGCTATCTAAGGCAAAGGTGTATAAGGTTAAGAAGCTTAGATAAAGGCTTATCGAAGCATCTGGTATTAGAAATATGAATTTCATAAATTCAATAGGCATTGTTTTCTGAAAGTTCATTTGTTTTCTGAATACATGTCAAAGCTAGTGGGAGCATAAGTGTTATGCTTATATGATAATCATCATGATAGTGGGAGCATAAGTGTTATGCTTGTATAATTATTATGGCGAGTGTTGCAAGTTAGCAATATTAATTATAGAAAAACAAAGATTCCATTTGCAAAGTTGCATGGGTTGAAAAGTTGTTTTGCCATAATTAAGGGAGAGAATATTATACTTCATTTCAAAATCTAAAGCTTAGATTGAGAAATTTTAATATTTTCAGTCAAAGGATACATTGTGTGTTCTTAAATTTCGATTATGATTACGGCATCTCTCTTCATAGTTCGAATTGTGAGAACATGACACATAAAATATTATGGCAAAAGATTGGTAAAATATCATATCTTTATGTAAGACATTATGCATCGTGTCCCATACGCTTCGGGTATAGGATCGATTACAAATGCTATAATATTTTACCATTCTAAAATTTTCCAAATGTCTAGCGCATTAAGAGCGAAAAGGACTAGAATTGGTTTTGACTAAAATAATTAAACAACTATCAAAGGACGATCCAAAGTTCGCTGAGGATTGGTCGCTTGTAAGTAGTTGGAAGTATGGTATTGGATGGACCATATCGACATTATTATGAATAGATAAGATTCTATTAATAATGAGTTGTCATATGGCAAATGTGGAAATGTTTCCTTATTGGGAGTTGGATATTGAGAATCTATGTCTAGATTAGAAACTTTTATGCAAAAAGGATGTTTAAAGGAATGTACTTTGAATGTGAGACTTCACGTCTATGGAATTGTCTTGTAACAATTTCCGATAGAGTACTTTGTAGTTTCATTGGCCAAGTCTTGGTGACTTTTGTGCTATGATTTTGCAAAGGGATCGTTGCATAAAATGTTAGAATCTAGCATATTCTAGTAGTGGCAAGAACCTTGTGTTCTTACACTAATAATTAGGATTAATGAATTGTGAAATGAGCATCATTGAATAGGTTTTTCAATTGATCTATTTCACAAAGTAAGGACCATAGGAAACATAGTGTGCATGCTTTATGCATGGGATAGCTATTGTTGTAATTCGAGTAATAAGTTGATTTTCTGAAACAGTAAACGATAATAATGAGTAATCAATATGGTGGTTAAATAGAAGTGTTTTATTTACTCTCACAAGTTTGAGGCCATATAGGATTAAGTATTATTGTTATGTTTCAATTTGCATGTTTTGACTTCCAGAATAACTAAGTTATTCAAACATCCACAGTCGGTCATACGTTGGGAGTAGGTATGAATAAAGACTATCATGAATCTGTATGTAGATTGTCTGAAGTGTTTAGACATGGCACAAGTTTGCTGCAGAATTCATGAGTGCTTTGATAAGATTAGAGTATTGGATTAAACCCACGCTCACTTGGATCACTTCATGGTTTTATCACGAGCGATTAGTGAGACGATAATATTGTATATTCTTAAAACCGAGACATGTGAGTTGTTATTTGTTGGTCGGTTGCACATTGATAATAGGTAAACGCACCAGTAACTTGGTGTTATAAAACTTATTGTTGTGTGTGATTCGATCAATAAATGCAAGCAAGCATTTGAGTCGAAGTTTATCCATTCCTTTTATCCAAAGTGGGATAAGAGCGATATCTGTGGGCCTCTCGATGATTTAATGATGACACCTAAGCGCTTGGCCAAGTCGGGACTAAGTTGATGTGTTTAATTGTAGTCTGTTATCAGTCGTCATAAACTGGAAGTCGGGAAACAGTATAGAGAGAATGATTGAAATTCATGTCTTTTGTCTATACGATATCTTGAGAATGGAGGAATATATAATCCCTTATCTAGAGGACACGCTGTCTGATAAGATCAGAGTTGACAACGGCTTTTGAAAGCTACGATTGCTGATCAGGTTCTGAAGTCATACGGAAAAATAGTTATTAGACTTATCCAAGTGGGAGACTGTTGGATTAGTGTCTAAGTCCATAACTACTTTGGTATGTACTTGACCTGATTATGAGCATGGTCCTTTTGGGTTGCCTTCACCATAGCAATATGTAGGATGATTTAAGGAGAGAAAGGTTTAAATATGATTTATTAATATATTATGAGAATAATATATTAAAGGAGAAATCATATTGTTTAATTAATATTAGTCAAGAATTAATTGATAATTAATTTTGTGGCTAAAAGAGATTAATTAAATTTAGGGGACTGGACTGCAATTATTGGATAATTGAGTTATTGGGCTAAGGAATGATAAAGGAACAAGGGGTGAACGAAATTATGACGGGAGCCCATCATATTTTCGTCCATGGCCTTATCTAGAAGGTTCCATGGGCTGCTTAGAGTTTAAGCTGTCCATTAGGGTTTTGACTGAAACCCTAGCAGCCCACATAAGTATATAAAGGACCCCTTAGGCTCCAAAAAAACGTGGACAACTGATTCTCTAGGGTTTCTAGTCATTTTTGGGCAGCCTCCTTTCTTCTCCTCTTCATCCAAGTTGCATAAGGTGTTTGTGACTCCATTAGAGGTGCAACACTTGAGGCACTAAGCTTTCTAAAGCCAATCCAAGCAAGGAATTGATTGTTATTGATATATAACAATCAAAGGTAATTCTCTAAACCCTAATTCAGTTTATAATATGTTAGATCTAAGTTTATTAGTCTTGGATTCAAAGCATGTACAATAGAGAAACCTAGATCCAAGCATTAGGGTTTGTATGAGCACATAGGATTGTTCTTATGCCTAAAACCCATCATATATTACATCTAGAATTGTTAGACTTCAGCTATAATTGTTGAGCGTATATGCTAGAGTCGTATAAGAATTTAGTCTCGATCGGCTTAGAATTGGTGGGCCCGCCTCATCTCCTGTTCCTCGTTGGGTTGTGGACCTAGGGCAGACCCACTATATTCAACGGTTTATCTAACTTAAATCTTATATAACTTATATACGATGGACGATTATAGGAGAAATCTACGGGTCTTTCTAGGGATCATTATTACATAATATAGGAATATTCTTTTCACACTTAACTAAGAAAATATTGGATTTTCTGGAAATCAAACTCTATCGCTTTTACAAGGAAAACGGTTTCTTCCTCAAACAAAACTCTTATGAACTCACCAACTTAATTGTTGACACTTTTTCAAAACTACTTGTATTCTCAGGAAATCAGTGAAACAGGAAACATCAGCGCTTTAAGGATGGGACGTTAAATCGTCAAACAATCTATTTTGTCATCATAATGTAATTGATTTTGAAACATGTAAACATATACTTTGGTGTAACTTTTTCAATTATATTTATGATGGTTGTATTTACTTTGAGCACTATTATACTCGTTGTTGTGATACTATACATGAAGTCCGCCACCCCCGGACGTTTCCGTCATCCTTGGTTTGGGGGTGTGACAAAACCAGGGAACTTGTAGTGAGTGTGAAGTCTCTCGATATTATGCATGACTCTGATGATTGTGTGGTTTGTTTTAGAATGGTGATGACACGTCACAGAGCAGGAGGTCCAGGGTCTAGTTCAGGTTCGGGTACAGGTTCCAAGCCAGTTGATGACGGATTGCGTGAGTTCATTGCATCCGAGATTACAAGAGGCATCCTTGAGGCGACCCCAACCCCGGTGATTTTTGGGTCGATCAAGGAGGGTATTATCGAGCTGATGGAGAATCGTCTTAGGGAATTTAGGAGTGACATGGCACTTAACCAGTCAGGGACTAGCACGCTCTCCTTCATGGATTTCAGGGGATGCGGGGCACCAGACTTCAGCAGCTTCATGCGCCTGATGAATCAGGTTCTTAAACCTTTTTTGGGAAAGTTCATTGTTGTTTATTTCAATGATATCATCATATATAGTCAAACACCAAGTGATCATCAAGCACAACTGCAATAATTATTTGGTGTGTTAGACCGAGAGAAATTGCACGGGAATTTAGAGAAGTCTGAATTTTTTGCTAATCAAGTCACTTTTCTTGGTTATTTAATATCTGCCCAAGGAATACAGGTTGATGAACGGAAGGTACAAGCGATTCGAGACTGGCCAGTACCACAATCCATTCAACAAGTGCGTAGTTTCCACGGCCTTGCGTCTTTTTATCGGCGTTTTGTTAAGAATTTCAGTACTATTACGGCTCTCATGACTGAAATTACCAAGCAAAAAAATTGCATGGAACTCCCAGGCATAGTTTACTTTTGACGAGCTCAAGAGATTATTATCATCAACCACAATCAAGGTTCTAAAAGGCGTGAGGCGTAGCGTGGCGGCAAGGCCAAGCCTCGAGTTATGGCGAGCCATGGCGTTTTTCAAGGCGTGATGTAAGGCGGCGATTTTGTATTAATTTATAATTATATTACCGCATAAATATAAATTTATATCAAATATATCTAGTTTTTAGAAGTGTTATATCAACAACTAATAACAGAAAGTTAATAAAAAACACAATACTTGTATGTCCGATTAGAAAATATATAAAAAAGAGCAAAAAAAACGTGTCTCAAACGAAAAAACACGCGCCATAACACGCCATAACGCACCATGGCACGCCATATCACGCCTTGCCACGCGCCACGCCTAACAGCAACGTTATGAAGCTTTTCGTAACGGCGATGCCGCGCCTTGGCGCCCACCATAGCGCGCCTTTTAGAACACTGATCACAATATTAGCCCTTCCTTGTTTTGATGAAGTGTTTGAGGTCGAATATGATGCATCGGAAGTGGGAATCAGGGCTGTTTTGTCACAGCTTGGACGCCCGGTTGCATATTTCAGCGAAAAGTTAAATTATGCAAAGAAATGGTATTCAACTTACGATAAAGAGTTATATGCAATTATTAGAGCTTTGGAACATTGGCAACATTATTTGATTTCGAATCAATTTATTCTACACTCGGATCACGAGGAACTTAAGTATATTCAAGGCCAACACAAACTTCAACCTCGACAAGCCAAATGGGTTGAATTTATGCAAGTTTTTAACTTTGTTATCAAACATAAATCTGGTAAACTCAACAAAGGAGTTGATGCTTTGTCGCGAAAGTACTCGTTGTTGAATTCCTTAAAACCTAAGATTATTGGTTTTGAGTTTTTAATGAGTGAATATTCCGCTGATCCAAACGTTGGGGGTGTGTTTTTAAACTGCCAGAAACATGTTGTTGGGAATTATCATATGTATCAGGGATTTCTTTTCAAGAGACAGCAACTTTGTATTCCCTGACATAGTATTCGTGTGTCGTTAATTAAAGAAGTTCATGAAGGTGGCTTAGCAGGTCATCATGGAATAGATAAGACCACATTACTGTTACAGACCAATTTCTTTTGGCCAAAACTGATGTGGGATGTAACACGCTACATTCGTCGGTGTCTACCTTGTCACCAAGCCAAGAGTCATTCTTTTCCTTATGGTTTATACATGTCATTACCGGTACCCATGGCTTCTTAGGAAGATGTTAACATCGATTTTATCACCGGCTTGGCCCATACACAGCAACAAAAAGATTCTACCATGGTCATGGTGGACCGTTATTCCAAAATGGCTCATTTTTTGGCTTGTCATACTACTTATGATGCAGTTCAGGTTGCTTCTCTTTATTTCAGGGAGATTATGCGACTTCATGGGGTCCTAAAGACTATGATTAGTGATCGAGACGTCAAGTTCCTTAGCCATTTATGGATGACATTGTGGCGTAAGTTGGACACTACTCTTAAGTTTCGCACTACATGTCACCCCCAAATTGACGGTCAATCCGAGGTCACAAACCGCACCATGGGTTCTCTACTTCGAGCTCTTATAACCCACAACCTGAAATAATGGGAATAGCTGCTTCCGTAGGCTGAGTTCGCTTACAACCATGCTCCAAGTAAAACTACGGGTTTAAGCCCTTTCACGGTGGTGTATGGTATGAACCCTCACACCCCATTGGATTTTGCTGTTATTGATACCACCACCAAATTTAGCAAAGAAGCTAGTGATTTAGCTGCTGATATCAAGCACTTACATCAACAGGTCCATGCCAAGATTATCAAGAACAATGAGTTGCTCAAATATTGAAGAGACTAGTTGTGAAACTCGTATATTATACGGGTAGATTAAAACAAAATGTTAAATAGAAACGATTAAATGAGAAGTTTATTTGAATTTGAAATTTGAAATAAATAAAAATTATGAGAAAAAAAACATGCAAAAAATAAATAATTAAAATTATTGTTTAGTTATCAGACCCGTATACTAAACAGGTTAATTATAACAAAATGTTAAACACAAAGGTTTAAACTGTAAATTTATTTGAAATTGAAATTGAAATTTAAAATTTAAAATTTAAAATTAATATCATTATGGTAGGTTTAATTTATGGAAACTAATTAATAATATATTAGAAATGGAAAATAAAATAAATGACAAGTGAAAAATAAATATATCTCTAAATTATGACAAAATGATATGTGGCAAAATCATTCTTATTTATTAGGGTAGATAAGAACCACAAACATATTCTGTTCCAACCTGCTGATATTGTTTGGGTTCATCTTCGTAAAGAACGTTTTCCCTCCAAACTGAGTCCACGATCGGATGGTCCTTTTCGTATTCTTGCCAAGGGTAATGAAAACGCCTACAAGATTGACCTACGGGGTGAATATGGTGTAGCCACGACTTTTAATGTTGCTGACCTGCAACCCTATTTTGACCTTGAAGAACTCATTCCAAGTTTGAGGACAAACTTTTCTGATGAAGGGGAGGATGTTAGCCACACACTCGAGAAACCAACTGAGGCGACGGAGCATTTCGACCCGGCCCAGATTGGGCTGAATTGGGTCAGTTTAGCCTGGCTGATTCCAGCACCTAAAGTCTTGTCTTTTTCTCAAAACCCACATTTGCATAGTCTGTGTTTGTGTTTGTGTTTTGTTTTTCCAGCTAATTTTATTCGATTTTATTTTCGTTTATTTGACTTTGTCGATAGTAGTTATCTTATTTCCCTAAATGTAAGTTACGTGGGTAGTTTTTGTTTTAAATGGGTATCCTATCTTTTGTACGAGATGGATGAATGGAATAGACAGACTTGGATTTTCTTAACTCTTTTAGTTCTCTGATTTTGTTTCTAGAGAATTTGTCCATTGCTATCCAAATCCCTGGCAGGTTTAGGAGGTGATCTTTGGAGGCTAATTTGGATTCGCGTGGTGTATTTGTATCGGGAATTCAAGTTCGAGTTGTGCCCAACAAAACTCTCGAGTGGTGAAATTGTATCTCGAAGGGTACGTTGCATCAATTGGAATACTAAATATCGGGTTTTACAATCCATCTAAAATCCATCTAATAGTTGTTGTCTATCACAAAGCTTTTCAAATTTATGAACCACTGAGCACAACAAATTCCTTATAAAAACCATTTGTGGTATTTTAGTAAACTATGGAGAACATTATTGTAATTTGTCCATTTTATTTGATATACTCGGTGGTAAGGTTTTGTGGCAAAGCAAAATTGCTATACTTGAGTTCGATGTGGATGTTTTAATACACTACTAGGTGTGAGACCCATGTATTACATGAGTTTAATTAAAAAAAAATATAAAATTTTAAAAATTTGAAAAGTTTGAATTTATAAGAAAAATGAGAAAAATTTGAATTATTAAAATTAATAAGACTTTAATGTATTGAATACATTAGATATATAAACTTTTTCTAATAAATACTTTACATACATATTACCTTACACATTAAATGTGGAATTTTAATTTAATAAAATGAAAAATACAATAAAATGACAAGTGGAAAATAGAAAATTTAAAAATTCTAGAAAATGTCATGTGTCCAAATGAATGAGAAGAGGACATGTGGCAAAAAAACCTTCATTTATTATAGTAGATTACTAAAGTAACACGTACCCTTTTTCTGTTGATTTCAACTCCATGGAATAATATAAAATCTTAAAATGCTATTTTTGCTCAAAAAAAAAGAGCTAAACTTTAAATTTCATCATAATTCTATTCAAGATTTTCTCAATCTTTAATTTATTTGTTTAATCTTTAATTAGTGTTAGTTCTTTATATTCTTTTGTAAAATTATGCACTAACTAAAACTTAAATTATTTTAGTTGCATTGATATGAGTCTCAATCTCAATACAAATCCAATTCACACCAAACACAGTACAAGACAGTCTGTTTTGTGGGACCCATCCGCTTATATTCCATGGTTAGTTGTATTCTGTTACCCTATAAGAGAACTATGTATAAATACATCTCAAGTAAAAGTAAGAAACCAAGAAACCATTCTATTAATTCTCTACCTTTCAATCTCACTTCACTACATTACACAATTGCTTACCTTCAAGGGCAAAACAGTCTTTTAAGAAAATTTGAACCAAAGACCGATACGTATCCGTGAAAGTTCTATAATGATCCACATGTGGGGTCGATTTGAAGTTAAAAGTCGTGACTTTTTTTCCTAATTTCTTTTGGTGTTCAGCAAATGATTCTATTTTATGAAATGGAATCACCTTATCAGCTGTGCTGTATAGATACAGCTGTGGATGAGAAGGCTGGTTTTCTGATAGAGTCGATGTTACTTCTGTCAATCTCCTGTTACATACAAATATAAAAAGGCAGAAAATAGCAACCTACTTTAGTCTTTAAAAAAAAAAAAAAGATAACACTTACTTCTTTATATCTGGTAATTCAAGAAGATAAGCAAAGAACTTCTCAAATAATGTAAGAAGGAAGACCTCAATGAATTCAAGTTCTTTATCATCTGAATTGACATTTTTTGCTTCCATTGATTCAGAGGAAGAATTAACTGCAGAGCTTTGTTTTTTAAGCAAAGCTGTAGTGAATCCAGCTGCCCATACCTTAGGATCAAGCTCTGGGTCTCCTCCAGAATCAACGACACACCCTTTGATCTTCTCCAGTAGCTCTTGTCTGCCTTGCAATTTGTTCAGAATAGAACCATAGCTGTAAAGAATTGAGTATATAATCATGTCAAGCTTGATCATAGTGATTCGCTGATGCCGGTTTAATGGAAATGAAAGAAATTTGCATCAGAATCGAATGAATTAAATTAACCTACGCAAGCCAACCAGTGTTACTGAAGGTATGAAAGATCAAGAACCGGTCCTTTCCATCGTTCTCCTTCTCCTCCAACCATGACACAAGCTCGTCAGTCAATACTGCAACTCTTGACTCCAATTTCCTCCCCCAATGGAAACCAAGCACATCGTTAACTGGAGCAGGAAGTGTAACAGCATCCATACCAAACAGGTTATACATCTCAGCGTATCTCCTCAAGTGCTTCTGCCTCGATCCTAGCCAGCCTAACACCACCACGGTCACCGCCGCCCGCTTATCCTCGGGAAGAAACCCTAATTCTCCGCCATGTTCCCGGTCAGCGAACTTCCATTCAAAAGACTTGTCGTTGTGGCCCGATAAAATGCGAGCAAAACGATCGGCGGAGATTGGAGGATTGACATTTGATTGGAACGAAGATGGGGTGAAATGAGAGGGTTTCCAATTGGGGAAATGATTGCGAGCGTGAGAATTAGGGTTTGAGAGTGAGAGAGTAGCGAGTGTGGTGAAGGGTGAGAAGACGGGTGGCGACGGGTGTGGGGAGAGTTTGAATGGATGGCGGTTAGAATGAAGGATTGTATTTATGGAGTTTCGATTGGTGAATTTTATCAATGATCTGCTGATTGAAGCTTCCATGGTGGAAGCTGTGGGGTTGAGAGCAATGATGATATGGGATTGAAGATGATTGACGAACAGATGAACAGCTGATGAAGAAAGAAACGAGTATTTGAGGAATCAAGAACCGAAGATGAATAAATTGGCTGTACTCATCAAGATTTTTGAAGGATTCAATGGGAAGATCTCCTATGAGCTCACTCCTTGATTGCCTTGCAGAATCTTGATGGAGACCCCAATGATTCCTTCGGGATCAACGAAGGAACGAGTTCATACAATAAAATAATTTTATGCTTTGATTTTATACAACAAATTAAATATCTTCTTTATTTTCTATAGGTTATAGTCATAGTCAGGGTAGGGCTGTAAACGAAGTAGGCCGTAAACAAATTTATCGTTCGGCGAACTGTTCACGAACATGAACATAAATTCTTGTTCGTTTAGTTAAATAAATGAATATGAACAATGGTCTCGTTCGTTCATTTATGTTCATGAACGTTCGTTTATGTTGTTCGTTTACGTTTGTTTATATTTGTTTGTTTAAGTTTTTTTTAAGTTCATATATCTTCAATTGTTTTTTATTACATTACTATATTATAGTTCGTTTATGTTCATATATGTTCAATTGTGTTTGTTTATCTTTGTTCGTTTATGTTCGTTCATTTATGTTCGTTTAGCATGTTCACGAACATAAACGAACGAACATGAACAAGAAAATTTCGTTCGTTTATCCGTTCGTGTTCGTTCATTTGTTCGGCTAACTTAAACGAACGAACATGAACAAACCTTTGTTCGTGTTCGTTCGGTTCGTTTACAGCCCTAGTCATAGGGTGTTCGCGGTGCGATTTTGAGTCAAAACTATAAACCGCACCACATATGTGGTTTGAGTTTTTTAGAAACCACACAACAAAAGTTCTAAACCGCATTAAATGGTGCGGTTGATACGGGCGGTGGATGCGGTTTGAGTACGGTTTGATCCTTAGATTAATTGTTTCATTAATAAATTTAACAAACCAAAACATTTCGGCGAATTTAGTATTCTTTTGAAAATCCAAAAAATTTAGGGTTCTTAATTGTGATAGGAAGCGGATAAAAAGTACCCACAAAAATTATTTGAGATTATTTGCTTTGTGTGTAAGTTTACTACTTTAGTTAACTAATGGGTTTAGGTCATTTTTAGTCACTTAACTTTTTGTTTTTTTTTCATTTGGTCACTTAACTATTTTTAAGTTTTAAAATGTCATCAAACTTTTGATTTTGTACTCATTTAGTCACTTAACTTTTAGATTTGTGTTCATTTAGTCACCTAACTTTTAAAATTGTGCTCATTTAGTCATTAAACTTTTAAAAAAATTTAAAAGTTTAGTGACAAAATGAACACAATTTTAAAAGTTTGGTGACTAAATGTGATCAAAACAAAAGTTAAGTGACTAAATGAGCACGAAGCCAAAAGTTTGATGACCTTTTAAAACTTAAAAAGAGTTAAGTGACCAAATGAGCACAAAATCAAAAGTTAAGTGACCAAAAATGACCTAAACCCTTAACTAATTCTATATAAACTTCAAATATATTTCTTCCTTCCATGTTGGACATAGCAGTAGCATTTTTACTAAGAAATCTTAATAACTCAACTTGTAATTGTGATTGCTACAATTATCATACAATATTCATTCTGTTTATAAAATACAATAAAGGAACTTCTTTAATAATGTTAATATAAAGCTAGGTTCAAGTATTCTAACTAATTATTGTGCGGATATCGTATGCTATCAGAATTACTAAGAGAATAAGTTGTTTATCATTATGAATACGTTCAACCTAACAAAAATATCGTCATTTTCATGCATTCTCGCTAATTATTATTTATTTTTGTTCTCACACATCGTTTTTCACTCATTTTCATTCTGACAGAATACGACCCAATAATAAACATTCTGACAATATTCTAACAGAAATGAGAATAATAACAATAAGTGTATAATAACCTTATAGACGATTTAATTAGTGAGAATGTGTGTTAATGACAATAGTTATGTAAGATTGAACGTATTTATATTATCAAACAACATATTTTTTTATCATTCTAAAAAAACATTGTCCATACGTACGCACAATAATTAGTTAGAATAGAATAACCTAAGTCTGATAATATATATATATATATATGTGTGTGTGTGTGTGTGTGTGTGTGTGTGTGGTGCGATTTGAACCGCAGTTTTATAATTAAAAACCGTAAGCCGCACTACATAGTGTAGTGTTGTAAAATTAGAAACTGCAAACCGCACCGTGGAAGCTACAAACCATATTATGCAGTGCGGACGGTTTATGCGGTTTGGTGTACACCCTTAGGTTATACCGTGTCTAAAACTAAGAACACTTTACCTCCTTATGGTTTGTAAAAAATTATGCATTTGATTTCTAAGGTGTTGTTTGGTTTTTCTAAAAAACCACTTCTGACCACTTATTGTTGCGTCGCGCACCACACGTGCAGCACTTGGCCCTTCACAAATGTTTATTTTTCAGAAGACTTCTGACTTAAAAACTGTTGCGCGTGTATTGCGTGGCGCAACACTTGACCCTCTGCTTCAAACCTCTTCAAACCTTACTTATTGCAGCAGTCTGCAAAGGTTAAAAAACAAACAGACTTTTTATTAAATGTTGCAGCCGTTTGGTCCCCCTCTTCTGCTACAGAGGGTTGCAGAGGTAGTCCGCAAACTTCAGACATTTTCACTTCGAAAAAACAAGCGGCACCTAAGCTTTATTTGCATTCGGACCGTTCCTATAATTTTATTTTATTGCGTCGTCCGTCTCTTTTAAACATAAAAAGACACTTTTGCCCCTTTTGAGTTATTTTTCAATTATATTTATTATTGGAATTATGTTTATTAACAATAAAATAAAATAAAATGGGTCCCACCGTTCAAATCCCATCGATTGCTCTTTAATCTCCGCCCCCCTCTTAGCCATCATGGTCTAATTCGGAAAACCACTTTTAATTACGGGAAACTTTACCCAACCCTCGGTCATCGGAGACACCCCTCACCATCAATACCAAACCAAATCAACACCAAAACCAAAACAAAACAAAATTAAACTTTATCAAAATTAAAATCAATTTTTTTTAAAAAAAAAAAGAACCCTATGATAATTGTGATTCCAAAATCAAATTCCAAGCTGACAATCAAAACTTGATTAAAACTCAATATTTCAAAACGACCATTGTTTTCTATAATATGGGTTTTGGGATCAAACTAAGTTTAGAAATGATTTAAACATCCCAATTCCAAAAGCAAATCAAAGCTAAAAATCAAAATCCAGGAATATGAATCAAAAACCAAAATCATAAGCAGAGTTCTAAAACGGTAATCGATTACTTGAATGCATCGTTTTCGAAAATAATTTATGGAACACGCTACTTCACAAACTTCATCAATCTATGGAAAACACTGATTTCAAACTTAAGAAACGGATTTCAGACAAAGAAACCTAATGCAAGATGGTGGTAACAACGGATCTATTTTCACGTCGGGCATGGAGAACGTCATATAGGGATGAAATGATTTGGTTGTTGTTTTTTGAAATGGACGGTGAAGAAAATTTTGAAGAAGATAGAAGATAATGTGAACGGTGGAGAGGGACAGGGAGGAAATGAGGTTCTGGTGGGGGTGGTGAGAAGAGGTGGTGACTGAGGCGGCAACTGTGCGTTCGAAAGTGGCAGTGGTCATTGGAAAAGCGATGATGGTATATTGTCGGAAAGAAATTTTTGGGAAAGTTGTGAGAACGTAATGGAGTGTGTTGATGGGAATAAAATAGGGAGTTCAAGGTTGTTTTTGTTTTATTTAATTATTAATAAACATAAAACCAATAACAAAAACAATTGACAAATAAATCACAAAGTGCAAAAGTGTCTTTTTATGTTGGACAAGGACGAACAACGCAATAAAATAAAACAGTAGAGATGGTCCAAGTGCACAATAAAACTTAGGGACCAAATGTTGGGTTATGAGCATATCTACATTCCTATGTAATCATGCAACCCTAATTGCTTTGGATCTATGTTTTTCACTATAGAACATGCAAATTGGATTCCAAAGCAATAACCCTAGAAACTAGCATACAATTTCAAAATTTATATACAAATTAGGGTTAGAAGATTACCTCACTTGTTATGTAGCAATAACAAGAACACCTTTGAAGATCCTTGACTCTTGAAAGCTTAGTGCCCCAAATGTTACACCTCTAATGGTTCGCAAACACCTAATGCAACAAGATGAGAGGGGAGACACTAGAAAAATCGGCTAGGGTTAGAACCTTATGCTTAGGGACGAAATTCTAATGACCCGGAGGGTTTATATATGGTTGAGGGTTGCTAGGGTTTCTGGAGGAAACCCTAATTTCCTGCTTAAGGCTTAAGCAGCCCATGTACCTCTTACCAGTAGGCCTTGGACGAAATCTATATATTAAATTTGAAATATATTAATACAATTATTTTGAGTACCAATTTATTATATCAAATAATAAATTCTACTCTCTCTCCACTACTCATCCTGTCAAATTGCATGAGTGAAGGCAACCCAAAAGGATCATGCTACAATCAAATCAAATACATACCAATTATAGTTATGGGCTTAGACACCTAATCCAACAGTCTCCCACTTGGATAAGTCTAATAACTATTATTGCAAGTATGAGTTCAAAATTTGACCAGCAATGGTAGCTTTCAAAAACCGTTGTTGAACTCTGATATAATCAATGACGCGTTCTTTAGATAAGAGATAAAATATTCCTCTGTTCTATAAGATATCATATGGACATGAGACATGGATTATAAGCAATCTTTGTCCAAGAGTTGTTTCCCGATTTCCGATTTATGACGACTGGCTCATACTAGCAGGTTCGCAACCTGTAGGTGTTGTGAACGATATGTTCACCCGGTGTACTCTAAAAACCCATTGACATGTATTGCGATTGGTGTAAGTCCCAAATCTGATGGATCCAAATCAGTAATCAATGAAATATCAGCAATCAAGTATAGTGTAGAGTGTAGAAGGAGTAGAAGAAGAATAACATCAAGCATGCACACATCTATTGCTCATAAATGTCAAGTACACCTTGAAAACACACACACATAGAAGTCGTTCTTCTGACACAAAGACACAGACCTTATATACTAACCATAGCTGCATACTAGTGTGTAGCCGCACACACATGTGGGGCCGCACACACGTGTGTAGCCGCACACACATGTGTAGCTGCACACACACAAACTTATCTAACAGATACCACCACACTATATACTATCAACCTACCAAGATCTATACAAAAAGAATGCCTAGCTCAAACCACAAAAGTATAGCCTTTCAATCTCCCCCTTGGTTTGAGGCTAGCATAGACTTGGTCTTCATTCTCCGGGCTTCTTAAATAGCTTCAAATCAGACTTTCCCATGGATCCCATCCAAAGTTTCCCATTTATGATTGTGGCGACCATTCCAGTAAATTCTTTTGCAGTAGCCTCCATAACATCTTTTCGGAAAATGATTTGGTGACGAGACAGAGTACGGATATCCCTTTCTCTAAATCTAAGAAGATCCTTAGCACTGATTAGCCTTAGAACTTGTTCTCTATCCTTGAATTTAATGGCAGCAGTGGCAGTTTCATCCTCAAACGCCCAGAATTCCATATTATCAAGGTATCCCTCATGAAAAAATGTTGAGGGATAGGAATTTCCTTGAGTTGTTTCGTTGCTGGCCATAGAATAATCTTCATGGGCTGGCCTGATTCAGGATCAATAATATCCTTATCCTTTCTATACAAGGCTTTCACAGTCTTCATCTTTGGAAAGTTTTCCTTAACCTTCCTGAAAAGAAATCTTTTAAAATTTGACGCGCTGGGATCTTCTGAAGGAATATGAAATGGGGCTCTTGAAAGTTCAGCAAGATCAACTTTTGTCCACGAGTTGAAATCATGAACAATTTTGTAATACTCAGGTACACCAGAGTTCCTCTTTACAACCCACATGTTCGACTTGGGATCAAAAGCCCACATTCAAATTCCGGATCGATCTCCATACCTGTCACCAAACTTTCGCTTTTTGAGATCAGTCACAGTCAGCACAGGATCTTTAGCTTTGTGATTTTGATTCGAGTTTTTCATGAAAAGTAATCCATCGCTTTTGTTGACAGTGATGGTTCTTTTCCTTTGCTTGATTATGATGCAAGATCTGCTATTTTCAGGTTCTTTATCAAAACGATTACCAACGGTAGTTGTTCTTGGAGGAGATGGATCAACTGGAAAATCGTCTTCTATGGATTGGGTGGGAGCCACGGGAGGATCTACAATTTCGTGAGGCTGCTGAAACAAAGCTTTGACTTTGTCACCAAAAGCATCATACAGGATATTCTTCAGTCCATAGTAAAAAGTTGTTAAAGAACCAAGATTTGTCTACAGATCCGTAATCTGTTTCGTCTTCAGTTCATCTCTTTCTCAGAGCTCAACGATATAAGACTCATGTTGATCCAGGAAGATGTTCTTTTCTATAATTTCTTGTTTGAGATCACCGATTTCTTCACGAAGTTTTGACACTGAGGTCATATCATCACCTGAATGTTCTTCCTCGAAAGATATACCTTTTCCCCGGGAGGAAGAAATTAGACTGTTCTAAGCTAGGTGCTTGGCCAACCTGATAGAAGCTTCATCCAGTGAGGGCCTTGAAGGAGCATACTCTGGAATAAAGGATGAACCACCTGCTTCATACATTGTGCTTGGGCCTTCTTCTGACGGTATTGGTGGAGTAGAGACTGTGGTGGTGGTAATCATAGATGAGACTGGTGGTGCTTGGCTTACAGTAGACACTCCCTGCCTTGGATCTAATCGTCTTCTTTTCAAAGGAGACAGAGAGGTTTGAGGCTGTGTCGATTCACTTAACAATGGAGCAGAAGTAGAGACATATGATACAGAAGGAGGAATCTATGAAACCACATCTCTTGGACCTGAAGAGACCTCCATAGGTTTTGAAGAGGAAAGCAAAATTTTGAGAGCACTAACATCTTCCCCAATATCGGTTGCTGGTTGAGCAACTTCATTGACCTTTTTAAAGCACCTGCTGTCGAATCCCGGAAGTGGACCAAAGTCATCATCATCGAGATTAAGTTCAATACTCGAGGGGATATCATCACTGATCCCAGTAAAATCCAGCTCTTTCAGAAAATCATCATCACCGCTAAAGTCCTCATCTCCTGCCTCTCGATCAAAATTTCCTTCAACATCTACGTCATGTAGGTGGTCATGTTCCTCAGCCACAGCTGCTGCAGGTGAAACATGAACTTCTTCATTTTCTGGCTCTGAAATTGAAATCATAACATCTTCAGTTTCTCCTGGATTAGAAAGATTGTCTGATTCCGATTGATCACTATCGTCAGCAAATATTCCAAATGTAATCAAAGGAAATTTTCCTTCGAATACAAAATTTCCAGCTCTTTTCTGTTTCATTAAGCCAAAGGCACTCGGACCAATAGACTTGAGATCCAGTGTTTCATTTCCCCTTTCGATCTCGGGATGCATGGCATTAAAGATGATTTGAAGAAACCTTAGGTACATCAAGAAGTTTTCCCTCTTGTTTCCTTCAATATTGAGAATCAATTCATGCAGAATAAATTTTGAAAAATTGAATTCAATCCCTGACGCCAAGGCTGCAATAGCTCCTGTGTTGAAGAGAGAAATCTCGTTGAGACCAGATCTCCTTCCGAAAATACAGCTCACAAACACATGAGCCAAGTACTTCCAGCAAGGAGGTAGTAATTTCTTGATGGTAGGAGGAAATGATCCTTCATAACCCATATGGTCCAGGACTTCTTGGGTTTGTTCCGGATCAATTTCCATGGAGAATTCAGGTCTGTCATTGATGAGCAGCGATTCTCGAATGACATGTTCTGTGATCAGGATCTTCTTGCCTTGAATAGTTGCCTCAAGATATTTCTCTTCATTGTCATCTGTCTTAACAATTGCGCATCTCCAAAATTCCTTGATCAAACATTGATAAATCACCGGACCAGACGTGAAAGCAGAAACCAGGCAGTAGTTTCTTAAACCGTCAATGATGAATTTGAGATCATTGTAAGTAGTCGGAGGATCTTCTAGTAAAATGGCTTAATTGTGTACCTTTGCAAACTCAAGATCTCCCATGTTGACCTGAAAAACACAAGTATTCATTAGAGAATTTAATAATAAGATATTTTCAATTATTAATTTTTAAGGAAATTTATTAATCTTGGGCATACAACCATACACCAATATCCGGCCACACACAGAGTGTGCAGCCGCACACAGTGTATGGCCATACAAGATTTCCAACAATTCATGGCCATCCGCACACGAGGATGTGTGCAGCTGCACACGTCACCAGCCGCATACAGTTCAACCGCACACGGGGGTGTGCAGCCGCACACAGCGTGTGCGGCCGCACACACACAGTCGGAAATAAAACCTTCGATTAACCACTATTTCATGATTGATTTTGCATAAGAATCATATTATGGGTGTCGATTTAGCAGTTCTTACAGTTATCAAGCTTCAATTTCTAGAAAAACTGATGGATTTGAGTGTTTTTAGAGAGAGAGAGAAAGCAAGAGACGAGTGCGGTTGATTTTTTTAAAGAAAGATAAACAGTGATGGAATTGAACCGCACACCTCCCTTTTATACATCCTTCACTTGGGCTTCCTTTTGCCATTAAAATCACAAGCCCAATACTCAAAAAATTTTAAAAATAAATCATTTTGAGGATTAAATGAAATAAAATTAAAATAAAATAAAATAAAATAAAATAAAATAAAACATTTAATTCGAAACTAAATTTAATCCTCTAACTTGAAATTGATTAACCTTTTGTGATGTGGGATCAAAGCTGTTAGACAAACGTTTTCCATTTATCAGTAGCTTCCCTTTCATGAATAAATCTGGTCGATCGCCAATATTGTGGTCCACTTAAGCACGAAGAATTGTGACAAAATTTGGACATACTATAAGTGACAAGACAAATTGATCCTATGTTTCTAGATAAAACTTCCTAAGGACCATTCATCCGACGACGACCAAGAATATTGTTGTCCACCTAAATTGAGCAGCGAGATCTACAGACAATCAAGAATTATTTAATTTTAGATGTACTAGAACATGTTTCCCGCTTCCTGATATACCCCAATAATCAAGAACTTCCGAGATACTCCTTACTTTAGGTGAGCAGACTATTATTCATAGAGAGAATAGATTTAGATTATCATTTATTATAGTTTTAGAGGGATTGAGAAGTAGAAGGTTGCATATGTTGTGTACCAGGTCGGATTGTTAATCACACAAAGGAGACGACATATGGCTAACAAATAGGAAGAATTTCATAGATATAATATGCAGAGAAATAGATTTGCATATGTTGCAGTCCAGGTCGGATCTCTTCCAATCACGTAGAGGAGGCAGCATATGACTAATAGTAAGAAAGAAAGAAAATAATTTTCTAATGACCTACTTTATCGGAATTCCCCAGTCGCTCCATCAATACCGGAATTAAGGAAAGAATCCATACATCGAGGAAAAGTAAAACCACAGTTCTAGATACGGGTTCTTTAGTGTGACTGGTGGATTCTCATGTATATCTCCCTGCTCAACCTATCCAAGCGTCGTATGGTCAGGCTAAACGGATCTATCTAGGTCAAGAATTGTCAAGTCATTTGATTTCTTAAGTTCATCTTTGCCTAGTTAAGCCCATTAAATTCTTCGTGCCTACCAGCGCATCGAACACAGAGCCTAGACAATTCAGCTTTGGTACCTTACACAGATCCAGATTGCCTGTTATCACCTTTTGATATCACTTCCCAACACATAATTACACTGAAATATTTTTGATTTTTCTGGTTTTTTCTAATTTTATTTTTTTTAATTTTCTAATTTTGTTTGATTTATTTTTTATTTTTTGTTTATTTCTCCCCCTAAATTTGTGTATGGAAGAGAATAAAAATAAAAATGCACAAATTTAAACTAACCTAAACAAAAATTAATCCTCAAAACGAATCATTTTCAAAAAGCTGACCAACACATCGAATCGAGCTTTGTTAAACGGCTTGGTGAACAAATCCGCTATATTATTATCAGAGCAAACCCGTTCTAGCCGAATGAGCGAGCGCTCATAACATTCTCTAATAAAATGAATTTTGATGTCGATGTGCTTGGTTTTTGAGTGCTGGACCGGGTTTTTAGCAATTTGGATCGCAACCTCATTATCCCAGAATATAGGGGTTTCTTGAAAATTCAAACTGTAATCCAACAACTGATGTTGGATCCATACAAAGTCTTGTCTAACTTGTAGACATGATTGGGAAGTTTGGAGTTAACGAACCCAGGGGGTTGGTCAACATAAATATCTTCCTTTACCTTGCTATACAAGAAAGCTGTCTTGACGTCCATTTGGTATACAGTGAAGTTCATGTGAGAAGCATAAGTGAGGAAGATACGGATAGCCTCCAAGTGCGTGACCGGAGCAAAAACTTCTGTATAATCAAGACCCTCTACTTGTCTGAACCCACGGACGACCAATCTCGCCTTATTTCTTACAATTACACCCGAATCATCTTGCTTGTTCCGAAACACCCATCTAGTGTCGAGAGATTTCTTGCCTTTAGGGAGCTCCATCAACTTCCAAACCCCGAGCCTATCGAATTGATTAAGCTCATGCATGGCATCAACCCAGCTGGGCTCATTTAATGTCATTTCGACATTTTTGGGCTCTATTTGAGAAATAAAGCAAGAATAGAGACATGTGTTGACATCTCCATTTTGACTTCTCGTTCGAACACCATTGCTCAGCTGGCAAATGATGTTGTCTATTGGATGATCGCGCTGTATGCGAGAGGGAATTTCGTGACTGATTTCATTGAATGTGACAGGAAGATTATGGATATTAATGGCTCCATCATGTGCTGAACAATCCACGGTAGATGTACCGGCGTCATGTGGTGGATTTGCTACAAACTCATTTGCTATTTGTTCGGGAAAAAGAAGTTCCATTAGATTTTGAGTGACAGCGGAAGCATCTTGGTTCATGAACTCTCTTTCAATTGGAGTTAGAGGAGTAGCATCCGCATCTGGAGCAGCTTGTGGTGTTGGAGAGTTTGGAGAAGCAGTTGAAACATATGAACTCCACCGGAAGATCAGTAATAGAAACCAATGGCGGTCTGTAGACAACCTCTTCCTCATCATCTTCAATTGTAGTCTTCGAGCCAGAGGTAGACCCAGCCTGGTTATTAGACGACACACAAAAGGATTTGAATAGAGATGTGTAGTCAAATAGCCAATCAGGACCCACCTTAGCGTCTGTCTCATTCTCTTCAAGCCAACGAACATCGAAAGACTCCACAATTTGCTTCGTCTTCATGTTGTATACCCGGTAAGCAGTACGAGCAACGTAACCAACAAAATAACAATCATCAGCTTTGACATTGAATTTTGGGTTGGATTCCAAGTGAAGAAGGGTGCAAGGGCAACTAAATACTCGGAAATGGCTGACAGATGGCTTGTGTCCATAGAGAATCCCATATGGTGTCTTCATCTGGGCTTTGTTAATCAGGACACGATTTTGAAAATAACAAGCTTGTTGATCGCCTCCGCCCAAAAGAAAACTGGAAGTTTAGAATCACAAAGCATCGTCCTTGCAGCGTCTTGCAGTGTTCGATTCCTCCGTTCAGCAACACCGTTTTGTTATGGTGTTCGGACGGAGCTAAATTGATGCACGATCCCTTTCTCAGCGCAAAAATGATCAAGAACAGCATTCTTGAATTCGGTTTCATTATCTGTACGAAGCGCTTTGACTCGATGGTTGGTTTGGTTCTCGATCATCACAATGAACTTTTTGATAAGATCAGCGATCCCAGCTTTGTTGGATAGAAAGAAGACCCATGTGAAATGAGAGAAATTGTCTATCACAACGAGACAATATGAATTTCGATTGATGCTGAGGATGTTGACCGGACCAAACAAGTCCATATGCAACAATTGGAGCACCTGATTAATGGAGTTGACCTGCTTTGGCAGATGTGGTTTCCGATGGTGTTTGTCTTAAGCATAGGAAACACATTTCTCAAAAGTAATAAAATCTCTGACGGGCAAACCACGGTTCATTTTGTTCTTAGCAAGACGATTCAGATTCTTTGCATTTGCATGGCCAAGTCGACGATGCCACAACATTGTATTTTGTTCTGAGAACTTGGAAAGGAGACAAGTGACTTCATCGGGTACATTACTGTTCATGTCGATAATATAGGCATTCCCATCCCGCTTTGATTTTACGAGAACCCATTCCTCCAGAATGACAATGCCCGACTTTAAGATCAGACATTCTTTATCGGTGAAGTGAGTTGAATAGCCTTTGTCATAGATATGGGATACGCTCAACAAGCTATGCTTTAATTCAGGACCATAGTTAACATTCTCAAAACTTAGGACTCCATTTGAGACTGTTCCCTTATGATTTATCTTTCCGCCTTCTCGACCTGCAAAGGAGACTAATCCCCCATTAAATGTTTGAATGTCGCGCAGTTGGGATATATCTCCAGTCATGTGCCGAGAGCAACCGCTGTCGACATACCAAGGCTGACGACATTCCTCCGCAACTGTCCCTGCACGATGAGCGGAATCATTTAGTTTTGGGGACCCAGGTCATCACAGTCTTGGGTTGACCCTTAACTTTCACAAATTCATTTTTCAAATTTTCTTTTCCAACATTAACAAAGGAGGATGATGACTGGTCAGATTTTAATTTTGGCATCCATTTATATTTAGGTTTTGTAACAATTTTCTTTTCAGTTTGCGTTGAGCAGACGGATTTTCTACTTGAAGATTTTGAAGATCATGGCCTACTCTTTGACGAAATCGACTTAGATTTAGCTTGATTCAATTTTGGCAAGCTGTTTGCGAATTTATCAAAAACCTGTTTGTCTTTTTGAAAAACTGTCTTTTTCTTATTTTGTTTTGCTTTCCAGTCATCATCATGAGATCGAGTTCTTGAGGACTTTCTAATTAAAGACCGTCCTCTAGACTCATTTTCTCCCCTTTTTGTTCAGTGATGCACAAACATTTGGTTTAAGCAATTTCTGGCAATGTGACCAGCAGTACCACAATTGAAACAAATCTGTTTATTATCATTGGATTGAGTACTGCTCTTGTCAGATTTCTGGTGTTTATTATGTTTTCTAGCATTTTCACACTTGCAGGAGCATGTACTAGATGGTGTAGCAAACATGGAAGATGTAGAGGCATTCAAATCAGATTTAGCAATTTTATCAGAAGCAACACCATTATTTTCAGAATTATCAGTCTAAAACAACACACCACCAGAAATAAAAATGTTAGTGTTTGAATTTATCACAGACTCGTCACAGAACTCAACACCAAACTTAGACACAAAATTATTTGACTCAAACTTTTCAGCTTCTTACTCCCCATGAACTACTGACTTTTCTGCACTTAAGGTAGAAATGTTAGTATCCAAAATCTTATTATTAAATCGCATTGCTTGTTCAGAAGCTGACTTTCCATAAACCATGTAAGGTTCTCTGTTAATCTCTTCTTGAGACAAGGGAATAGTAGTGTAGTTATGATTAAAGGGAGGGGGGACACTCTCAAATCCTAGTCCAACTTTTATCTGATTTCCATGAGTAATATCCTTCAAGTGCATTTGTCCTTCGATCATTTTTGCAACAGTTTCACTTGACCATCGAATTTTTTAAAATTAAATTCAGCATTTTCAAAACGGTTTTTCAATGTGTCAAGTTCAGCGGTTATAACATCAAGTTTTCTTTTGAGATGATCATAGTTCTCGCATTTGTTGCTGTAATCCTCTTGTAGTTTCTTAAAGTCCTTTGTTTTATTTTCTAATTGAGTCTTTAAGGGCTTTTGTTTTTTCCTAGGTGTGTATCCCTCATATTTAAGGTCCTAGTCCTCTCTCTTGATTATTTCAATTTGGTCTCGCAAGAATTTAACAATTTTAATACAAGATTGAGAACAACCAAATTCACTAACCTCGGGTTTGGAAGGTTCTGGAGTGGTTTGCACCATGAATGCAAACTGAAGATTCATCATCTCTTCTTCATGATCTTTCTCTTTTTCTTCTCTCTCATCATCCTTGATCTGAGCAAGATGTGTATTTTCTAGTCCTGAAATATTTAGGGCCTGAATTTGATCTTCCCAGCTAAATGATTGGGCCACCATTGCCAAGTTAGCAGTCTGATTGCTGGAAGACGATCCTTTGTTAACATAGGTCACCGGTACCATGGTTCGATCAGAATCATCTCTTCGATCTGGATTTGGACATTCCCTTGCAAAATGCCAAGGCTCATGACAGTTGTAACATCACAGTTTTCCTTTATTAAATCCCACTTTCTTGTTAGAATTTACACGCCAATTGTTCTTTCCTGTTGTCTTGGAGAACAGATTTTCCCTGAAAACCGCCATGGCCATTTTCCATGTAATGTCCATCTCTTCCACATCCTCAGGATGGATCTGGTCAAGGTCAGCAAATGAGAGTTGTGGGCAGAGTTCCCCGGCCACAAAATGTCACACCCCAAAACCGGAACGGCGGAAACGTTCTGGGGTGGATGACGTCATGTCAAGTATCACAACACATTCATTATAGTAATCAAAGTACAACAAAACATTGCATTAATAGAATAATTTTACATGGTTACATTACAAGGTATCAAAGTAATACAAGTAATAGAATAAATACAGCATGGTACTAAGCTATCTTCATCAACAGCTCCGGGGATATACGTGTCTAATGCTAACCTGAGAATACAAGTTATTTGAAAAGCAAGTATCAGCATTTTTACAAATGCTGGTGAGTTCATAAGCATTTAGTGACATTTCATTCAAATAACTTAATAAAGTAATAGTTTAAGAGATTTCAGTGTGTTAGAGTCCTTTCCAGAAAATCCTATATTTTCTTTAAATAAAGCAGCCTTCTACCAAGACTGGTCAGTGATGTGTGGTAAAAAGTAGTTTTCCCTAAGCTGCTATCATTATCAAAATATTGAATTTGATTATTAAGGAAAGCAAACGACATCAGGGAATATCATATGCCTCAGCAGTGAGGACTGCTGACTAAGGCAAGGAACCATAGACTCCAGGAAAGTATCAAACAAACGACACACCTGGTTCAGTCTAACAAGTGGAGACACAGACCCCAGAAGGTACCAAATGAAGGGTACAACTAGCAAGGTCTAAAACAGTGAATACAGTGGATTCTGTGAATACGGTGGATACAGACCTCAGACAGCATCAAATGAAGGATACGTCTTGTAAGGTCAAAACAGTGTGACTCTGAAAATGAGTTACCAGCATACAGTGTAAATTGCCGGTGAAATACCGTTACCTTAAGGCCAAAGAATAATAAGGTAACCCGGGATACTCGTAACCATACTGACTAGAGTACCAGACGCCCTACAAGCGTCTAAAATGTGACATTTGTCACCCGTTGGCTTGGTAGGCCGGGACTGTAGCTAGGAGTCTGGGTGCGGGGTTGTCAATCCCATATAGATCTATACACCCAATGTCCGCTCTCCCTACAGGAGACTCTGGTTACCAACTAGACGACGGAGAAGGCCGCGTCCTGAAGATGCATACCAAATAGTGGGTAGAGACTTCCAACTAGTGGGTTTCTAATGTAAGTGCTGAACTAGAGGTAGAGACTCTTAACTAAATTGACTGAAGTAACCCGTATGTCCATGCTTGTGTACATAATATATAACTAATGAATCAAACGACCTTTGGATGGACATCCGATCCCACCAGACCACATCTCAACGAAGAAAAGGAAATAGGGCGGACAAGCCTTCCTAAGTCCTTCAACCATTATTTATATGCATCTATACAAGCACATGCATACATCTAACTACGCTTGAGTGGGTATCAAGTAAAAGTGATTCTCGTGAAGTAGGAGTGTCTAACAAGTGAAGTAAGAGCGGTCGCAAGTGAAGTAGGAGTGTCTAACAAGTGAAGTAGGAGTGGTCGCAAGTGAAGTGAGAGTGTCGAATAAGTATATGCGTATCACGAAGTAGAGACGACAATAAGTGAAGTAAGAGCGTATCAAGTATAAGCGAAGTAAAGGCGATATCAAGTATAAGTGAAGTAGAATCGTATCACTAAGTAAGAGTGTGAATAAGTATAAGCGTCCATCAGGTATAAGTGACTTCAAGTATAAGTGAAAGTGTTACAGAGTAGGAGTATAAAATAAGTATAAGCGAAGTAGCAGTATTTAACAAGTAAAGTATACGTCGAAAAGGGGAATCTTTGATGAAAAACCTTTATGTCCAGAGAAATTCAAAAATTGTGTTCTTTTGTAAAATATGTTTGAAAACCTTAGAAAATCTTTCATAAACCAGTTTAGAATGAATCTAGTTAAAAAAGTATAAGTAAGAGTTTTGAAACAATTGAAAACCATTATAGTGTCCTACTCGGTAAAACAGTGTACAGTGGTAAAATCCTATGCATGCGGGTTATCAATCACAAGTGATTGATATGATAACTGGCATGTTTAACTTGTATTCCCCCCAATAAAACATGTTAAAACAATTAAAAGGTTCATTCAGGGGTATGAACTCACCTGGTGTAAGTAGGTCCGATGAAGGTGCCGTTTGGGTGTTCGGTGTCACGTGAGGACTTGAACACATACAATGACCTATTTAACATATGATAACATATGTTCACATACAATTAGCATATATAATACTAATTAAACACATATACGCGCTCACAGGAGCGGAAAACACTTTAGTTAAGTGTTTGGGTGTCCGGGTAGCGTCTAAAGGTGCGTATGGCTTAGGAATGGAGTTTACTCTCCAAGAGTAAACCCCTAACACCATGTTTACGGCCCAGGGACTACTCACCATGAGTTTACGGCCGTAAACTCATGGTGATGGGTTCTAGGGTGGTTTAAGGCTTCTACTTGCTCATGGAATTATTCTAAGCACTTTTCCTAAAAGGCATGAGTGGGTTTGAGGCTTATTAGGGCACTTTATAGGAGTTTACAGCCTAGGGACACTCCTATGGGAGTTTATGGCCGTAAACTCTCAATCTTTGAGTTAAGTGAAGTTTTAAGCCCCTATTACCTTTCTAGCAATTTCTAATGAAGTGTGATGCCATTTTGGGGGATTAAATCTATCATTTGGATGTGTTTTGGGGAGTTTACGGCCTAGACACTTGCTTGGGCCGTAAAGTCCTTTTTACTCCTCCATTTCATGTGTTTAAGTCCTTGTTTCAATCCTAGTATTTTATGGTAAATGTCTAAGGCCATTTGGGGAAGCAAAACCACACTTTGGGCATGATTTGGGGTGTTTACGGCCTTGGTATAGACCTAGGCCGTAAACTCCTTTTTCCCCTTCATTTTGATGTGTTTAATTGATCTAAACTCCAAATACTAAGTCCCTAATTTATGTATGAAGCCTAAGGGTGGTTTGGGAGTGTTTTGGGGGCATTTTGACATGGTTTTGAGGGTTTTACGGCCTAAGCATGTGCTTGGGCCGTAAACTCTATTTTATGCCCTAAATCATTGTGTTTTGATGTTTAAACACTCCTAGGCTAGATCCCCAGTTAGTTTTCAAGCTTAAGGGTGAATTTAAAGGCAAGTTGTTGGAATAGTGTCTAAGGCTGCAACTATATTAGGCAAGTATTTGACCCGGTTGTGCATAGTCCTTTTGGGTTGCCTTCACCATAGCAACTTGATAGGATGATTTATTAAGAGAGAGTAAATATTATTAATATATTATGAGAATAATATAATGAATAATATATTGTTATTTGATTAATATAAGTCGTAGAATTAATTAGAATTAATTTGGTGACTTAAAGAGATTAATTAAATAAAGGGGTATAAACTGTCAATTGTTTGATAGTTAAGCTTTAGACTGTAAATCCTTGTAGATATACAAGGGACGAATTCTAGAAGCTAAAAGGATAGCTAATTCGTCCAAGGCTTATCTATGGAAAGGATTTGGATAGCCTTAAGAGAAGATTATCAAATTAGGGTTTAGGTTGTAACCCTTAAGGAGTCTACAAGTATAAATAGACCCCATGGCATAAGGAAATCGGCACCTCTCCTAAAGCAAGAGAACCTTGGCCGATTTCCTCCCCTCTCCTCTCTCCTAAATCATCTTCCTTGCTATTGGTGTTTGTAAGCCATTAGAGGAGTGACATTTGTGACTCTAGAAGCTCCAAGACCTCAAGATCAACAAGGAACTCAAAGGTATGATTCTAGATCTGTTTCAATGTTGTTATTTAACCTAATTAGTCATTAGAAGTCTTGGATTCAAAGCATGTTTATTAGAAAGCCTAGGTCCAAGCATTAGGGTTTTGCATGCGCACATAGGAAAGTTCTTATGGCTAAAACCCATCAGTGGTATCAGAGACTAGCTTGGTTTTCTTTAAATTGTTGCTTGATTAACTGAATCAAACCTGCAAAATTCGATTTTTAGGTTTCTGAGTCATGGACTCGGCGAGTTCCAAAGTGGACTCGGCGAGTAGGCCTGACTCGGCGAGTCCCTTTGTGCACTCGGCGAGTCCAGGCGTCAGGAATGGCCAGATTCGGGATTTTTTCATAATCATCTTATGGAAACTTACCTTAATCATAATAGATCAATCTACATCCGGTTTTTTGATATATATGACTATTATCTTGATCTAGTTAAACGTATTTATCAACTAATAAAATATTTAATTTCCTTATGTGATAATTAATTAATTATTTTAATTATTTTGGTAATTATCTTTCAAAGAAATCTTGAATAAAATCAAATATAGATAATTAGGATATTAATTGTTAATTGGAATTATTGGTTATTTGATCCTCCATGTTTTAAAATGTTTCAAACTTACCCTCAAGTTTTGAAATTTATATTTGTGATTAAAAGTTTTAATTTAGACAACTTAAATTTCAAACCCTAGATTTTAAAAGTTTTAAAATACAACCCTATACTAATATGATATTACTAGAATAATATATATATATATATATATATATATATATATATATATATATATATATATATATGTATAACTAAATGCTAGTCTTACCGTTCGTAGGCTTCATTCACGAAGCCGATCTATAAGGTGGGTATAACGTTGCGGCCTATAAAACGGCGCTTAATGGGTGTACACTCACACCCACCGCTTGCTTGATTGGTGGAGGGTCGTTAGCCGAACGGGTAGGATAGGGCAACCTCATCCTCTCATTTAAAAGTATAATAAGAAATATAAAGTAACTACACATATTTTAATTTTTTTTTTCCCAATCTTAGTTACTTTAGGAAAAGTGAATTGATGCAATCCCATGAAATTACACTTTGCACCTTGCTAAGAAGTTAGTGGAGCGTGTGTGGTTTACCGGCACACTAATTGGTTCTAAGCGAAGGTGGCAAAGGGTGATTCATTGTTTATCATAGTTTGATGGAGCGTGTGTGGTTTACCGACACATCGAATAGGTGATCGTTACAATGAAGGCACCATGTGAATTTGCATGGTAATTCACACCCGCTTTGTGATCCTCGGTATCCCAGTCACAAACAAGAGGGGCATATCGAGATTTAAACATGCCATTGAATAGTTTCAATGAATCTCATCCGAACCTAGGAATTCTCAAAAACACTTAGGACTAATAGTTTAAGTTTTGTGATGGAGAATTAGTGAATCGTCATTCACTTACCTTCAATTTATTTGCATGTTAGATTACGGCATCCCTTTTCTAGTATGTAAATGTTATTGTTGGATCCTAGCCCTAATTTTTCTTATTGGGTGATAATTAGGGATTCTTATTCTAATCTATCTTTGTCCTTTCTAATTGTAGATGTCGAACGCAAACAACGCTGCTGCTAGTTCTTTCACGTTGATGAGCCTTTGCCAAAAGGTCACCTTCGATGGAACGAACTTTAGCGAATGGATAAGATACATTCGCACCATTGCTCGCTATGAGGATAAGGAGTATGTCCTTGATGAGAAGCTCGAGAAAATCAACCCCGATATTGCTACTCCCGCCGAAATTACCGCTTTTGAGACTCATGAGCGAGATGCAACGAAGGTACATTGCATCATGATCGCTACCATGAACTCCGAATTCCAAAAGTCCTACGAGGACATGTACCCGTACGAGATGCACCAAGACTTATTGGAGAGATACCACCAAAACGCGAGACAAGAGCGTTATGAGATTTTCACCAACATGATTTCCGCTAAGATGGGTCATGGAGAATCTCTTACCGTGCACCTGCAAAAGATGCAAAGGTATGTCGACCGCCTTCGCAAGTTAAATGTTGACTTCGGTGAAGACTTGGCGATCGATATGGTGCTTCACTCTTTGCCTCCGATGTATAACCAATTTAGGATGACCTACCACATGAACAAAGAAGAGGTCACCCTAAGCAAACTCCAAGGTCTATTGAGGGTCGCTGAGAGCAACTTCAAAGACAAGTCTGTTGCACCTACTCCCAATCCGCCCGCTGCTCCTATCTTGGCTATTGGTCAAGGAAAGGGAAAGAAGAGGAAGGCTTCATCAAAGAACCATCGCAAGGTTAAAGCCCGAGATGGTGCCTCTTCTAGTGGGACCAAAGTTGATCCCGCTAAGCCCTGCCCTAACCCAAAGGAGGCAGAGTGCCACCACTGCCACAAGATAGGACATTGGAAGAGAAGCTGCCCAGATTACCTGCAAGCAATCAAAGAGGGAAAGATCAAGCCATCTTTCGCAGGTATATACACAATCAAATCTAACGATTCTAATCATGCTATTTCTTGGGTTCTTGATACCGGTTGTGGTTATCACATTTGTTCTAATGTGCAGGGACTAAGAAGAAGTAGGGATGTGGAGCAAGGAAGGATCAGTCTAATCATGGGGAACAGAAGATCGTCGCCTGTGACCAAGATTGGAATGTATTCTTTAGTGCTTAGGAATAGTTTGGTTTTAGATTTGAACAATTGTTGCTATTCGCCAGAAATGGCCAGAAATATCATTTCATTTCATGGTTTATATAGACAAGGATTTAGATTTTCTTTTAATAATGAGAATGGTTCTATTTTGGCTTATCTAAATGGTGTCTTTTACTTTGAAGCTATACCATGTAATGGAATATATGAAACCGTTATGATTGTTGATAACTTAGGAAATGATGTTTTGAATATTGATTCTTCCACTAGTATGGATAAAGCATCCTTGTGGCATTGTCGTCTTGGACATGTCAACAAGAAACGCATAGCCCAACTCCAAAAGGATGGAGTGTTGGAGTCATTCGACCTTAGGGAAGATGACACATGCGAGTCTTGTTTACTTGGAAAGATGACTAAGTCACCCTTCACGAGTACATGTGAAAGGGGCAAGGGTTTATTGGACCTAATACATACCGATGTATGTGGACCATTTAGATCAACCACGAAGGATGGGAACCGCTTCTACGTGACTTTTACCGATGATTATAGTAGATATGGGTATATCTATTTAATCAAGCAAAAGTCAGAAACCTTTGAAAAGTTCAAAGAGTTCAAGATTGAATTGGAGAATCAATTGGGCAGGAAAATCAAGATGCTTCGATCCGATCGAGGAGGAGAGTACCTAAGTCTTGAATTCCACGATTATCTCAAGGAGTGTGGAATAGTTTCACAATTGACGCCTCCTAGGACACCGCAGTTGAATGGTGTGGCAGAAAGACGTAATCGAACCTTATTGGATATGGTTCGCTCTATGATGAGTCGTGCTTCACTACCTATCTCTTTTTAGGGGTATGACTTAGAGACTGCCGCCCATATCCTTAACCGAGTCCCTACTAAGAAGGTTGCCAAAACACCTCACGAGATGTGGACAGGGAAAGCTCCCTCGTTGGCACATATCAAGGTTTGGGGTTGCGAGGCTTTCGTAAGACGAGATACTCACGACAAGCTCGAACCTCGAAGTGAGCGATGTATTTTCATCGGCTACCCGCAGACATCCTTTGGATATCTCTTCTATAGACCGAAGGACAATTTTGTCTTCGTTGCGAGGAGAGGAGTTTTCCGAGAGCGAGAACTCATAAGCCAAGGAGACAGTGGGAGGCAAATCGAACTTGAAGAGATTCAAGAGTCGATAGATGAAGGAACCTCTACCGCTGGCATTCAACCCGAGGAGGAAACTCTGGTTGAACCGATTGACGAATCCTTACCTCTTAGATGTTCCGATAGAGTTAGAGTTCATCCCCAGTTTTATGGCTTTCATATTACTACCGAAAGGGACACGTATATTAGTGATGGTACACTAGTAAATCTTGATGAACCTAATAGCTATAAGGAAGCCATGGCAGGCCCGGAGTCTGCAAAGTGGAAAGAGGCAATGGATAGTGAGATCCAATCCATGTATGATAACCAAGTTTGGAATTTAGTTGACTATGTGCCCGGACGTAAGACCGTTGGGTGCAAATGGATCTTCAAGAAGAAGACCGACGTGGATGGAAACGTACACACATATAAAGCACGATTGGTTGCGAAGGGCTTTACTCAAACTCCCGGAGTTGACTATGATGAGACCTTCTCACCAGTTGCGAAGATTAAATCTATTAGAGTGATGCTAGCAATTGCCGCATTTCATAATTATGAGATTTGGCAAATGGATGTCAAGACCGCTTTCCTTAACAGAAAGTTGGCTGAGGATGTTTACATGGCTCAGCCAGAGGGGTTTGTGGATCCGAAGCATCCGAATAGAGTGTGTAAGCTTGAGAAGTCCATTTATGGACTTAAGAAAGCGTCTCGCAGATGGAATCTTTGCTTCGATGAGAAAGTCAAAGAGTTTGGTTTTGTACGAAGCGAAGACGAATCTTGTGTATATGTCAAAGCCAGTGGGAGTATAGTAAGCTTCCTCGTTCTATATGTCGATGACATATTACTCATAGGAAACGACATCCCGACCCTGCAGGAGGTTAAGTCCTGGCTCGGAAAGTGTTTCGCTATGAAGGACCTCGGAGAGGCTTCTTACATTTTGGGAATAAGGATAGTAAGAGAAAGAAGTAAGAGACTAATTGGACTTAGTCAGAATACTTACTTAGAGAAGGTACTAAAACGTTTTAGTATGGAAAACTCAAAGAAGGGAGAACTACCGATACAAAGTAATGCCAAATTGAGTAAGACTCAAAGTCTGAGTACCGAAGCTGATATAGCAGAAATGAGCCGAGTACCATACGCTTCCGCAGTTGGCTCAATCATGTACGCTATGACTTGTACTCGCCCTGATGTAGCCTTCGCTTTGAGCATGGTTAGCAGATATCAAGGGAATCCAGGCAAAGCACATTGGATTGCGGTGAAAAACATCCTTAAGTACCTTCGGAGGACGAAGGAATGGTTCGTAGTCCTCAGAGGGAGTGATGACTTGAAGGTGCGAGGGTATAGTGACGCCAGTTTTCAGACCGATAGGGACAACTACCGTTCGCAGTCGGGCTGGATCTTTACCCTAAATGGAGGAGCAGTGACATGGAAGAGTTCCAAGCAGGAGACCGTAGCTGATTCAACGTGCGAATCAGAGTACATTGCAGCGAGCGAAGCGTCGAAGGAGGCAATATGGCTAAAGAACTTCATCGGTGATCTTGGAGTTGTACCTGGCATAAAGGAGCCCATGGAGATTTTCTGTGATAACGAAGGAGCGGTTGCCTTGACCAAGGAACCGAGGGATCATGGTAGATCAAGACATATCGACATAAAATATCACTTCATCAGACATCGTGTAGAAGAAGGACAACTCGTAGTGAAGAGGATATCATCAGAAGATAACCCAGCAGATCTGCTTACGAAGGGACTGAGTAGGGTTAAGCACTTGCAGCATGCTAGGAGTATTGGGCTGAAGGATGATATTAGCATAGATTAGATAGTATTAGAAACGTGTAATAGATAAATGTAATTAACATTTGATGATTAAATAAAGGAGTTTTATTTATGAGTAATGTTACTATCTTATGTTAATTGTTTAACTATTGTTTCGCTTTGCATGTTTTGACTTCCAGAATAATTGAGTTTATTAGGAATAATCGAGTTGTTCAAATTATCCACAATCGTTCATATGTTGGAAGTAGATATGAATGAAGATTGTCATGAATTTGTGTGTAGAATGTCTAAATGGTGTTAGACATAGCAAAGGGTTGCTGCAACGTTCATGAGTGCTTATGAACTAGTTTTGAGCATTGGAACAAACCTGCGCTTGCTGGAATCACCTTATGGAATATGATATAAAAGGTGATCGCAAGACGATAATACAATATAGTCTTAAAACCTAGATATATGGTTTGTTATTCGTTAATTGATTGTACATTGATAATGCGAAAACGCATCAGTAACTTGGTGTTATAAAACGCATTGTTGTGTATAGTTGGTTAATGGATAAGTAAATGCATATAAGTCGAAGTTTATCTGTAACTTTTATCTAAGAAGGTAAAAGTGATATCTCGGCCGCTCGATGATTTGATATGACTTATATGCCGGGCCCGGTCAAAACTGAATTGATGTGTTCGATTACGTTCTATGTCAAATGAATCAGAGATCGAGAAACCTAAATGCTTGACTAACCATTCCATAGGATTGTCAGCATGATATCTAACAGAGGACTGTACGTTCCCTTATCTAAAGGACAAGATTGATTAGATCAGAGTTTGACAGCGTCTTTGAGAGCTACGATTGCAAACCGAATTGTACTTGTGCATATAGTTACTAGACTTATCCAAGTGGGAGACTGTTGGAATAGTGTCTAAGGCTGCAACTATATTAGGCAAGTATTTGACCCGGTTGTGCATAGTCCTTTTGGGTTGCCTTCACCATAGCAACTTGATAGGATGATTTATTAAGAGAGAGTAAATATTATTAATATATTATGAGAATAATATAATGAATAATATATTGTTATTTGATTAATATAAGTCGTAGAATTAATTAGAATTAATTTGGTGACTTAAAGAAATTAATTAAATAAAGGGGTATAAACTGTCAATTGTTTGATAGTTAAGCTTTAGACTGTAAATCCTTGTAGATATACAAGGGACGAATTCTAGAAGCTAAAAGGATAGCTAATTCGTCCAAGGCTTATCTATGGAAAGGATTTGGATAGCCTTAAGAGAAGATTATCCAATTAGGGTTTAGGTTGTAACCCTTAAGGAGTCTACAAGTATAAATAGACCCCATGGCATAAGGAAATCGGCACCTCTCCTAAAGCAAGAGAACCCTGGCCGATTTCCTCCCCTCTCCTCTCTCCTAAATCATCTTCCTTGCTATTGGTGTTTGTAAGCCATTAGAGGAGTGACATTTGTGACTCTAGAAGCTCCAAGACCTCAAGATCAACAAGGAACTCAAAGGTATGATTCTAGATCTGTTTCGATGTTGTTATTTAACCTAATTAGTCATTAGAAGTCTTGGATTCAAAGCATGTTTATTAGAAAGCCTAGATCCAAGCATTAGGGTTTTGCATGCGCACATAGGAAAGTTCTTATGGCTAAAACCCATCACAAGTTTGGCATCATTTTAGGGGTTTACGGCCCTAGAGTGTTCCTGGGCTGTAAACTCCTTACTCCTTGCCTTCTTGGACGATTTTTGGGGTATAACTACAGCTAGTAATGTTTAGAACAAGCTAGGGTAAGCGGACTTACAATTTGGAAGCGTTTGGTTGCGGATTCGGGGCGAAAACGAGTCTAGAGAGAGAGTCTAGAGAGAGTGTAAAAAGTCTCCAATGGATTCCACTCACCCTTATATAGGGTTTCGAGTCGGGGCTCAGTGGAATTTTACCCGATACTGCCGTTAAACGAGGCTTTTGGTCGCACCCGATTTAATGGTCGTAACAATAAAACTTAACATTTTCCAAATAAATGGAAATGGGTGTTATGTGTTTTTATTTCTTTTTATCACGACTTAACGGCATGTTAAATGTAAACAATTGGAATGTTTATTAAAGTGATGCCCTCTAATTAACATAACTTTTATACAGTGGAATATTCCGTTAACGGTAACGGGGTAACTTGGGTTGTCACATCATCCCTCCGTTAGAGGGAATTTCGTCCTGAAATTTAGGTCTAGGCAAGGAAGTAGGTATGAATGGCCAAGTAGAGGTAAGAGAGTACTTCCTATACGGTTGTTCTCGCATTCCCATGTGATCTCTGGTCTGTGTTTGTCATTCCAACAGACCCTCACGTACGGGATGCGGATTCTGTCTAGTGTAGCTTGTGGGTTTCCAACTGGTGTATTCTCATGGTTAGGGTTCTCAATGGATTCTATCAAGATGGGTGAGGCACGAAGAGTGATGTCAGGAGATCACATATCTAGTCTAAAGAGTGGATCAATCAGGTGTGAGTCTTGTGGTATATCCGAAAGTAGTCGCGGTCTGAAGAGGGTTGGACCAAACCTCTGAGGATTTTTAGATGGTCCTAATCTCTCGGAAGGGTAGAGCCTTTCAGTACTCAGAACATAGTGTACTTCTATGGCAAGATCATTACTGGCGCGATCGCCACTCCGAAGTTCCTATCGTTCTCCCCCGTACTGGTAGTGTAGTCCTTCAGGTTGGTTCTTAGAAATCTCAAGTGGTGTTTGGGTTCGCGTTTCCTGTCAACTGGTTGATAGAGGCTTTCTAGATCGTCGAGCGGGTTGCGTGACTATGGTTATCGGCTTGCTGTAGAGTGTCTATCTCAAGCTTGTGCAAAATGGACCTGCACCAACGAATCTTGAGACACGGAAACCCTGAGAGTCGGGGAGATAGGGTTTCACTAGATGAGAGTTGGAATATCTCGGGAGGTGGTTCTACTATCTCTGCGTGAGATAGTATTCGTGGAACACCTAATAGTACAAGGAATCTCTAAGACTGTGGTTTATTCTGGCATGGAAAGTGTATGTTCCTGCATAACCCTTCGACTAACACCAGGGATGGTCTCAAGCCTATGATCTCTTCGGGATCCGGGTCATGAGACTTAACGCAACTACTTTCGCACTTGGCCAAGTATTCTTGGTTGTGCAGGTTATCTTGTGGTTCTCGGTATGCTAGTGTTCAATTCGGAAAGTGTAATTCATCGTCTACAGGGCGACGACGATTTCCTCCTTGTGAGAGGGTGGAGGATGATAAGCACCACTTGTCTATATCTGGGTGGACGAGGTGCATGAGTAGTGCGAGCATCTACTGCAACTACTCTTCCGAAGGTTCTGAGTTTTCTCGGTCTAGGTCAAATCTAGTGGGTATAGAGTTTTCATCACTCGGAACTTTACTAGTTCAACCCGCAGTGGTTCTCTTGATTTTGGCTCCTATGTTATTGAATAGGGTGAAAGAGTTTTGCGACGAGGTCCGTGGTAGAGCTCATGCTTGGCTTAACCACCAATACTTGATGTATGCAAACAGTATACCTGGTTATAGTGGTCAGCCTCATGAGTTCTATTCTCTGGGTTCACGAACCGGATGTGCGAGGTGCGAAGGGTCTCCCAGGGGATTCTATGGAGTATGCTTCGGATGGTGGTCGTCTTCTTAGAGTATCTGCAGTGTCGTTCACTTCGGTGTCCATCTGACTACGAGGGGTTGATAAACAGTGCGGGGTACCCTCTCTTGGGTACCTCGGAAGGTTTGAAATAAGAGGGACGATTGACGGATCGCATTATGTTTGATTATTTGTGTTATGTTTAGGTTCTGATGAACCTTTATTTGCCGACATGGCTACGGAGAAAGTTCTTTTACACAACACTAAAGGTGAACACATGGTTGAACGAAGTCAAACCATGATCGATAGGGTCGTCGAAGTTGGCACACTTCGACCTGATATAAAGTGAAGATCGATAGAGTCATGTGCCGAACAGGCACACAAGTTCTAGGCATCTCGGGTTTCGTCCTATGTATCACTACTGCGGATACTTGGACCGATAGAGTCGACGCGGAGCTATAGAGAGTCCTAAGTATTTCCGAATAGAGTATCTTTTCATGAACGGATTCTCGCGAGGCATTTCTATAATCGCCTCACATATACTAGTCATGTATATTTAAGGTGGGGAGGACTGTTGACTGAGCGACCCCGGCCTAAATCCACAACCAAACAAGGAACAGGAAATGAGGCGGCATTCGCTCACCCTAGGTCTGTCCATCCTAAATATACATGGCCGTAACGTATATGTTTAGCCATTATAGTTTTACCTAATGAATTTTAAATTTTATAACAGTGCTGCGACTTTCGCCTTACTGGGGAGAATTTACATTTGAATTAGTCTTTTATTGTTCTTAGTTTAGTTGTCCGAGATCGAGAGACGTACCAAAATCTAACGAGTTTCCTTGCCGCTTCTCCCTAAGCAGTAGTGTCAGGCTCCTTCTATGTCTTTGTCTTTCTCTTCGGTTGGGCAGTCCTTCTTGAAGTGTCCCATTTTACCACATAGGTGGCAAACTGTACGGGTCGCCACATTGGTGGTTGATGTAATGAACTCAACCGGGGTTCTGCAGACACGAGCAGTATGCCCCAACATGTGGCACCTAGCACAATAGAGCTCTCGGCAGACCCCATGATGATGGTAGCTGCACTTGCTGCAGTGGGGAAGGTCTCCTAGGTATGCTCTTCTTGAGGTCGGGAGGGGAGGATTGACAGGGGTATAGACTGCCTCAGCTCGTTTCCCTTCGGAAGGTCCTTGAGCCGAGGTACTTCCCTCCTCTATCTTGAGTTTTCTCTTTAGTGGGTTCAGTGGAGGTTCTTGGGTGGCTGAGTATGGATGTGTTGGTTGTTGCTGTACATCGCCAGGGTTGGAAATCCCGACAGGGCCCTTGCTAATATTTGCGGTGTTAGCATTCAGGTGAGCCATGACAGCTGCAGCTTGGAACGTAGCTTCATCGAATAGGAGAGCAGGTTTCTTGATTGTGGATTGGTTACGCTTCTTCGGTGGCATGGTTTTCCTACGCGGAAAGGATTACAAGGTAATGAGAGACGATGGTTAACCCTGGACATTTTTGTCCTTAACGTATTAGGCATAAATTTTCCCGTGCCTCGGATGTTGGTTGTCTGAGTGTCGACCTACATCCCTATGATGTAGTCCTGGTAATCGAAGTGAGTGTATGAGTATCGGAAAAAGGCCATAAGATGCGAGTCATTCCTACTAAGTTACCTTTATATTGGAGAAGGTTTCACTCTCCGGCCTGGAGAGATTTGAGAACAGTTCGGAACGAAACTGCGGAAAGAGAGGCTCACAACGGCAGATGGCTAAAATTCTCTCAATAGAGATGCCGCTCTAATCGTGTATTTGGCAACGGGAAACGACGATTTACCTAACACATAGCGTGAGTAGTGTAACCACTAACTCACTAAATTGTATTATTTTAAGGGAGAATTATCGTGACAAATACGAGGAAAAGACAATTCCCGGGTTCCATGTACTGGCTCCTTCGATCTGCCCCGTATCTTTGACTGGAATCGGCGTTGGTTTCCTTCGGGTAGTTTCCTAGGGTTCTCTTCTAGTATGGACATATTGAATTTCTACTCTGCCTTCCTTCTGATTCCAACTATGGGTGTCACCACTTCTTGATGGATGACTGGGAATCTCCGAAGTTTAGGCGAATTCCTCACCGATGTCCCTAAAAGAATATAGGCACCTGGTGAATTCAATAGTCTCGACCTAGTTCATTTATTTCCGAATAGGAAATCTTCTCAATGAACCTCCTCGGGGTCAGAATCAACTCATCTGTCAAGCACTGAAGTGGGTAGGGTTTTCTACAGGGTTCATGCGAGAATGAAAATGTCTAAAGAATCCTAAGAGATTATTGACATTTCACTGTATGATCCATATCGAGTCCTGCTACGATTACACAGGGTATACAAATCATATATAGCTTAGATCCGATAGGCCTTCGAATATGTGATACTACTCTAGAACCACATCCCAACGAGGAAAAGGAAATAGAGCGAAACCACACATTCTCAGCCTATGGGATCCTTATTATATATAACCTTGGGAGTATACCCTCTGTAGTTGTAGGTATATCAATAAGGATCTTTTTAGTTATTCATGCAAGGTTGCTTATAGATTCTAAAATACCCTTATGGTATTTTAATTCTTGTTTGGCTCTTATCTTCTGAGTATCATTCTGGGATTAGTGTGAATCTTTTAGCATTCTAAAATACTCCTATAGTATTTTAACTTTGTGTTTGGCTCTAACAATCCTAGTTGGTAAGTTTCAGACCTGTTGTACACCACTATCACTCCTAAGCACACGTTCATCGCATCTCGGATAAATGTAGTTGATCAGGTTACAATTATCCCAGTTTACGATTACATAACTGCCCAGGTTTGACTGTAGTGCTCAACATTCGAAGACTTTTATTATTGTTCTTCTTGTGATACTTTTGTTCGAGTGTTTTGATTCTGGATGTTATTATACTTTGGTAAAATATGGTTATATTTTAAAGTATAATTCTAGGTCAGAGTGTTTTATCCCTTTGTGTTTATAGGTTGTATATCTTTTATGAATTGATATACTTAGCTCACTATAAACAATGCTCTGATACCAATCTGTCACACCCCAAAACCGGAACGGCGGAAACGTTCTGGGGTGGATGACGTCATGTCAAGTATCACAACACATGCATTATAGTAATCAAAGTACAACAAAACATTGCATTAATAGAATAATTTTACATGGTTACATTACAAGGTGTCAAAGTAATACAAGTAATAGAATAAATACAGCATGGTACTAAGCTATCTTCATCAACAGCTCCGGGGATGTACCTGTCTAATGCTAACCTGAGAATACAAGTTATTTGAAAAGCGAGTATCAGCATTTTTACAAATGCTGGTGAGTTCATAAGCATTTAGTGACATTTCATTCAAATAACTTAATAAAGTAACAGTTTAAGAGATTTCAGTGTGTTAGAGTCCTTTCTAGAAAATCCTATATTTTCTTTAAATAAAGCAGCCTTCTACCAAGACTGGTCAGTGATGTGTGGTAAAAAGTAGTTTTCCCTAAGTTGCTATCATTATCAAAATACTAAATTTGATTATTAAGGAAAGCAAACGACATCAGGGAATATCATATGCCTCAGCAGTGAGGACTGCTGACTAAGGCAAGGAACCATAGACTCCAGGAAAGTATCAAACAAACGACACACCTGGTTCAGTCTAACAAGTGGAGACACAGACCCCAGAAGGTACCAAATGAAGGGTACAACTAGCAAGGTCTAAAACAGTGAATACAGTGAATACAGTGGATTCTGTGAATACGGTGGATACAGACCTCAGACAGCATCAAATGAAGGATACGTCTTGTAAGGTCAAAATAGTGTGACTCTGAAAATGAGTTACCAGCATACAGTGTAAATTGCTGGTGAAATACCGTTACCTTAAGGCCAAAGAATAATAAGGTAACCCGGGATACTCGTAACCATACTGACTAGAGTACCAGACGCCCTACAAGCGTCTAAAATGTTACATTTGTCACCCGTTGGCTTGGTAGGCCGGGACTGTAGCTAGCAGTCTGGGTGCGGGGTTGTCAATCCCATATAGATCTATACACCCAATGTCCGCTCTCCTTACAGGAGACTCTGGTTACCAACTAGACGACGGAGAAGGCCACGTCCTGAAGATGCATACCAAATAGTGGGTAGAGACTTCCAACTAGTGGGTTTCTAATGTAAGTGCTGAACTAGAGGTAGAGACTCTTAACTAAATTGACTGAAGTAACCCGTATGTCCATGCTTGTGTACATAATATATAACTAATGAATCAAACGACCTTTGGATGGACATCCGATCCCACCAGACCACATCTCAACGAAGAAAAGGAAATAGGGCGGACAAGCCTTCCTAAGTCCTTCAACCATTATTTATATGCATCTATACAAGCACATGCATACATCTAACTACGCTTGAGTGGGTATCAAGTAAAAGTGATTCTCGTGAAGTAGGAGTGTCTAACAAGTGAAGTAAGAGCGGTCGCAAGTGAAGTAGGAGTGTCTAACAAGTGAAGTAGGAGTGGTCGCAAGTGAAGTGAGAGTGTCGAATAAGTATATGCGTATCACGAAGTAGAGACGACAATAAGTGAAGTAAGAGCGTATCAAGTATAAGCGAAGTAAAGGCGATATCAAGTATAAGTGAAGTAGAATCGTATCACTAAGTAAGAGTGTGAATAAGTATAAGCGTCCATCAGGTATAAGTGACTTCAAGTATAAGTGAAAGCGTTACAGAGTAGGAGTATAAAATAAGTATAAGCGAAGCAGCAATATTTAACAAGTAAAGCATACGTCGAAAAAGGGAATCTTTGATGAAAAACCTTTATGTCTAGAGAAATTCAAAAATTGTGTTCTTTTGTAAAATATGTTTGAAAACCTTAGAAAATCTTTCATAAACCAGTTTAGAATGAATCTAGTTAAAAAAGTATAAGTAAGAGTTTTGAAACAATTGAAAACCATTATAGTGTCCTACTCGGTAAAACAGTGTACAGTGGTAAAATCCTGTGCATGCGGGTTATCAATCACATGTGATTGATATGATAACTGGCATGTTTAACTTGTATTCCCCCCAATAAAACATGTTAAAACATTTAAAAGGTTCATTCAGGGGTATGAACTCACCTGGTGTAAGTAGGTCCGACGAAGGTGCCGTTTGGGCATTCGGTGTCACGCGAGGACTTGAACACATACAATGACCTATTTAACATATGATAACATATTTTCACATACAATTAGCATATATAATACTAATTAAACACATATACGCGCTCACAGGAGCGGAAAACACTTTGGTTAAGTGTTTGGGTGTCCGGGTAGCGTCTAAAGGTGCGTATGGCTTAAGAATGGAGTTTACTCTCCAAGAGTAAACCCCTAACACCATGTTTACGGCCCAGGGACTACTCACCATGAGTTTACGGCCGTAAGCTCATGGTGATGGGTTCTAGGGTGGTTTAAGGCTTCTACTTGCTCATGGAGTTATTCTAAGCACTTTTCCTAAAAGGCATGAGTGGGTTTGAGGCTTCTAAGGGCACTTTATAGGAGTTTACGGCCTAGGGACACTCCTATTGGAGTTTACGGCCGTAATCTCTCAATCTTTGAGTTAAGTGAAGTTTTAAGCCCCTATTACCTTTCTATCAATTTCTAATGAAGTGTGATGCCATTTTGGGGGATTAAATCTATCATTTGGATGTGTTTTGGAGAGTTTATGGCCTAGACACTTGCTTGGGCCGTAAACTCCTTTTTACCCCTCCATTTCATGTGTTTAAGTCCTTGTTTCAATACTAGTATTTTATGGTAAATGTCCAAGGCCATTTGGGGAAGCAAAACCACACTTTGGGCATGATTTGGGGTGTTTACGGCCTTGGTATAGACCTGGGCCGTAAACTCCTTTTTCCCCTTCATTTTGATCTGTTTAATTGATCCAAACTCCAAATACTAAGTCCCTAATTTATGTATGAAGCCTAAGGGTGGTTTGGGAGTGTTTTTGGGGCATTTTGACATGGTTTTGAGGGGTTTACGGCCTAAGCATGTGCTTGGGCTATAAACTCTCTTTTATGCCCTAAATCATTGTGTTTTGATGTTTAAACACTCCTAGGATAGATCCCCAGTTAGTTTCCAAGCTTAAGGGTGAGTTTAAAGGCAAGTTTGGCATCATTTTAGGGGTTTACGGCCCTAGAGTGTTCCTGGGCCGTAAACTCCTTACTCCTTGCCTTCTTGGACGATTTTTGGGGTATAACTACAGCTAGTAATGTTTAGAACAAGCTAGGGTAAGAGGACTTACAATTTGGAAGCGTTTGGTTGCGGATTCGGGGCGAAAACGAGTCTAGAGAGAGAGTGTAAAAAGTCTCCAATGGAGTCCACTCACCCTTATATAGGGTTTCGAGTTGGGGATCAGTGGAATTTTACCCGATACTGCCGTTAAACGGGGCTTTTGGTCGCACCCGATTTAGTGGTCGTAACAATAAAACTTAACATTTTCCAAATAAATGGAAATGGGTGTTATGTGTTTTTATTTCTTTTTATCATGACTTAACGGCATGTTAAATGTAAACAATTGGAATGTTTATTAAATTGACGCCCTTTAATTAATGGAACTTTTATACAGTGGAATATTCCGTTAACGGTAACGGGGAAATGTAACGGGGTAACTTGGGTTGTCACACAAAAGCGTTGTAGTAGTCTACTAAGCCGGCGGCGAGAGCCAGATTGTCTTCCTTTTCGTTTGAGGGTGAAGTTTGAGTACTGATTCCATGAGATTGAATTGAAGCAGTTGTGGATGAACCAATACTAGTGCCAACATGATGAGTTAAGGTTTGAGATTGAGGGACTTGAGTTTGTTGCATTTGAGGTATAGCGTATGATATAGGCTGATGAGTTACATAGGTTTGAACTTGAGGAACATGAGCTTGAGGAGCTTGATGAGTAGTGAAGCTTGAGAAAACGGTGTTGTTGTTTTGAATTCCAAGATTAGTTGTGGAGTATGAATTGACATGGTTTATCTCTCTTTGTTTATCATCCAGATCACAAGCCTTGATGATTGCCATTGTTTCGGCCAAACTCAATCGGTTCAAGTCTTTAGTCTTTTTAATCACTGAGACATTCATATCCCAGGATTTTGGTAGAGAATTTAGCAGCTTTTTGTTGATTTCTGATCTTCTAACCATTACACCAGCAGAGCTCATTTCTGTGGTGAGTGTGATAAACCTTTGCAATTGATTTTCAAGTGTTTCTCCCAAGACATAGTTAAACATATTGAACTTCTGGTGCAGCATGTCTTGGCGACTTTGTTTCATGTTTTCGTTGCCTTCATAGACTTCTATCAGTGCTCCCCACAAAGCCTTTGCTGATGTATACTCATGAAATCCTTGAGCAATTTCCGGAGATAATGCCATGGTAAGTGTAGCAAGTGCTTTTTCTTGTTCCTCGACTCTTTCAAAATCATCATCAGTGTAGTTTTCAACTTGTTTGTCAGTTATGGTGCCATCTTCCAATGTTGTGATACGGATCGGTCCTCTCAAAATACTTCTCCAAATTTTAAAATCCTTCATCTTGATATATTTTTCAATTCGATATTTCCATTCAGGAAATCCTCCTGCTGAAAACAATCAGGGAATTCGAGTGGTGGTGCCCATAATAGCATCCAAATCATGATGAGCAGCATGCTTTGAGATTCCATGTTTTAGAAACCAGCAAAACTTTGTTAATTTGTGATGAATGTAACCGCACACACTACAACCGCACACACCAACAGCACACACTGACTGCACACATTAACCGCACACACACTAGCCGCACATGGTAACCGCACACCTTCAAAACCTTCAACCGCACACCTTCAAATTCTCCAACTGCACACCTTCAAACTCCAACCGCACACCCAAAAATACAAGATTTTGAATGATTTCTGATTTCAAACTTTGTTAAAACCAGTAATTAGCAGCAGTTTCTTGATCAAAGAGTATAAATGCACTTCAAAAACAGCAAAATTTCTCAACCGCACACTCTAAAATGCTTCAAATTGATACTGAATTGGCTCTGATACCAATTGTAAGTCCCAAATCTGATGGATCCAAATCAGTAATCAATGAAATATCAACAATTAAGTAGAGTGTAGAGTGTAGAAGGAGTAGAAGAAGAATAACATCAAGCATGCACACAACTATTGCTCGTAAATGTCAAGTACACCTTGAAAACACACACACATAGACGTCGTTCTTCTGACACAAAGACACAGACCTTATATACTAACCATAGCTGCACACTAGTGTGCAGCCGCACACAGATGTGCGGCCGCATACGTTGTGTGCGGCCGCACACACGTTTGTAGCCGTACACACATGTGTAGCTGCACACACAAGCTTATCTAACAGATACCACCACACGATATACTATCAACCTACCAAGATCTGTACAAAAAGAATGCCTAGCTCAAACCACAAAGTATAGCCTTTCAAGTGGACTCTCGAAAATAATATTGTCGATAAATGAGATAAACCCTGGCAGCTATGGAATTAGCGCCTGTTGGATAAACCCTGAAAAATATGGACTTAGTTCCTGTTATATAAACCCTGGCAACGATGGTGTAACAACCCGAAGTTGTTCATCACTGATAACCCGTTCTACCCGTAAAGATTCGCCGTTTGTCAATCGTTCCGATGTCGTTTTTGGGTAACGTTAATTAAACTTATACGTTTAATGGATGCTAATGAGTGTCCAAACCCTTTAGGAACTCATGTAATTAGCCCAAAATATTTATTTCATAAGTTTTAGAAACGTCCTCGCCGGCTGACGGAAACTTAATCGGGTGCGACCTAAAGCCTCGTTTAAGGCCGGTATCGGGTAGAATTCCACCGTGTTCAAGTTTTGGGAACTATATAAATGTATTTAAACATTCATTTGAAGCTTTTTCTTCCTCTCTCTCTACTCTCTCTCTAACCTCTCTCCTAAAATCCATGTTTAAGGGTCCAAATCATCAATTTTAGGCTCTAAATCTTTGAGGTGCTTTCCCTAACTTGATATGTAACCTCCTTAGCCTTCAAATTTGAGTTCAAAACATGGAATAGAACCACATTCATGAGTTTACGGCCCTGGAATAGTCCTAGGCCGTGAACTCATATGACATGGGTTTTGGAGCACAAAAACCCTTCCTAAACACAATTGGACCTTAGATATGGCTAGATGGCTTTATGGAATGGACCTAGAATGCCTTAAACTAAAATTTGGAGACTTTTATATGAGTTTACGGCCAAGGATGGTGTTTAGGCCGTAAACTCATAATAATAGGGTTTTTAAGCCCTTAAACCCTTCCTAAACCACAACAAGACATGGATATGACTTCTAGAATAATTGCTTTAGCCTTGGAACAATTTAAACATAATTTTTGGGGGACTTATGTGAGTTTACGGCCAAGGCATGTTCTTGGGCCGTAAACTCCTTAAAACATGGTGTAAAATCAATTTCAAGGTGTTAGAAAGCCATCCAACAACACCAAAAGCCTTGGAATAAATCATAGGATCAACCAAAAATTGTTTAAGGACTTTAAAAACATCTAAACTCTTCATTTGAGAGTTTACGGCCATAGATGGTGTTCCATGGCCGTAAACTCCTAAAAACATGTCATTTTATGTCTAAAAATTTATGTAAGGCCTTGAAATAATTTTAGCAATCACATGTGATTTATTTGGAACCAATAACACACTTATTCATGAGGATTTGAGAGTTTACGGCCATGAGTCCTATGCTAGGTCGTAAACTCCCTTAAATAGGTCTATTTGGTGTTTAAAAATTATTCCAAGCCCTTAAACCAAACCTAGAAATTATTCCTTAAGTGTTTGAAGCCATTTTGCATCATAAACTACCCCACCATGAGTTTATGGCCGTAAACTCATGGGGAATGGGTGTTTTAGACCAAAAACTCTTGTATAAGTTTATTCATGGGGAATAAACTCAAGTCCCAAGTCCCTAGTGCTATTACACGTCCTTAAACGCCACCCGGGTCCCTCCAAACACTTGTATCGGGGTGTTTTCGCGACTAGAAGAATTTGTCCCTATCAAATAATCAATCTAAGTCCTAATTAGATACAAATGTGTATCTTTACATTATACTTAGGAACCTCGTGTGTTTGCAATCCCCAGACCAACACTTAGCATCTGAATCGTCACATTTCTCGTCCGGTGAGTTCATACCCCTACGCCCTTTTTCGTGTTTTTCAAATGTTTTCAGGGGGGAATACAAGCAAACTGTAACTGTTTTCAATCTATATCTTGTACGGGATGGTAATCCCATGGTTTTGAAACTCTATCTAGTACGGGATAATAATCCCATGGCTTTATCCATATATCTTATATCTAGTTCGGGATAGTGATTCCATGGTTTTATCAAACAATCTTATATCTAGTTCGGGATAGTATTCCCATGGTTTTCAATCTATAATTTCAAGTATATCAAACAATCTTGTAACTAGTTCGGGATGATAGTCCCAAGGTTTTCAAACCACTTTCTATCTACAATTCGTGTATGATAAAGTATTTCATATCTAATTCGGGATAGAAATCCCATGATTTTCAATATATAGTTTTGTGTATTAAACTATACTCTGTGTTATTAAATCAATCTTGCATTTAGGAAAATATGGGATTTTCCTGGGGTTAACATATAACGCGTAACTGAACTGTAACGAAAGATAACTAAACTGATAAACATAAGAAAATATGGGATTTTCTTGGATACTAAACAATTTCGGAAAAACTAAAGGAAACCGATACATTTTCATAAAACAAAACCGCTTATGAACTCACCAGCTTTATGCTGATTTTCAAACTGCTTGTATTCTCAGGTCCAAGTTAGACAAGTACCCGGTGATCTCTTTTGGTAAAGACGGAATGCGTGGAAGACTCGTCTCGTTTTGTTCATATGATATATGTATAACTTTGTACAATTTACTTTTGAACCAAATGTAAACTTTCATATATATGTAATATAATGGTTGTTTACTGTGATTACTATGTACATTGGATTTGATACACAACTTGGAGTCAACCCTGGAAATGTTTCCGCCTTTGATTTTCGGGGTGTGACAGATGGACCTCGTGTTGATTCCTTAGGACAATCCTTAGGAATAAACAATGAAGAATAGACGATTCATAAAGGAGATACTTAAGAATAAAGAAGATAATGGGGAGGGGTAAATGGGTTGATTGTTTGATGATGAAATATAATTATTGTGGGTTGAAAACCCTATGTACTAGGGGTGAGCAAAACCGAACCGCAAACCGAAAAACCGCAAAATAACCGAAAAACCGATACCGAAAAACTGAAACCAAACATATAACCGACGGTGTGGTTTTAGAAATTCAAAAAACTGCAACTTTTCGGTGCGGTGCGGTTTTCTGTTTCAGAAAACCGCAAAATAACCGAACCGCACCGCAATATTAAAATATTATTATTAATTGAATATATATCTTATTTTTTTTTAATAAAAATACATATCCAAAAAGAAAAGGCTTGTTCCATACTTCCAGTTCGTTCAAAACTTTTCTTTCATTCAAGTTGTGTTTTCAAAAAATCCCTAGCCTCCGTTTTGGCGACTGGAGCAGCCAATAATCGAGCCATTGAAGCAATTTAGCAACCATTGAGCACCGACTCCGTCGACTGGAACTTTGGAAGGAAGCTCTCGATTTCGGCGATTCTAGATTCGAGCGTCGAGCATCTTCGTCTCAGGTATGGTCTTCTTTTTTTGTAATTTCTCTTCTGGATTCGACCATTCTTATAGTTTTTTTTTTCAATTTCCTCTTCTGTTCTTCTAGTCGACTATGTTACATATTTGGTTGAACATATCTTTTCCAACAATGGGGTTACCAAAACTTTGAAACTACTGTATTTTATCTTGTTATTTTGTTACTCTGGTTCTTGTTTGACAATAAAAATGATTACTCTTTCATGATTAAGCAAGACTTACAATGTTACACATATTGGTCATTATTTTTGTTCAATATATGATTTTTGTCGTTAAAAACAATCTTACTGTATTGTATCATATTTGTATGTGGAAAAGTGATTCCTCAAGGAATGGAATGGTCCATTCTATGGAACTGAAAAGGTTATTTGTATTGCTAGATGGAATGGAATGGGTCATTCCTAAATGCTAAAGGCATCAAGTTCCTTTCATTTGTTAATTTCCATTCCTTAAGGCTTAAGGATGACTATTTTTTATTCAATCATGCAACATGTTTCATTTGTTAATTTCCATTCCTTAAGACTTAACTAGTTTTGCTATCTTATTTTATCTATTATAATTCTCATTTTCTAAAAATTATAAGAAGAGGATATTTTTTTATTATAATCTTTTTTGTTTTGCAACTTACCATGTTTTCACCAGATTGGGTACTAACGTAATATGTATTTCAGCATGGCTACTAATGAAGGTGTAATTAATGTCGATGATCAACAAGAAGATGAAGTTGAAGTCCCACGTGAAGGTGATATTGAAGAAGAAAATAATGCAAAACCTAAGTTACGGTCCATTGTATGGCTGCATTTTCCATATGTTAAAGGCGCCAAAAAAGCAGAATGCGCACATTGCAAAAAGGTTTTAGCTTGGTTGTGCTATGAAGAGTAAAGAAATTGATGAATTTAATGAGAAGATGGTGGGTTTAAAAATTAGTAAGGTTTTTCCATATGTTATGATTTCATATTATTATTATAATTACTAGTGATTTATATACTAGTAATCTAATATTTTTATTTATTTATGTAGATTGAAAACATGAAAAAATCTTCCAAGGATCAAGGAGATTATGATTAATGGTGGTTTATTTTATATGTTTTATTGATGGTGATAAAAACATGTTTATGCTTTTTGATGAAGTTTGAACTTTGATGGATATTATGTTGTATGAAGTTTAAACCAAGATGTTGATGACTTAATGGTTATGAATTAAAATGAATTTATTAATTTCAAAATGTGGTTGGATCGTGTGTTTATATTTATTTTATTATCTTTTGGATGCAAGTTCAAGTTGGCAAGTTATAACTTCAAAAAAATTAAAGGGAATATATTGATATAATATGAATTGATGCTTATATGTTGTATCTGATGGGTTTCGAGCAATACATCATTCCTATGGTGTACATGCAAACCATAATAGCTTTTAGATCTAGTTTGTCTAATGAACATGCAATTGAATATCTAAAGCTATAAACCCTAGATCTAGCATAAAATTAATCATATTAACATAAAATAGGGTTTAGATCTAACCTTTGATTGTTATATAGCAATAACAATCAATCCTTGGCTTCAAAAAGCTTAGTGCCTCAAGTGCTGCACCTCTAATGGAGTCACAAACACCACTAAGCAACTAGATGAAGAAGGAGAAGAGAGGAGGTACCCAAAAATGTCTAGAAACCTTAAGGAATCAGTTAGCCACGTTTTTGGGGCCCAAGGGGTCCTTTATATACATGTGTGGGCTGCTAGGGTTTCAGTCAAAACCCTAATAGACAGCTTAAACTCTAAGCAGCCCATGGAAACTTCTAGGATAAGGCCATGGACGAAAATATGATGGGCTCCCATCATAATTTCGTTCACCCCTTGTTCCTTTAACATTCCTTAGCCCAATAACTCAATTGTCCAATAATTGCAGTCCAGTCCCCTATATTTAATTAATCTCTTTTAGCCACAAAATTAATTATCAATTAATTCTTGACTAATATTAATTAAACAATATGATTTCTCCTTTAATATATTATTCTTATAATATATTAAAAAATCATAATTAATCCTTTCTCTCCTTAATTCATCCTACATATTACTATGGTGAAGGCAACCCAAAAGGACCATGCTCATAATCAGGTCAAGTACATACCAAAATAGTTATGGACTTAGACACTAATCCAACTGTCACCCACTTGGATAAGTCTAATAACTATTTTGCATAACTTCAAAACCTGATCATTAATCGTAGCTTTCAAAAGCCGTTGTCAACTATGATGTTATCAGATATGTGTGTGCTTTAGATAAGGGATCATATATTCCTCCGTTCTCAAGATATCTTATAGACATAAGACATGAATTTTAATCATTCTCTCTATACCGTTTCCCGATTTCCGATTTATCATGACTGACAACAGATGACAATTGAACACATCAACTTAGTCTCGGCTTGGCCAAGCACTTAGGTGTCATCACTAAATCATCGAGGGGCCCACATATATCACTTTTATCCTAATTTGGGTAAAAGGAATGGATAAACTTTGACTCAAATGCTCGCTTGCTCTTACTCATCAAATCACACACAACTATATGTTTTATAACACCAAGTTACTGGCGCGTTTACAAATTATCAATGTGCAATTGAATTGTAATTACAACTCACACGTCTTGATTTCAAGAATATACAATGTTATCGTCTCACAATCACTCATGATGAAAAACCATGAAGTGATTCTTGTGAGCATGGCTTCAATCCAATACTCCAATCTTATCAAAGCACTCATGAACCCTGCAGCAAACTTGTGATATGTCTAAAATCTTCAGACAATCTACAGACTCTTCATGACAGTCTTTATTCATACCCACTTCCAACGTATGACCGACTGTGGAGGTTCGAATAACCCAGTTATTCTAGAATTCAAAACATGCAAATTGAAACACAACAATAATAGTTAATCCTATATGGCCCCAAACTTGTGGGAGTAAATAAAACACTTTTGTTTAAACACCATATTGATTACTCATTATTCATTGTTTACTGTTTCAGAAAATCAACTTATTTCTCAAATTACAACAATAGCTGTCCCATGAACAAAGCATGCACACTATGTTTCCTATGGTCCTTACTTTGTGAAATAGATCAATTGAAAAACTTTTCCAATGATGCTCATTTCACGATTCCCAATCCTTATCATTAGTGTTAGAACACAAGGTTCTTGCCACTACTAGAATATGCTAGATTTTAACATTTTATGCAACGATCCTTTCGCAAAGTCATAGCACAAAAGTCACCAAGACTTGGCCAATGAAATTACAAAGTACTCTATCCGAAATTGTTACAAGACAATTCCATAGACGTGAAGTCTCACATTCAAAGTACATTTCTTCGAACATCCTTCTTGCATAAAATTTTCTAATCTAGACATAGACTCCCAATATCCAACTCCCAATTTGGAAACTTTTCCATATTTGCCATATGACAACTCATTCTTAATAGAATCTTATCTATTCATAATAATGTCGATATGGTCCATCCAGTACCATACTTCCAACTACTCACAAGCGACCAATCCTCAGCGAACTTTGGATCATCCTTTGATAGTTTTTTACTTATTTTAGTCAAAACCGATTCTAGTCCTTTTTCCCTCTTAATACGGTAGACATTTGGAAAATTTTAGAATGGTCAAATATTATAGCATTTGCAATCGATCCTATACCCGAAGCATATGAGACACAATGCATAATGTCTTACATAAAGATATGATACTTTATCAATCTTTTGCCATAATATTTTTACGTGTCACGTTCACACAATTCGAACTATGAAGAGGGATGTCGTAATCATAATCGAAATTTAAGAACACACTATGTATCCTTTGAATAAATTTATTAAAATTTCTCAATCTAAGCTTAAGATTTTGAAATGAAGTATAATATTCTCTCCTTTAATTATAGCAAAACAACTTTTCAACCCATTCCACCTTGCAAATTGAATCTTTGTTTTCTATAATTAATATTGCTAACTTGAAATACTTGCCTTAACACTTATGCTCCCACTATCATGATGATTATTATCATATAAGAATAACACTTATGCTCCCACTAGCTTTGACATGTATTCAGAAAATAGCTGAACTTCCAGAAAACAATACCTATTGAATTTCTGAAGTTTATATTACTAATACCAGATGCTTCGATAAGCCTTTATCTAAGCTTCTTAAACTTATACACCTTTGCCCTAGATAGCTCATACGCGTGTCTTAACTAATTCAGAACTTATATCAATAAGTCCCAAATGTTAGACTAATTGCCAAATCTCACAATTCGAACTATGGAAAGGGATGTCGTAACCATAATCAAATTTGAGAATACAATTTTCACAATTGCTATCTTCTTAAAATCTCTCTTAGTGAAAGCATTTCCTCACAGTCATTTTCATGAAGGAGGGAATCTTATGACACTTAGATTTTATGGTGTATGTGTTCCTATCCATGTGAATTTGCCAAAACCAAGTTTGCGACAAATCCAAACTCATATGGATTGAACTTTCTTGATTTCTAGCCTTATGGTAACACGAGTGCCCACCATGTCTTCCAAGTAGTTTAGCAACGTATCCTTACATATCAATGTACTTTCCATCGATCAAGGCGCTTTGTCTTTATGCATTCCAATGAGAACTCATAGAACTCACATACATAATTAACTCAATTGGAATGGCACATAAACAAAATAATGTCAGCACGATAGGTTGTAAACCTCAAGTCGTGTGCTAATGATGATCGATAAGGTTTATTCTTGATTTGTTCTTGAAACCTTTTTCAAGATCATTAAAACTCCACTGACCTCTTGACATATATGATTCTGTTGTCAGGAAACTTTCCTAGAAAAAACAAATATTCAAGAGTTAGTGTAGTTCTTATCAAGACAAAACACTTCACATAATTGGTCCTAGTTGGTCTTTGTCTTATCCAAGACAGCACAACTTACCAATTTCAAATGTGCAAGAATAATAACACTTTTCCAAATTCCACATTTGTTGAGTGTTATAAACCTACTAAAGACGTGTCACTCAATTCGCAATCCTGGACTATGACTCTACGATTCGATATTGGAACGAAGTATGATTGACTTCTTGATTTAACCATTTCCACAATTCTCGATTCCTCTTCTCAAACATACAGATGCACTAAGACTCATTTAGAGGATCAATTGAGATATGGTTCTTAATCATTAAGACTTTATCATAAAACCCAATAAAAGGTACTCTCCCTTCTTCTTAGAATAGAGAAACTTTTATCTTTCTGCCTTCTTGATTCTTCTTATTCGTTTTGCCATTCATTGAAACTCTTCCAATCAACTCAGAATTACACTTATTCTTGTAAGTACAATCATATTTACTAAACTTTTAGTAAATCATAACGAATATCTTTATCACTCTTGTGGTGGACTTGATCAACACACAACCTAGTGTACTCGATTTCCTAGTCTTTCACTTGACACTTTTTCAAAGAGTTAGTCTAATTTCCAAATATGAAGTTTTTCATTCATCACACAACCAAGTTGCATGATTCCAAGTTTCTGGCCAACTGAAACTTGGGTGATGAGAAACTTTCCCTATTTGGCAAATTCTCGACACTTCCACAAATAACCTAATTAAGAATCAAATCCATTTTGCTAATAATAGAAATACACAAACATCAAATTTTCATACACACCATTGTAAGGATAAATAAATAAGATAAAACTCAAAATTTATTTTATTGTGGAAAAACTTGTCCTTTCAATGCAATTCAACTGAAAAACTATGCTATTACATATTACTTAGCAATCCACCCTAACTCTAAAGTAGCAGCTCAAAAATCCGATCTTTGAATCCATCCGATCGAAATCTATTTCTTCGTGATTAGATTCAACATGCTTCTTCCTTAAGCTTCCTTTCATTTCTTCGATCCTACAAAACATCAAAATGTAATCTTATCACATCATGTATTAAGAACCAAAAATAGAAACTTATAGAGTTAGTTAATGGATTTTACCTGAAGTAGATTCCTACGTCTTGACTCTCCCATCTCTTAGATCTCTCAGGTAAATAGAGCAGCTTCGTCTCGAATGCCCCTTCTCTTGGCAATAAAAGCAAATAGACGCCTTTGGCGCATTACATGGGACAATCTCATGCTCAGTCCTTTCTAGACTTCCAATGTTGCCAATGCCCATTGAATCTTGGGAGTTTGACTCCCCAAACAAATTTGATTGACCAGCACGCCAAATCATTGCTGATTCAGCAGCTATAAGCAAATAAGTGAGATCAATTAGGGTCACGTCGTGTTACATCATATAGTACTCTTCTACGAACTCACTATATGATTCAGGAAGTGATTGAAGAACCCAATCAACAGCCAACTCACCTGAAATCTCGAAACCCAACATCCTTAACCTGTCAATGTGTGACTTCATCTCTAAGATGTGTGCGCACACAGGTTTCCTATCTTCATGTTTACTTTCCAAAAGGGCTTGAGTGAGCTTGAACTTTTCAAGCCTTCGAACTTGTGGGTTAGGGAGAACAATCGGAGGAGGTGGAGGAAGTGAAGCATGACTCTCATTTCCTTGATTGTATCTTGGAACGTCATCTTCATTTGGAAAGCTTGTTCCAAAGGATTTGGGAAGACCATTGTAAGATTCAGACATCTACAAAACGGGAGAAAATTCAAGTTAAGTTGATTGAGTCCTTAATAAAACACCCAAATGAATTATTAAGGATAGGATCCAACACAATACTCTACAACCTAGAAGAGGGATGCCGTAATCTAGTTGCAGAATATTTGAAGGTAGGTAAATGACGATTTACCAATTTCCACCATGAAAAACGAAAATGAAGTTTAAGTTTTAAATGAATTGAAACTCCTAGATCTTTTGAGATTCATTGAAGTTTTCAATGGGATGTTTAATCTCGATTATGCCCTACAATTTGTGACTGGGATGTCGAGGATCACAAATAAGGTGTGAATAACCATACGAATCTACGTGGTGCACTCAATGCTACTATCAGCTAATCAATGTGCCGGTTAGCCACACACGCTCCATTGATCTATGATAAACATCGAGGCATCCTCCGCAACCAATTTCATCCCCAAATTATTGTGCCGGTTAACCACACACGCTCCACTAACGTTTGACAAGGGTAGGAAGTGTAATTCCATGGATTAGCATACAATTTCACATTTTTCCTAAAGTAACTCTGATTTGGGAATTTATAAAAGCATTTAGTTACTTTGTACTTCATTATACTTATAATGGAAGGTTTCTGTCCTATCCTACCCGTTCGGATAACGACCCTCCACTAGTCAAGAGTGCGGTGGGTAAGGGTGGATACCCATTCAATCGTCATTTTATAGGCAATTTCCTTAAACATCCCATATAGATTAGCTTCGTGAATGAGGCCTAGTAACGGTAGGACTGACTTTTTACTCATACATATATATAATATTAGACTTTTAATGTTATATATAGTATAGGGTGTATTTTACACTTTTTAAAATACTAGGTGGTCAAATTTAAAATACTAGGTGGTCAATTAAATGTAAACCAGAACTTTATGGGTTTATTAAATCTCTTTTAATTATACACCTTAATTAATTAATAAAGCCATAAGGGTGTAATTTGAACTTTTCAAAATACTTGGGTTTTAGAATTTAAAATTTCAAATTAAGACTTTTAATTAATTTTAAAATCCAAAACTTGAGGGCAAGTTTTGAAACTTTTCAAAACATTAGGGTTTAACTTATTTAAATTTCAAAAACAAAACTTTTAAGTTCAAATTTAAACTATAAAACCTAAAGGGTGAAATTGAAACTTTTTCACAAGATAATTCAAGTCTAAATTACAAATAATCAATATTTATCTAATAAAACAAAAGATTATCTAAATTTGACAATTATCTTCAATTTTGGGAAGGATAAACTCCAAATAATGATAAAAACTGGATTTTATTAATATAAAACGTTTTAGGTAATTATCTACAGCCAAAACAGGGAGAAAATCGCGAAATATAGCTGTCAGACTCGCTGACTCGTCGAGTACCCAGTGGACTTGGCGAGTTCAGTCATGGACTCGGCGAGTCCAGCCCCAAAAAGTCAAAATTTTCAATTTTTCATTCAAATAAGCATCAAATTCACTAATAAACAACCATAGGCTCTGATACCACTGATGGGTTTCGAGCAATACATCATTCTTATGGTGTACATGCAAACCCTAATAGCTTTTGGATCTAGTTTGTCTAATGAACATGCAATTGAATATCCAAATCTTCAAACCCTAGATCTAGCATAGAATTAATCATATTAACATAAAATAGGGTTTAGATCTAACCTTTTATTGTTATATAGCAATAACAATCAATCCTTGGTTTCAGAAAGCTTAGTGTCTCAAGTGCTGCACCTCTAATGGAGTCACAAACACCACTAAGCAACTAGATGAAGAAGGAGAAGAGAGAAGGTACCCAAAAACGTCTAGAAACCTTAAGGAATCAGTTAGCCACGTTTTTGGGGCCTAAGGGGTCCTTTATATACTTGTGTGGGCTGCTAGGGTTTCAGTCAAAACCCTAATGGACAACTTAAACTCTAAGCTGCCCATGGAAACTTCTAGGATAAGGCCATGGACGAAAATATGATGGGCTCCCATCATAATTTCGTTCACCCCTTGTTCCTTTAACATTCCTTAGCCCAATAACTCAATTGTCCAATAATTGCAGTCCAGTCCCCTATATTTAATTAATCTCTTTTAGCCACAAAATTAATTATCAATTAATTCTTGACTAATATTAATTAAACAATATGATTTCTCCTTTAATATATTATTCTTATAATATATTAATAAATCATAATTAATCCTATCTCTCCATAATCCATCCTACATATTGCTATGGTGAAGGCAACCCAAAAGGACCATGCTCATAATCGGGTCAAGTACATACCAAAATAGTTATGGACTTAGACACCAATCCAACAATATCTAGTGCTAGTTGTCATATAAGAAAGTCAAACTTAATAAATGAAATAAAAGCTGAAAGTTGTGGGAATGTCAAACTTAATGAAGGAAATAAAAGCTGAAAGTTGTGGTTGAACATAAAAATAACCGCACCATCGAAATAAAACCACACCATTTCTGTATTGCGGGTAATAACCAAAACCGCAAAACCAAACCGCACCTATCGGTTTCATGGATATAAAAACCGCAATTTCGGTTTTTGGTTTTGGTTTGGTGTAAAAACTGCACCAAACCGCACCATGCTCACCCATACTATGTACTCACCAGATTTCCCAACCTGACCCACTCAGTTTATTTGTATCACAGGTGTCGATATGAAGCTACATTACACCGAGAGATTAAGGAGATGTATATCACTAGTGTAAATGAATGTAAGTTCTGTTTATGCTTATATTTCTGTATTGACGATGACATCCCAAAGTTTTAAATTGAATAAATAGCATTTCTTTGATAATATATTTATCATGTTTTTCTGGTAAAAAATTTCGTAACACTTTTCTTTTAAAAAAAGTTACTCTTATTTGAAAATAAAGTATAAACAAATCGGTATTTTCTGGCCGTGAAAATGGGGATGTCACAGTTGGTATCGGAGCATTACTTTAAGTGAACTAGGAATTTTAGGAAAATTTCTAAACTTAAACTTAAAATGTTAAGCGATGATCATGAGGAGTGTGTCTATTATATTCTTGGTAGTACACTTGAATAGACACGAGCGCTAGATCATTTAGGGAAGATGCCTAAATTGCTTTATGTTCTAAATGAATTATGATGCTTTATGATGCTCTCGTTTGATCTGTAACACCGTGAATTTCAAAATAATTTTTCGCAAAATATAAAAACATTTTTCATTTAATTTTCATAAAACATCAAGTTTAAATCTCCAATTCACATCATACAAAATCCCAAGATCACATATCATAAAAATCTCATGCGTGTGTACAGATCAAACCGGCGCCTTCCCACGGTCATCACTAGTACCTGAAACAAACAACACTAACACTGTAAGCACAAAGCTTAGTGAGTTCCCCAAAATACCACACATAACACATATTAGCCACTCGAGGCTATAACTTTGTGGGTCCGTAGACCCTACTTTGTGAACCCACTGGTTCTAACTCTGGGAACCTTCCGGTTCCAACTCTATAAACATGCACAGCATAAATCACATAGACATCATGCAGTACAACACATAACATACACATACTCTTTCACATAACTCTGATTACCTACTCAAGGTAAAGTATAGTGAGAAGACTCACCTCGTATATCTTGATAACTCGCGAATCCTGGAAATCACTCGTGCTCGATCCTCCAAGCTATAATCCTCCTATAACATCATACATCTCTAATTAACACTTTTACCACTAACGTTGACTACCCTTATCAAGTCAACACTGGTCAACGGTCAACGGTCAACTTTGACCGGACTCGGTGAGTCTATACGTCTTCACCAACTCTCTAGGATTCTCTTTTGACACGTCGAGTACTCCCCTGACTGGACGAGTTCCACCTGGCATGAATCGTGGGGCCACCATGACTCAACTCGCCGAGTCTCAAGAACAACTCGACGAGTTCCAGCTCGAGTCAGTCCACCTGTCAACCCTCTCTAACTCTCCTTGACTCACTGAGTCGACCCTTAACTCGGCAAGACCACTTGCTGAGTGGTTAAGGACAAACTTCATGCTACTCGCCGAGTCTGTTCTTCAGACTCGGCGAGTCCATGCCATGCACCAACTCAATCTCACTTCTGAGGTCAGATCCGCTCCAACAACTCATAGATCTGGCCCTCCCAAGCACATTCATCACGTAAAGTTCATGTCTTGGTGCTCATAACACACCCCATGACTCATCAATGGTGTTTTGACCTCAAGCACAAAGACCCCAATCCAAAACCCCCATGGATTCATAAAAAAGCTTGGACAAAGGGACACTTTGGACCTCCAAGGGTCCAGATCCAGAGCCTAACTCGCTTAAGGGACCAAGGAAGCACTAGATCTAGCCACAAAAGAGCTCAATAAGCCCTAAATCAACATGAACATCAACATAACAGAGAATGGCTCGAAGATAGTACCTAAAACGTTATGTTCTGGACCTCAAATCTTCAGGAAGTGGCTCCTCTTGTTTCCCTTTGGCTATTGCTTCCTTTCCCTTGCTAGATAACACCTCCAAGGTCAATAATGGCTCCTTGACTTACTCCAAACGCTCAAGCTCACTAGGGTTACACTCAGCGGACTGGTAAGCACAAATGACGGCCATAAGGCCCTTTAAATAGGCTCCAAACCCGAGAAATTAGAGTTTCATTAAACAGCGTGGACTCGCCGAGTCCATCCCTTGGACTCGTCGAGTCCAGGCGCGAACCCGCGATCATACTCGGCGAGTCTAGGCTCCAACTCGCCGAGTCTCCTCACAAATCATCAAAAATAAATAAATGAATAATACCTGGGAATCCGGGCTGTTACAATGCTGCCACTGAACCAGAACCAGGGGTACCTCCTTGTTCCTCAGAACCTTGACTTTTCGATCTCTGATGGCCACTGGTCTCTCAGCATAATTCAGGCTCGCATCCACCTGAATATCCTCCAATGGAACCACTGCCGACTCATCGGCTATACACTTCCTCAGCTGCGACACATGAAAAGTGTCGTGAATCTGCCCCAACTCTGCTGGCAATTCCAAATGATAGGCTACCCGGCCTACCCTCGCGATCACTCGGAAAGGACCAATATATTGAGGCCCCAACTTGCCCCTCTTCCTGAATCGAATCACTCCTTTCCAAGGAGAGACCTTCAGGAGTACAAGGTCGCCGACCTGAAACTCAAGCTCGGACCGACATCTGTCTGCATAACTCTTCTGTCGGCTCTGAGTGGTCAACAACCTCTGTCTAACCTGCTGAATCTGCTCTGACGTCTGAAGCACGATCTCTGTATTGCCGATCACCCACTGTCCAACCTCTCCCTAACAAATGGGGGTCCCACACCTCCTCCCATACAACAGCTCAAAGGGTGGCATACCAGTGCTCGAATGATGGCTGTTGCGGTAGGAAAACTCTGCCAAAGGCAAATATGCATCCCAGCTACCCCCGAAATCCAACACACATGCTCGGAGCATGTCCTCGAGCGTCTGAATCGTCTGCTCACTCTGACCGTCTGTCTGGGGATGATATGCGGTACTAAAATGTAGTCTAGTAGCCAACTCCTCATGAAACTTCTTCCAGAATCTGGAAGTGAAACGCACATCACGGTCTGAAACAATCGAGATCGGCACCCCATGCCGAGATATCACTTCCCTCACATACACCTCCGCCAACTTCTCTGCTGAAGAGCTCTCGCTGATAGCAAGGAAGTGAGCACTCTTTGTCAACCTATCCATAATCAACCAAATTGCATCAACTCCCATGACAGTCCTTGGCAATTTGGTGATGAAATCCATAGTGATCTATTCCCACTTCCATTCGGGAACCTCCAATGGCTGCAACTTACCATGCGGCCTCTAGTGCTCGGCCTTAACCCTCCGGCAGGTCAAGCACCTCTCAACAAACCACGCGACATCCCTCTTCATACAGGGCCACCAATACTCCTTTCTCAGATCCAAATACATCTTAGTGGCCCCCGGATGGATCGAAAATTTCGACCGATGAGCCTCCTCCATCAAAATGGTACACGTTCCTCCCACAAACGGCACCCAGATATGCCCCTGAAATGTCATAAGCCCCCGACCATCGGTAACAAACTCTGAAACCAAACCAACAACCCGTTCCCTCTTCTGCATCTCAGGTTGCATAGCCTCGGCCTGTGCCCCACCGAAAGAACTCCCCCACTAGGGTCTCGTATGGTCACCAGCTGACGCTCGCAGTCGATAACCGCACCAAATCTGCTCAACCAGTCCATGCCCACAATGACACAGACATCACCCATCGCAATAGGAACCAGATCAATCGGGAACTCAACACTGAAAATCTCGATTATGCAACCTCGGAGAACCTCTGTGGCATATATCACCCTCTCATCAGCTATGGATACTCTCAGAGGCCGACTCAACGCCTCACGACTAACACTGATATGCTGACTAAAAGTCAGAGATACAAAAGACCGACTCGCACCCGAGTCAAATAACACCAAGGCAGGTACAAAATTCACAAGAAAAGTACCTACGCATAACATAACATAAGCATAATATCTCAAAATCAAAATAAATACATGAAAGAATACATACCAGCCACGACATCGGGCTTTGCGCAGACCTCCTCCGCGGTCAGCTGAAAGGCTCTCCCTCGTGCCCTCGACGCCTCGGCCTTCACTGGCCGACTCTCTGTAGCTCTGATGGCGGTAGGGGCAGATCCCTGAGGTGCTCCCTGAGATGACCCTCGCAACTGCGGACACTCCGCCTTCCGGTGTCCGGTCTGGTTGCAGTGAAAACACACCGCAAACCCCTAGGGGCAGTCCTTGGCCATATGTCCCTCCTTGCCACACTTATAGCAAGATCCCACTCTGTAGACTCCATCATGACCCTTGCCACACTTCCCATAAGTGCGGCCCTTCTGGCTCCCTGGTTTGGGATCAGCGGGTTTGGCCCGCTTGGCTGCCGGTTGAGACTGTGCCGGTCGCCGATCCCTCCCCTGAGACTCCGCCTCCTCCCTGGCCTGAGTCTCTAGCTCAATCTCCCTCTTTCGGGCATTTGCCTGAAGCTCAGCAAATGTCCGGTACGAGGAGTTCGCCGCGAACTCCCGAATGTCTCGCCTCAAGATGCTCAAATATCGGCTCATACGTGCCTGCTCAGTGGACACGTGCTCAGGGCAGAACATCGCCCTCTCATGGAACATCCTGGTAATCGCTGTAACTAACTCAGTACCCTGCTTGAGGGTCAGAAACTCCTGGGCCAAACGCTCCCTCTCCACCTGGGGAACGTACTCATCTCGGAACATGGCAGTGAACCTCTCCCAGGTCACTGCCGCAAGCTCTGCAGGCGTAAAATGCGCCGTCACAAACTTCCACCAGTCCTTCGCTCCCAAGAGAAGCTGGTTCAGCGCGAACCGAACCTTCAAATGCTCAGGAGATGAGCAAGTGAAGAAACACCCCGCTATATCAGAAATCCACCTCATAGCTGCCACCGGATCCTGGGTCCCATCAAACTCTGGCGGTTTTGTGCTGCTGAACTCTCGGAACAGCAACGCATCACCACCTTGCGGCCTCGCGGCAGCAATAGCCGCGGTGGCCGCTGCAACAACAGCCTCAGAAAGAGCAGCATAACGCTCGTCAAAGGTCTCAATCAGCGTGATCTTAATAGACCCGAACATCTTTGGTATCTCTGCCCTGATGGCCGCAGCCACCTCCTCATGGATGATCCGGCGGATCTCCTCATCACTGGTATCACTGCTCTCAGGCATCAAACGTGTCCTCACCATGATCTACCTCTGAAATACAACATACGAAAAATCAGAACCCATTCGAGCATACTCACACTCGACAACTCATTCCTCCTTGATCCTTGGTATTCCAAAGATTCTTACTTGGGCTGTACACCGCTCCGATCCTTTCAGTAGTACAGGCCCAATACTACTGTCCGCACCGTATCAGAATACACCCCAAGTCCTCCTCTTCGGATCCCAAACTCCAAGTACTCTATCATGCATAGGCCACTCTCTAATAGATCTCTCATAAGCCCCTCTCTGCTACCTACTCACTCTCAAGCATCTCATAGCAGCTCACCTCTTCCTAGGCTAAGGCATCACAAATTAGGCCACTCTAGTCCTAATAGGAATACCTAGCCTACTCTAGCATGCGAATACATCATATCAATATCAATATCACATAACATGAGGGTATTTTGGGAAATCACCGTTCGGGCGTAGACTGATCGTACACACACTCTGCTCTGCGTTTTTCCAAAATCTTTTACTCTTTTTTTGAAAATACTTCTCAAATCCTCAATTTGAGTTCAAATACGCCCGAAGGTGTACTCGAATCCCTCAAACCAAGGCTCTGATACCAACTTGTAACACCGTGAATTTCAAAATAATTTTTTGCAAAATATAAAAACATTTATCATTTAATTTTCATAAAATAGCATGTTTAAATCTCCAATTCACATCATACAAAATCCCAAGATCACATATCATAAAAATCCCATGCGTGTGTACAGATCAAGCCGGCGCCTTCCCACGGTCATCACTAGCACCTGAAACAAACAACACTAACAATGTACGCACAAAGCTTAGTGAGTTCCCCAAAATACCACACATAACACATATTAGCCAGTCGAGGCTATAACTCTGTAGGTCCGTAGACCCTACTCTGTGAACCCACTGGTTCTAACTCTGGGAACCTTCCGGTTCCAACTCTATAAACATGCACAACATAAATCACATAGACATCATGCAGTACAACACAAAACATACACATACTCTGTCACATAACTCTGATTACCTACTCAAGGTAAAGTATAGTGAGAAGACTTACCTCGTATATCTCGATAACTTGCGAATCCTGTAAATCACTCGTGCTCGATCCTCCAAGCTATAATCCTCCTATAACATCATACATCTCTAATTAACACTTTTACCACTAAGGTTGACTACCCCTATCAAGTCAACACTAGTCAACTCTGGCCAACGGTCAACGGTCAACTTTGACCAGACTCGGCGATTGCACTAGAGCGACTCGGCGAGTCTATATGTCTTCACCAACTCTCTAGGATTCTCTTTTGACACGTCGAGTACTCCCGTGACTCAACGAGTTCCAACTGGCATGAATCGCGGGGCCACCACGACTCAACTCGCCGAGTCTCAAGAACAACTCGGCAAGTTCCAGCTCGACTCAGTCCGCCTGTCAACCCTCTCTAACTCTCCCTGACTCACTGAGTCGACCCTTAACTCGGCAAGACCACTTGCTGAGTGGTTAAGGACAAACTTCATGCTACTCGCCGAGTCTATTCTTCGGACTCGGCGAGTCCATGCCATGCACCAACTCAATCTCACTTCTGAGGTCAGATCTGCTCCAACAACTCATAGATCTGGCCCTCCCAAGCACATTCATCACGTAAAGTTCATGTCTTGGTGCTCATAACACACCACATGACTCATAAATGGTGTTTTCACCTCAAGCATAAAGACCCCAATCCAAAACCCCCATGGATTCATAAAAAGCTTGGACAAAGGGACACTCTGGACCTCCAAGGGTCCAGATCCAGAACCTAACTCGCTTAAGGGACCAAGGAAGCAGTAGATCTAGCCACAAAAGGGCTCAATAAGCCCTAAATCAACATGAACATCAACATAACAGAGAATGGCTCGAAGATAGTACCTCAAACGTGATGTTTTGGACCTCAAATCTTCAGGAAGTGGCTCTTCTTGTTTCCCTTTGGCTATTGCTTCCTTTCCCTTTGTAGATAACACCTCCAAGGTCAATAATGGCTCCTTGACTTACTCCAAACGCTCAAGCTCACTAGGGTTTCACTCAGGGGACTAGTGAGCACAAATAACAGCCATAAGGCCCTTTAAATAGGCTCCAAACCTGAGAAATTAGGGTTTCATTAAACAGCGCGGACTCGCCGAGTCCAGGCGCGAACCCGCATCCAAATCCACGATCATACTCGGCGAGTCTAGGCTCCAACTCGCCGAGTCTCCTCATAAATCATCAAAAATAAATAAATGAATAATACCTGGGAATCCGGGCTGTTACATGATCGGGTCTATGGTCTATTGCCAACCGAATCTGGAAACTTTATGTGTTTAGATTTATAAATGTTTAATTATGGTATTAGAACTGACATATTACTTTTCGGAGTAATAAGGAGATTTATACGTCTATCGTAAATAAATCCTTTCTATCTAAATTCTCGTCACTACACACCGAACTTCTGATTTTGGTGTATAGGTCGACATGGTGAGCACTCGAAGTGGATTCGGAAACGGTAACTCGTAACCTGAGCCACAAGTGATTGAGCGTGCACCAGAAGTAGCAGTTGCACCTGAGCCAATCACGATGGCAGGAGTACAGGCAATGGTGCAGACGATGTTGGATCAATAGATGGAAGAAACAAGGTGCTTACTTCAACAAAGTAAGGACGAACTTACTGTGCCAATACGTCAGACACCTACTCTTGAGGCAACCATTTGGGTTGCTAAGTCTGTCGAAGAAATGATCAACGATAGGACCACCAACAAGGTTAAAGTTGGCAAGAAGACGAAATTTGAGGGGTCTTCAAGGTCCAATAAGAGAAACATGTTCTCAAAGTCTGGCAAAGGAGGAGGTAAAGAAAAATGGTGCGAGAAGTGCAAAAATAAACACTCTGGAAGGGAGGTGACTTGCTTCAAATATGGAATGATTGGGCATTACACCAATGATTGTACATTTAGCAAGAAGGTGTGTTATGGATGTAGGGAAGAAGGGCATTTATCTAAGGAATACCCGAAGAAAAATGAAGCAGCTAGAGCGAATGCACCTCCAAATCCAAAAAGCATCCCAAAAAATCCTTGACAAAGAAGGTTACAACGCAAGGAATCACGAGTGAGGATTTTATATCTGAAAGTGAAGATATGAAGTAGCCATGTAGATAGTACCACGTGGTGTAGCCTATTAGAGGCATAGTATAGGGTGAACTTGAATGCCTATGTAATCGTTTCAAGAAATAATATAAACCCTGGTTTTGTTATATGATGTATTAAAGGGTTATATGAATTGTGACTTACAAAAAACTATGAGACAATACTTGGGACAAGTATGAGTAGGTGTGAATGGTAGTAGAGGCCTATACTACTGGAAGCACATGACTCACACTTGGATTAGTGAAGGTCACAAGGTTACCAAGAAGCTGGTAACTGATTATGTTTTGTTCATATCTGTCGTTATCATCATTTCGGTAATGACTAAGAAGATGATTGTTATTCCAACCCTAGAGGTCATATCATATCGAGTCCGACGAATGAGTATGTTACGTGGTTCAGGGAACCAAGATCAATGTAACATCTTGTTGGATAAGGTGTTTAATTCAATAACTATTTCTGGTTAGTACTTGACCCGACCCGGCATGGTCCATTTGGGTTGCATGGCACCATGCAATTGGATAGACTAAATGAGAGGAATAACACTTGGAGATTATTAATATATTATAAGTTCTAATATATTAATAATATTATTTGATTAGTTTGATCAAAGAATTAATTTGGAATTAATTAAGTGATCAAAAGATAACTAATTAAATATATGGGTTGATTATGTAAATCATTCATATCTTGTATAGTGGGCTAAGAGGCTCCATGGATTATCAAGTTGGGTTCTACCCATAGGATGCTCCATGGATGCTCCATGGGAGTTACAAACCCATGGGTCATGGAAATGAAGAGTCATGACACATTAGGGTTTACATGGTGTAACCCTAGATGTGTCAACACTATATAAGGATCCCATTCTCCACCAAAATCGGCTACACATAAGAAACAAGAGGGCTAGGCCGATTTCAAAAAGTGTGTATTCTCTCAAAAGTCTTTCCAAGAGCATTTGGTGCTGTGTGAAGCACTTGAGGCATCACACTTGGGGTGCTAGGATCACAAGGTTTCTAGGAACATAAGCAACAACAAGGTAAGTTATTCTATCTTTCATTCAAGTTAAAATTGTTCCCCATGTATGCTAAATAGGAATATATAACCTTGGAATTCAACTTTGCATGATAATTAGACAAACATAGATCCAAGGTTATTAGGGTTTCATGTGCACTTAGGAAGTGTTAGAATGCTCAAAACCCATCAGCGGTATCAGAGCCTAGGCTTGTTTGTTTGTTATTTGTGCTTAAAAGTTGAAAAAAGTCAAAAAAACTTGTTGTCTGCTGATGAACTCGCCGAGTCCATGGGGAGACTCGCCAAGTTCACTTGGATCTTCAACCTACTCGCCGAGTAGGTTCATGCACTCGGCGAGTAGGAGCCACAGAGTGCAGATTTTCGACTTTAGTTGCTGGAAATGGACTAGAAACATTACCCTAAACTGTTTTGGTACTTGAAAACTTGTTTTAGATGGTGTAATGTCTTTGCTAATCCATTTACAACAACTAGTTATCAAAATTACAAAGTTTTAAGTGTAATTTTGATTCTTGATAGTGTTCATGTTCATGTTCTTGATCTTATGATGTTTAGATGATCATAGGAATTATTTGTAACCTATGTGGTAGTTTAATTCTTGATCATTATGTATTTTAATGGAGTCCATAACTTGTCCCCAAGTTATGGAAAACCAAAAGTCACTTGAGTTAAAACCATTAAAAGAACACAAGAGTTAGAAAAATGAAGAGTCTTCATTTTATTACTCTAATAAACTCATAAGTTACAAGAAATGAAAAGTTTTGAGAGTTTACAAAACTTGCCCTCAAGTTTTGGAACAAGTAAAGTCATGTTAAAAACTTTAGTTCCAACCCTTAGAATTTTAAAAGTTAAAATTCAACCCTTATACTTATATTATTATGATTTAATAATTATATATATATATATATATATATATATATATATATATATATATATATATATATATATATATATATATATATATATATATATATATATATATGTATAAGAACAAAGTCGTCTTACCGCTAGTACGCCTCATTCATGAAGCCGATCTATAAGGTGGGTATAAGGTTGTTGCCTATAAAATGGCAACTTAATGGGTGTCCACTCTCACCCACCGCTTGCTTGACTGGTGGAGGGTCGTTAGCCGAACGGGTAAGACAAGGAGTTATAAATTCTCATTAAAAGTATGATGAATATTATAAAGTAACTTAATATTTTTATTAAATTCCCAATCTTAGTTACTTTAGGAAAAATGTGAATAAGGTGCTAATTCATGAAATTACACTTTACACTTTGTTTAAGTCGTTGGTGGAGCGTGTGTGGTTAACCAGCACACTAACTTGGACTTAACAAGGTAGGTAAAGGGTGACTTAAGGTTTATTATATTATCGGTGGAGCGTGTGTGGTTTACCGGCACATCGATTGAGTGATAAACTTTAAGGGTACCAAGTGATTTGCATGGTTACTTCACACCTCGTTTTGTGATCCTCGGTATCCCAGTCACAAAACTTGGAGGGCACACTCGAGATTGAAACATGCCTTTGAAAAGTTCATTGAATCTCAAAGAATCTAGGAATTTCTAAGAACCAATCAAAAACCTAATATTTAATATTTCGGTTTTCGTGGTGGAAATTGGTGAATCGTCATTCACCTACCTTTCAAATATGTTATAGCTTGGATTACGGCATACCTCTTCTAATGTATAATATATTGTGATTGGATCCTAGCCTTAATATTACATTTGGGTGTTTTATTAAGGACTCTCTTAATATCTAAACTAATCTTGTCCTCTTCTTTTAGATGTCTTCAAACAATGCTGCTTCTGGCTCTAACCCTAATGGCTCCTTTACCCTTATGAACTTGTGTGGGAAAGTCACCTTTGATGGATCCAACTTCAATGAGTGGATCAGAAACATCAGGATGATTACCCGCTACGAGGACAAAGAATATGTCCTTGACAAGGATCTTAAGGAGATTGATGAGACCACTGCAACTCCTCAGGAGATCGCTGACTTTCAGGCACATGAAAGGGATGCTACGAAAGTGGCATGCATCATGATGGCCACGATGACAGCGGAACTCCAAAAGTCTTATGAGGATTTCTACCCTTATGAAATGCACCAAGATCTGATGGAAAGATACCATCAAAGTGCACGACAAGAGAGGTATGAAATCATCTGCTCCATGATAACATCCATGATGAAGGACGGGGAATCCGTCACGAGCCATATGCAGAAAATGCAAAGGTATGTGGATCGTTTGCTGAAGCTTAATGTGAACTTCCCTGAGGAGCTTGCAATAGATATCATTTTGCACTCCTTACCATCGTGCTATGATCAATTCCGCATGACATATAACATGAATAAGGAAGAGGTCACACTCAGCAAACTTCAGGGACTTCTCAAGACTGCAAAAACAGGTCTTAAGGGGAAGTCGGTTGTTAACACTCCTACTCCAAACTCTACTCCGGTTTTGGCAATCGGGAAAAGTCGAGGGAAGAAGAGAAAGAGCTCTTCTAAGGGTACCAAGGCTCGGACCCTTGATGGCTCTTCTTCAAGTGGAACCAAGAAAGGTTTTGTCACTCCTTCTTCTGACCCAAAAGAGGCTGAATGCTTCTATTGCCATGAAAATTCACATTGGAAGCGAAACTGCCCAAAATACCAGCAAGATGTGAAGGATGGGAAAGTTAAACCCAACCATGTAGGTATTTACACTATCATTTCTAATAACTCACCCCATTCTAAATCTTGGGTCCTTGATACCGGTTGTGGTATTCATATTTGTTGTGACTTGCAGGGACTAAGAAGAAGTGAGAATGTGGAGCAAGGAAGAATAAACTTAATCATGGGGAATAGGAAAGCTTTACCTGTCACCAAGATTGGAGTTTATACTTTATCTCTAAGTAGTGGGTTTAGTTTAGACTTGAATAAGTTTTGTTATTCGCCAGAAATGGCAAGAAATATTATTTCCTTTCATGCATTGTATAAACAAGGTTTCACCTTTTCGTTGGATAATGAAGTTGGTTCGATTAATGCTTTCTTTAATAATGTTATTTATTTTAAAGCATTACCTTGTGATAGCGTGTATGAAACAGTATCTGTGGTTGATAACTTAGGGAAGAATGTATTGTGTATTGATTCTGTTAATAATAATAACTTGGATAAAGCATCATTATGGCATTGTCGTCTTGGACATATAAGCAAGAAACGCATAGGCCAACTCCAAAAGGATGGAGTCTTGGAGTCATTTGACCTAAAGTCAGATGATAGTTGCGAATCATGCTTACTTGGAAAAATGACAAAGTCACCCTTCACAGGCTCGTGTGAGAGGGGTGAAGGTTTTTTTGGACCTTGTACACACGGATGTGTGTGGACCATTCAAACATGCCACAAGGGATGCTAATCGTTATTATTTGACTTTTACTGATGATTACAGTAGATATGGATATGTCTACTTGATCAACCATAAGTCAAAGACTTTCAAAAGGTTTAAGGAATTTAAACAGGAAGTCGAGAATCAATTGGGCAGGAACATTAAGATGCTTCGATCCGATCGTGGTGGTGAGTATCTTAGTTTAGAGTTCCTTGACTATCTAAGGGAATGTGGGATAGTCTCACAATTGACACCTCCCAGGACACCACAGTTGAATGGTATGGCTGAGAGGCGTAATCAAACATTGTTGGATATGGTTCATTCCATGATGAGTCGAGCTTTGCTACCAATCTCATTCTGGGGGTATGCCTTAGAGACTGCCGCCCATATCCTTAATCTAGTCCCTACAAAGAAAGTTGCCAAAACTCCTCACGAGATGTGGACTGGTAAAGTACCCGAACTAGACCACATCAAGATTTGGGGTTGCGAGGCTATCGTGAGACGCGAGACTCATGATAAGCTCGAACCCCGAAGCGAGAGGTGTATTTTCATCGGCTACCCACAGCAATCCTTTGGTTACCTCTTCTACAGACCTAGTGAAAATGTGGTCTTTGTAGCTAGGAGGGCTTTCTTTAGAGAGAGAGAGAGAGAGAGAGAGAGAGAGCTCATAAGCCAAGGAAACAGTGGGAGGCAAGTTGATCTTGAAGAAATTCAAGAGTCAAGCGGTGAAGGAACTTCAAACCCTAGCACTCAACTTGAGGAGGAAACTCCTGTTGAGCCAATTAACAAGTCTGTACCTCTGAGGCATTCCACAAGGGTTAGGAATGCTCCTGAGCATTACTATGGATTCCATATTAGTGCAAAAGGAGATACACTTATCAGTGATGAGACAGTGATAGGTCTGGATGAACCTAACAGTTACGCTGAAGCCATGGCAGGCCCTGAGTCAGCCAAGTGGAAAGAGGCAATGGACAGCGAAATACAGTCCATGTATGACCATCAAGTTTGGAACTTGGTTGAGAATGTACCAGAACGTAAGACAGTAGGGTGCAAATGGGTCTTCAAGAAAAAGACCGACATGGATGGTAAAGTACACACTTATAAGGCTAGACTGGTTGCAAAGGGCTTCTCTCAAATTCCTGGAGTGGACTATGATGAGACCTCTTCTCCGGTAGCCAAGATTAAGTCTATTCGGGTTTTGTTGGCCATAGCTGCATTTCATGACTATGAAATATGGCAAATGGATGTCAAAACCGCTTTCCTTAATGGAAAGTTGGCTGAAGATGTTTACATGAGTCAGCCAGAGGGTTTTGTCAGCAACGAGTACCCTAATAGAGTGTGTAAGCTTGAGAAATCCATTTATGGATTGAAGCAAGCACCTCGCAGATGGAATCTTTGCTTTGATGAAAAGGTCATGGAATTTGGCTTTTCTAGGAGTGAAGATGAGTCTTGCGTGTATGTCAAGGCTAGTGGGAGTATAGTTAGCTTTTTGGTATTGTATGTGGATGACATACTACTCAAAGGAAATGACATCCCAACTCTGCAGGAAGTTAAGTCCTGGCTTGGGAAGTGTTTCTCTATGAAGGACCTAGGAGAAGCTACCTATATTCTAGGGATAAGGATCTTGAGAGATCGGAGTAAAAGACTAATTGGACTTAGTCAGAGTACCTACTTGGATAAGGTGCTGAAGAGATTCAACATGCAGGACTCCAAGAAAGGAGAGTTACCCATCCAGAGTAACGCTAGATTGAGTAAGACACAAAGCCCTAACACTGAGGCTGAGATAACAGAAATGAGTCGAATACCTTATGCTTCGGCTGTAGGATCGATCATGCATGCTATGACGTGTACTCGACCTGATGTAGCCTTTGCCCTGAGCATGGTTAGCAGGTATCAGGCGAACCCTGGCAAGGCACACTGGACTGTGGTAAAGAATATCCTCAAGTACCTTCGGAGGACTAAGGACTGGGTCCTTACCCTCGGTGGGAGTGATGAATTGAGAGTTGTAGGGTATAGTGATGCTAGTTTCCAGACTGATAGGGATAATTTCCGCTCTCAGTCGGGCTGGGTCTTTACCCTAAATGGAAGAGCAATTTCTTGGAAGAGTTCCGAGCAAGAGACAGTGGCTGATTCAACTTGTGAATCAGAGTATATTGCAGCTAGCGAGGCGGCAAAGGAGGCGATATGGCTGAAGAACTTCATTGGAGACCTTCGATTTGTACTAGCTATTAAAGAGCCAACGGAAATTTTCTATGATAGTGAAAGTGTTGTTGCCTTAGCCAAGGAACCAAGGGATCGCGGGAGATCCAGACACATCGACAGAAAATACCATTTTATAAGACATCGAATAGAAGAAGGACTCCTCGTGGCAAAGAGGGTATCATCGGATGAGAACCCTGCAGATCCCCTCACGAAGGGACTGACTCGGGTTAAGCATCTCCAGCATGCTCGGAGCATAGGGCTGAAGGATGATATTAGATTTAGTAGTTAGATAACCTTGAAATTTGTAAAGTGTAATTGACATTAGATGATGAATAAAAGGTGTTTTATTTATGAGTAAAGTGTTGCTATCTCTTGTCGATCGTTTACTATATTTCTTTTGCATGTTTTCACTTCCAGAATAATTTTGTTTGGTATAACATATTATTCAAACCTCCACAGTCGGTCATATGTCAGAAGTAGGTATGAATCAAGACTGTCATGATTGGTTGCAGATGTCTAAGGTATTGGACAAGGCTACAACAATCATGAGTGCTCATAAGTTCTTAGCATTGGACTCAACCGGACTCGGCGAGTGCACTAGAGCGACTCGGCGAGTCTATACGTCTTCACCAACTCTCTAGGATTCTCTTTTGACACGTCGAGTACTCTCGTGACTCGACGAGTTCCACCTGGCATGAATCGCGGGGCCACCACGACTCAACTCGCCGAGTCTCAAGAACAACTCGGCGAGTTCCAGCTCGACTCAGTCCACCTGTCAACCCTCTGTAACTCTCCCTGACTCACTGAGTCGACCCTTAACTCGGCAAGACCACTTGCTGAGTGGTTAAGGACAAACTTCATGCTACTCGCCGAGTCTGTTCTTCGGACTCGGCGAGTCCATGCCATGCACCAACTCAATCTCACTTCTGAGGTCAGATCCGCTCCAACAACTCATAGATCTGGCCCTCCCAAGCACATTCATCACGTAAAGTTCATGTCTTGGTGCTCATAACACACCACATGACTCATAAATGGTGTTTTGACCTCAAGCATAAAGACCCCAATCCAAAACCCCCATGGATTCATAAAAAGCTTGGACAAAGGGACACTCTAGACCTCCAAGGGTCCAGATCTAGAACCTAACTCGCTTAAGGGACCAAGGAAGCAGTAGATCTAGCCACAAAAGGGCTCAATAAGCCCTAAATCAACATGAACATCAACATATCAGAGAATGGCTCGAAGATAGTACCTCAAACGTGATGTTCTGGACCTTAAATCTTCAGGAAGTGGCTCTTCTTGTTTCCCTTTGGCTATTTCTTCCTTTCCCTTTCTAGATAACACCTCCAAGGTCAATAATGGCTCCTTGACTTACTCCAAACGCTCAAGCTCACTAGGGTTTCACTCGGGGGACTGGTGAGCACAAATGACGGTCATAAAGCCCTTTAAATAGGCTCCAAACCCGAGAAATTAGGGTTTCATTAAACAGCATGGACTCGCCGAGTCCAGGCGCGAACCCGTGTCCAAATCCGCGATCATACTCGGCGAGTCTAGGCTCCAACTCGCCGAGTCTCCTCACAAATCATCAAAAATAAATAAATGAATAATACCTGGGAATCTGGGCTGTTACATGATCGGGTCTATGGTCTGTTGCCAACCGAATCTGGAAACTTTATGTGTTTAGATTTATAAATGTTTAATTATGGTATTAGAACTGACATATAACTTTTCGGAGTGATAAGGAGATTTATACGTCTATCGTAAATAAATCCTTTCTATCTAAATTCTCGTCACTACACACCGAACTTCTGATTTTGGTGTATAGGTCGACATGGTGAGCACTCGAAGCGGATTCGGAAACGGTAACTCGTAACCTGAGCCACAATTGATTGAGCGGGCACCAGAAGTAGCAGTTGCACCTGAGCAAATCACGATGGCAGGAGTACAGGCAATGGTGCAGACGATGTTGGATCAATAGATGGAAGAAACAAGGTGCTTACTTCAACAAAGTAAGGACGAACTTACTATGCCAATACGCCAGACACCTACTCTTGAGGCAACCATTTGGGTTGCTAAGTCTGTCGAAGAAATGATCAACGATAGGACCACCAACAAGGTTAAAGTTGGCAAGAAGACGAAATTTGAGGGGTCTTCAAGGTCCAATAAGAGAAACATGTTCTCAAAGTCTGGCAAAGGAGGAGGTAAAGAAAAATGGTGTGAGAAGTGCAAAAATAAACACTCTGGAAGGGAGGTGACTTGCTTCAAATATGGAATGACTGGGCATTACACCAATGATTGTACATTTAGCAAGAAGGTGTGTTATGGATGTAGGGAAGAAGGGAATTTATCTAAGGACTACCCGAAGAAAAATGAAGCAGCTAGAGCGAATGCACCTCCAAATCCAAAAAGCATCCCAAAAAATCCTTGACAAAGAAGGTTACAACGCAAGGAATCACGAGTGAGGATTTTATATCTGAAAGTGAAGATATGAAGTAGCCATGTAGATAGTACCACGTGGTGTAGCCTATTAGAGGCATAGTATAGGGTGAACTTGAATGCCTATGTAATCGTTTCAAGAAATAATATAAACCCTGGTTTTGTTATATGATGTATTAAAGGATTATATGAATTGTGACTTAGAAAAAACTTCGAGACAATACTTGGGACAAGTATGAGTAGGTGTGAATGGTAGTTGAGGCCTATACTACTGGAAGCACATGACTCACACTTGGATCAGTGAAGGTCACAAGGTTACCAAGAATAGTTTCCACTCGAGCATCAAGATGGCACCTTATCAAGCCTTGTACAGACAGAAGTTCCGTACGCCGTCTTGTTAGCTTGAGGCCAGAGAAAAGCAGTTTATGGGCCCCGAGATAGTCCATCAGATTGCTGAAAAGCTAAATGTGATTAGGGAAAAGATGTTAGCAGCTCAGGATCGTCAAAATAGTTATGCTGACAAGAAGAGACAACCGATGACATTCGAAATAGGAGATTCGGTTTTGCTTAAAGTCTCACCACAAAAGGGACTTATAAGATTTGGGAAGAGAGGAAAGTTGAGTCTAAGGTTTATTGGACCGTTCAAAGTTCTTCGGAAGATTAGAAACCAAGCTTACAAGCTCGAATTACCAGAAGAACTAAATGGTATTCATAACACTTTCCATGTGTGTTATTTGAGGAAGTTCATGGGAGAAGTTCCTGACATAATTACAATTTCATAGTTAAGAATGGATGAGAATAAGACGCTAATCGATGAGCCTGAAGCAATTATTAACCATAAGACAAAGAAGTTACGATGCAAGATGGTCGATGTGACAACCCAAAATTTCCATTTGTTTTATCTCCGTATTTAAGCACTTCAAAAATTAGCCAAATTTATCCCAAAATATTTTTAGCCAGATTTAAGCCTGTTGGAATATTTTAAATAATATTCGTCACGCGAAACAAAAATAAGGAGGTAGAACTTAAAATTTGTCGTGTTTAACGGAAGTCGCGAAAAACACCGTTTGTGGTTGATGTTGGGAGGACCCCACCAAGGCCATAAACTCGACTCTATATAAGGGTTGAGTGGGTTTCTTTCCAACCTTTTCACACCTTAGGAGCCTCCTCTCTCAAGATTCTCTCTCTACAAATCGGGTTTTGGTCAAAAATCGCCCCTTCGAGCTTGAAAACGGTAAGTTAACCTTCCTAGCTTGTTGTTTAGCTTATCACACTTGCAAATTTGTGGCTTAATCATCCAAAAACCCCAAGAACAAGAGTTTACGGTCTGGGAACATCCCAAAACCGTAAACACCTTGAAAGAGGGTTTTGATGCCCAAAAACCCTCCCAAAACCTTTACAATGCCTAGCTAATGGCCTAAGGGCTTGCATGAATGATCTAAGAACCCCAAAACATGAATTTAAGAGTGTAAAGATGAGTTTACGGTTTGGGAAGGTCTCCCAAAACCGTAAACACCTTCTAAGGGGGTTAAAGTGCCGTTAACACCTTCCAATGCTTGTATAAGTGACCAGAACCTTGCCTACATAGCCTAGAACCACCAAAGCACAAAAGAAATGGACTAACATGGGTTTAAGACCGTAAACTCGTGTGTTTACGGCCGTAAACTCCCAAGGGAGTGGTCCAAGGACCATAAACTCCAAAGAGTGTCCATTTTTTAGCCTTAATCACTTCCATAGCCCTTGAATCAACTCTAGAACCTTTATTTGTGAAGCATGAAGCCTTAAAGCACTCAAATGCACCATTCCCATGAGTTTATGGCCGTAAACTCATGGGGGGGATATGGTTCCAAAACCGTAAACACCCCTAGATACTACCATTTGAGGAGTAGACTCCAAAGTGAGACCATACTCTCCTTAGATGCAACCCTTAACACTCCTAGCACTTGAATCAAGGTGTTTTCATGCATTAGAGGGTCTTTACTTGCTTAATTAGTTATTAAATGACTAATTGGACACCTAAATGTATCATTACTCGCTAAATAGGATCCAGTTGTGTGTTTAAGACCTCAATTGACACATAGCATCCTATATCGTCCGACCATCCGAGTCACCCACGTCAGGTGAGTTCATACCCCTGAATCAACCTTTTAAACGTTTTTAAATGCTTTTATCGGGGGGGGGGGGGGAATACAAGTTGAAACATGCTAGTTATCATATCAATCATATGTGATTAATAACCCGCATACAAAAGGATTTATTACACTTTCATCTGTTTTACCAAGTATAATACTACAAATGGTTTTTCCAAAACGTCTTTACTTGTTTAGATCTTTTCTCAAACTGTCTCTCACGCTGTATGTTTTCCTTCAAAACCTGTTACAGCAGTGTTTTCAACAAAGATTTTCTTCACTTAAACTGTTTTATCAAATCATTCTCAAAGTTTGTTTATGAAATGTTTTTCAAAGGTTCTCCAAAGGTTTTCAAAGCTTGTTTTACCAAAAAGACATCAAGTCGTGAATTCTTATTTGTAAAGAGTTTCCAAAGGTTTTACCAAAGTTTTCTTCTATGCTTTTATTTCGTTAAATGCATGCCTATATTGTATAGTTATATAAATAATGTTTAAAGGACTTAGTACGGCTAGTTCGCCCTATTTCCTTTTCCTCGTTGGGATGTGGTCTGGTGGGTATCGGTTATCCGTCCGAAGGTCGTTTAAATATTAGTTATATATCATGTATACATGTATAGACATAAAGATTTCCATCAACCGGTACATTTCCTTTGGGTAGCAGACATCCTTCCATTCATCATTCATATACCTGAAACATTAGTAATTATTATAGGAATAGTTAGGAGATTCTATTTACTATTTCTAGTACGGAAAATTTCAAAGGAGTCAGTTCATTCGTGAGTCTATATCATTATTCCATTACCTATAACAGAATTCGAAATACGAGATACATCCTCAGGACACAGATTCCACCGTTGTCGAGTTGGTAACCAGAGTCTCCTGAAGGGAGAGCGGGAATTGTGTGTACAGATCTATACGGGACATACACTCCCACACCCTGACTGCTAGCTACAGTCCCGGCCGACCAAGCCAAGGGGTGACAAATGTCACATTCATTCCGACGCCAGCAGGTCGTCAATTATTCGATTGTCAATCAGTATGGTTACGCGTATCTTTATGTTTACCTTATAATTCATGGCTTTAAGGTAACAAGAATTATCACGGTATTTTTGAAACTATCTTAACCTATTTTCCTAGTTATATACTAGGCCACATTATAAACCTTTAAACCAACCCACTTAGGATTACCGGATATTTTAGACTTTGCTAGCTGTATCTTTCATTCGATATTGTCTGGAGTCTATATTTCCTTGTTTTAGACTTTGCTAGCTGTATCGTTCATTCGATACTGTCTGGAGTATGTATTTCCTTGTTTTAGACTTTGCTAGTTGTATCATTCATTCGATACTGTATGGAGTCTGTGCTTCCTTGTGTTAGACTGAGCCAAGCATATCATTCATTAGATACTCTCCTGGAGTCTATGTTTTCATTTGCTTTAGTCAGCAGTATTACTGCTGAGGTATATGTTATCTTCCCCTAGTATTTTTACTTGTGATTTTCTCATAATTCCTTTAAAGTCAATATTGTATTTTGGTAATGATAGTATTTTGGGGAAAATTACTCCTTAAAACATAAATCTGTCGGGTCTTGGTAGAAGACTGCTTTTATTTAGAAAATATAGGATTTTCTGGAAAGAATTCTAATACTCTGTAGATTCTAAACTACCATTTTCATGAGGTTATTTTGAATATCAATGTGTATTTATACTAACGTCATTAAATACTTATGAACTCACTAGCATTATAAAAATGCTGATAATCCCTTTCAAAATAACTTGTATTCTCAGGTCATCGATAGACAGGTACATCCCGGGAGCTTTCGTGAAGTCAGCCTAGTACCATGTTGCATCTATATTATTCTCTGTATTACTTTGATGTTGCTTTGAAATGTAACCTATGCAAAATTATTACTATTAATGCAATGGTTGTTGTACTTTGATTACTATACTGCATATGTTGTGATACTTGACATGACGTCATCCACCCCAGAACATTTCCGCCGTTCCGGTTTTAGGGTGTGACAGTCGACTTAGTGCTTGTGCGATGGAAACATACGACTGGGCCAAACCTCAGTTAGGAAATAGAGAGTGACATGATGAGTTTCTATCTGCATCTGTTTGCTGATGCATGATTTCGGGACGGAATCATCCTAAGGGGGTGAGAATTGTAATGTCTGTGTTTCAAGGCTAAGCATTGATACAATGATGTAATAGTTAGGGTCAACAAATGTAACTTATTTTGAATTAATAAAGAGGAATTACTTGAATATTATGTAGATCATGTGATATTATGTGCTTATATACTTGTCTATGAAGATATAATAAAAATAAGCGTCAAAAATAAAAATGTTAGATAAACCCGATATCTATGAAGAAATTTGTAGTGGTTGTGACAAGGATTCTGGAGATATAAAGAACGCCAAAATCCGAGTTATAACGAAGAAGTTATGACTTGTCGAAGTTTCGCGACAAAACCAGCATGACGCTCTGTGATGTAAAAAGTGAGTATACGATAATGTGTTTTTTAGCCTTAGCGATATAAATGAAAGTCATAGTATACGTCAAGTTTTAGACCGAGTGATTTTTAGCCGACACAAACTAAACGAGAATCAAAGATCTCGTCAATCAGAGCTCAACGATAAAAAAACAGACAAAAATGGACGTTGGGTGACAAAGTTATAAATTTTTAATGGACTTTTCCTGTCCCGGCCTGTTAAAAATGTAACTTTAAAAATAAATCAAATTTAGCCGACGTAGTCTAAACGAAAGTTGTAGAGTACGTCTCTGCCTACGCGTGGATATAAAGAATGTTAAAAACGGAGCTCGTATGCGAAAGTTATGAATTTTAGAAGTCGGGAATAGAATCTACGAGTTGTCCAAGGAACGGCCCGCCCAAGAGGAAGGAACACCCCATGTTCTCGCAACACTAGGTCCGAAGTTAGCCACGATGCACCATCCGATGATCGACACACCATTGTACAAACGCACTGTGTACCGATGTACACGTAGCGTACCAACGAATTTACACCTTGTGTAGACCGAGGCTTCGTCCCTATAAAAGGGGTGCGAGGCTAGCCATTCTTTTCACACCAAAGCTTATTCTTTCTCTCTCTAACCCTCCCAAACACCCCCAAGCCTAGGAAACTTCCCTAGCAGTAGAAGAAAGCCCCGGAGCGCCCAAAGGCTCCGAGAAAAAGAGCTTTTCGGCTGAGAAGCTCTTCCCACGCAGAGCCCAGGTTTTAGCAAGACCCATTGTTTCGTCGAAGAAAATTATTTTGAAGAAGCGAAGCTTTGTTTGATTGAATCATCACCTTAACAAGTGAGTGCATAGTTACTTTCATCTTATACATAGATATGAAGTATTTTATATAAATTACGTGCTATGTGTGCATATTATATGTTTATCTTGAGATCTATGTAGGATGAAAGATTTAAACTTTTTCATATCTAAGTTGTATATGTACTTTTTTTAGATCTAAACCTTTTTCTTCAGATCTAAACTGTATATGTATTTTTCAGATCTAAACCTTTTTTCTTTAGATCTAAACTATATATATATATATATATATATATATATATATATATATATATGTTGTGTAAAACATGGGTAGATGAAATAGTTGGTGTGTGATAAAAGATGAGTTGGATGATGAGATGAAAGGTGATATAAATCATGAGATGAGGGCGAGAGGTGAAAAATAAGAGAAACTTTTACCCAAGCGTTGGCCCCATCATCTAGCAAAGTATAGATGACAACCACGGACTATTCTAGACGGTCTGGTGGAACACTAGCAGGATCGCAACCTGTAGGTGTTGTGAACGATACGTTCACCCGGTGTATTCTAAGAACCCATTGACATGTACTGCGGGTGGACTCCCAAAAATAATACGGTCGATAAATGAGATAAACCCTGACAACTATGGACTTAGCACCTATTGGATGAACCCTGGTAACTTTGGACTTAGCACCTATTATATAAACCCTGGCAACGATGGACTTCGTGCCTATTCCTTAGGACAATCCTTAGGAATAAACAATGAGGAATAGACGATTCATATAGGAGATACTTAAGAATAAAGAAGATAATAGGGAGGGGTGAATGGGTTGATTGTTTGATGATGAAACATAATTATTGTGGGTTGAAAACCCTATGTAGTCACCACGTTTCCCAACCTGACCTACTCAGTTTATTTGTATCACAGGTGTCGATATGAAGCTACATTACACCGAGAGATTAAGGAGATGTAGATCACTAGTGTAAATGAATGTAAGTGTGATTTATGCTTATATTTCTATATTAACATTGACATCCCAAAGTTTTAAAATGAATAAAATACATTTCTTCGGAAATGCTTTTATAACATATTTATCATGTTTTTTTGGAAACAAATTCCGCAACACTTTTCTTTAAAAAAAAGTTACTCTAATTTTAAAATAAAGCATAAACAAATCGGTCTTTTATGGCCATGAAAATGGGGATGTCACACACATGCTTGTACAATTCACTCATCAAATCATGTAGAACAATACGTTTTATAACATCAAGTGACTTATGCATTTATGTATTATCAATGCACAACCGACTCGTAAAAAACAATTCATATGTCTCCGTTTCAAGAATATAAGATATTATCGTCTCAAAATTACTCATGATAAAATCCATGAAGTAAATCTATGAGCGCGGGTTTATCTAATACTCAAATTCCTATTTCAGGAGTACTCATGAACACTGCAACAAACTTGTGCCATGTCTAAGCTCTTAGACAATCTACGGTCGGATTCATGACATTCTTAATTCACTACTTACTTCCAAAAGTATGATCGATTGTGGATGTTTGAATAACCTAGTTATTCGGGAAGTAAAACATGCGAAGTGAAAAACAAGAATAATCTAATTAACTATGGTCTCAAAACTTTTAAATATAAATAAAACACTTATTATTTAATCACCATATTAGTTAGACTTTATTCATTATATAATGTTTCGAGTAATCAACTTAATACTTGAATTAAAAACAAAAATTATGCCATGCTCCAACCACACACACTATGTTAAACTATGGTCCTTTCCTTTGTGAAATAGATCAATTGAACACATTTCAAATGAGCTCATTTCACAAATCCAAATCCTTATACTAGTGTAAGCATACCAAATTATTGCCACTACTAGAATTTGTTAGAGTCTAAACTTACATGTAATGATCCTTTTGTAATGTCAAAGCACTAAAGTCACAAAGACTTTACCAATGATAGTACAAAGCATTCCATTGGGGATTGGTTACAAAAACAATTCCATGGAAATGAATTTTCACATTCAAAGAGCATTCCTTTAACATCCTTCTTCCATTAAAGTTACTAATCTTATACACAGATCTCAATATCCATCTCCCAAAATGGAAATATTTCCATATTCCCACATGACTATCAATTCTGAACAAGAGTTATCTTTACTCATAACAAGTCAATATGGTTCTTCCAAAAATTACACTATACTTCCAACTGTCCACAAGCAATAAATCTTTGGTAAACCTCAGATTGTCCTTGATAGCTGTTTAATAACTTCAATCATATTTGGATCTGGTCCTTTTTCCCTCTTAATGCCTTAGGCATTTGGAAAATCTGAACGAGGGAATACTATAGCATATGCCATCAATCCTATATTTGAAGCATATGGGATTCGATTCATGATACCATGAAGAACTAATATTAGACCAGTCTCTTGCTATAATATTTCCATATATCGAATTTCCATATGTTGAAACATTTTAACATGATATTCATATATGTTAATGACTAAGTTCCATTAAAACTTCAAGATAAACTTTTAGATTTGAAATGAAGTATTAGTACCCTCTCCCTTAAGCGTTACTATAGCGAAACAATTTCCAAACTCTGCAACTTTGCAAATTGGAAACTTTGTTTCTCATAAATAGCATTGCTAACTCACAAAACTCATCACAGTGATTATGCTCCCACTAGCATAACAATTATGTTCCTACTTAGCATAACAATTATGTTCCCACTAGCTTTAACATATACCCAAAAATTAGTTGGACTTCTAAAAATCAATACCTATTGACCTTTTTACCAAAGTTTAGATTTCTGATACGTGATGCTTCGATAAGTCTTTATCTAGACTTCTCAAGCTCATACACCTTTCTTTAGATAGATTATATGTGTGTCTAAACCCTTCAGAACTTATAGCAATAAGCTCCGAATGTTCAAACTATTTGTCATTTCTCACAATTCGAACTATGAAAAGGGATGTCGTAATCATATTCAAATTTGAGAACGCAATTACCATAACTGCTTAATCTAATGACATTAATCAATCCTTGAAAATATACTAGTGAAAGCATTTCCTCACAATCATTTTCATGAAGTAGAGAGAAACCTCTTGCCACTTATATTTTATGGTGTATGTGTTCCTATCCATGTGAATTTGTCATTTCCAACCACTATCAAGGTTTATGTCAAATTCAAACTCATATGGATTGAACTTGCTTAATCTTAATTTCACACCATCTGGTAGCACAAAGGCCTACCAGTGCTTCCAAGTTATTGAGCTGCTCACTCATACATATGAATGTACTTTCACTGATCAAGATGCTTTGCCTTATGCAGTCAAATGAAAATCGTGGAACTCATAAGCATTGCTAACTCAACTAGAATGGTCATGGAAACAAGAATGTGTCAACACGATAGGTTATCAACCTTAGGTTGTGTTCTAATGATTACTAACAGTTTTATTCTCGATTGTCTCCCGAAACTTTTCAAGATCAACAAGACTCCCACTAAATTCTTGACATATAAGATTCTCTGTCAAGGAACATTCCTCGACAAACAAATATTCAAGAGTTAGTGTGGGGTTTTATCAAGAAACACTTCATATAATTGGTGTTAGTTGGTATTTGTTTTAACCAAAGCATCAAAACTACCAATTTCAAATGTGCTAGAGCAAGAAAACATTTCTACTACACATTTCATGAGGTATTATAAACCTACTTAGAACATGTTACTCAAGGTACAACTCGGAGTAACTAGATGTGACAACCCGAAATTTCCATTCTGAACAAACCATTTCAATCCAATAGAAGTTAGAACGGTTACAGTGAATACTCAGATTTCGAGTATAAGTTTGGCAGTTTTCAAGATTTTACACTTAAGAAGATATTAGGAGAGTGGATGCACTAGTGTTTTGTGCAACACTGTTATTCCAAGACTCTAGGACATTAGAGTTCATTCCAGGAATAAAAATATTTTTCTGCCAAAAATATTTCAGGACTATAAATAGATTTCTGAACTAAATTCATTCATTATTCACATTTCCAACTAGAGAAAAGTCGTTTTCTCTCTCACGGATCTTCGAGTTTTCATCCCAAATCGTGAGTACACTTCTCTAGTTGTGTTATAATGCTTGTTTTATGCTTATTAACATAGATTATATGTCAAATATATGAGATCTGGGAGTTTACCGCCCAAGAACATTCTTGGGGAGTAAACTCCAAAATGAAGCTTAATGGCCATCTAGTCCAATTTCCTTGTTAGGTATCTAGCTTAGGATAATATGTATGAACATTTGAGACTAGAAATCAATCAAGAACACCTAGCTTTAGGAGTTTACGGCCCAAGAGTTTCTTGGACCGTAAACACCAATTTCAAGGGCTTAAATGTGCCCTAATCAACCCCAAAGGCTTAGGTTTTATTATAGACATATACCCTAAAGTGATTAGAACCTAGAAAACACATGGAAACACAAGTGTTGAAGAGTTTACAGCCAAGAGTAGTTCTTGGGCCGTAAACTCCTATAAAGGGGTCAAAGGACACCCTAACTCCTTCCTTAAGCCAAGAGACCAATTTGGGCATGTACCTAAATGAGTTTTGGACTAGCTAAAACACTTAGAACACCAAGAGTGAGGGATTTTACGGCCCAAAAGGTTCTATGGCCGTAAACTCCATAAAATGGTGCCATAAACTCTTCTAAAGCCAAGTACCAAAGCCTAGTTTAGATCCTAGAAATGTTTGAGACTTGAAAACACCATAAAAACCCTCCCAAGGGAGTTTACAACCGTAAACTCCAAGGGAATGTGGTCTCTGGGCCGTAAAATCCCCAAAGGAGTTAATATGGCACCCAAACACTTGTATAGCCTTGAAACAATTCCCCACTAGAGTTGTAGTAATTCTAAGCTTCAATTAGGGATCCTAAGGAGAGTTTACGGCCAGGAGTTTACTCCCCTGGGCCGTAAACTCCAAAACATATGGTCATTTGACGATAAACTTCCATTAGGGGCATTGCACTCCTTTGTTGCAACCCATTAGCCTCCTAGCACTGGACCAGAAGTGTTTTCCTCGCACTTAAATGTTATTACTTGTATAATTAGTGTTTTAATCACTAATTATTTATATACATATGTTTTCATATGTAATTAGGATCATTGTGTGTGTCTAAGTCTTCACTTGACACCAAGCACTTGTCCGATCCTTCCGTACGATAACAGTCTGTTCAATTCTAGTCACTTACTGCAGGTGAGTTCATACCCCTTAACTAATGTTTTAAACTATTTTTAAATGTTTTATGGGGGGGGGGGGATACAAGTATAATCATGCTACTTCTTATATCAATCACATGTGATTAATAAGTAGAATTATGCTAGTTATTCCATCAATCACATGTGATTAATATACAACATTCAAATGATTTGGCTACTCATTAGCCGTTTTACCAAACAGTTTCCTTCAAATGATTTTTATAAACATTTTATATGTTTTAAACTCCTTATTACACTGTACATCTTACTCTGTACATTACCTTTCAAACTTATTTACAACTGTGTTTCAAACAAATGTTTCCTTATACTTAAACTGTTTTATCAAACTTATGCCTTCAAATTGTTTTATAGATTGACATCAAGTCGATCTTTTCTTAAAATAATATTCATGTTTCAAATGTCTTACAAAACTTATTTATGCTTTTATATTATAAATTGCATGCCTCAATATGTATAGTTATATAAGAAATGTTTAAAAGACTTAGGAAGGCTATCCACCCTATTTCCTTTTCGCGCTTGAGATGTGGTCTGGTGGTGTAACAACCCGGAGTTGTTCATCGCCAAAACCCCGTTCTACCCGTATAACTCGCCGTATGTCGAAACGTTCCGATGTCGTTTTTGGGTTTAGTTAGTTAAATATATATGTTTATTTTAATCCAATGAGTGTCCAAACCTTTTAGGAACTCATGAATCTAGCCCAAAAATATTTATTTCATAATTTTTAGAAACGTCCCCGCCGGGTGACGGAAACTTAATCGGGTGCGACCTAAAGCCTCGTTTAAGGTCAGTATCGGGTAGAATTTCTCCGTGTCCAAGTTTTGGGAACTATATAAACGTGTTTAAACATTCATTTGAAGCTTTATCTTCCTCTCTCTACTCTCTCTCTAACCTCTCTCCTAAAATCCAAGTTTAAGAGTCCAAAACTCAATTTTAAGGCCTCAAATCTTTAAGGTACCTTCCTAAACTCATTGTATAGCATCTTTGACCTTCAAATTCGAGATTTAATCATAATTTAAGACCTTGTATATGAGTTTACGGCCCTGGAAGGAGCTTAGGCCGTAAACTCATAATAAGTGGGTTTTTATGCCTTTAAACCCCTCCTAAACAATTTTGGGACTTAGATATGGCTTAATGACTTTATGGAATGGACCTAGAATGCCTTAATCTATAATTTGGGGACTTGTATGTGAGTTTACGGCCAAGGATGGTGTTTAGGCCGTAAACTCATAATTAAAGGGTTTTTAAGCCCTTAAACCCTTCCAAAACCTCAACAAGACATGGATATGACTTCTAGAATAATTGCTTTAGCCTTGGAACACTTTAAACATAATTTTTGGAGGACTTATATGAGTTTACGGCCAAGGCATGTGCTTGGGCCGTAAACTCCTTGAAACATGGTATAAACTCATTTTAAGGTGTTAGAAATGCCACTTTAACACCCTAAAGCCTTAGAATAATTTTTAAATGTGTTACAAACAAGTTTTTGGCCTTAAAACACAAGATATCCCTCTATAGGAGAGTTTACGGCCATGAGGGGGGTCTCATGGGCCGTAAACTCCAAAAACCCCTCAAAAGTTCCATAAAATTTCATATAAGGCCTTGAAACAATTTTAGCAATCACATGTGATGTGTTTGAAATCCAAAAACGCAATTTTTCATGGGTTTATAGGAGTTTACGGCCATGAGTCCTATGCTAGGTCGTAAACTCCCTTAAATGTGTCTATTTGGTGGTTAAAAATTATTCCAAGTCCTTAAAACAAAGTCCAACATTTATCCCTAAGTGTTTTCAAGCCAAATTGTGCCATAAATCACCCCACCATGAGTTTACGGCCGTAAACTCATGGGGAGGGGGTCATTAGGGCCGTAAACTCCCTAAGGAGTGTTCTTTTGGAGTCCCAATTCAATATCCTAGCTATATGTGTCCCCAAACGCCACTCGGGTCCCTCCAAACACTTGTATCGGGGTGTTTTCGCGACTAGAAACATTTGTCCCTATCAAATAATCAATCTAAGTCCTAATTAGATACAAATGTGTATCTTTACATTATACTTAGGAACCTCGTGTGTTTGCAAGCCCCGGACCAACGTTTAGCATCCGAAATCGTCACATTTCTCGTCCGGTGAGTTCATACCCCTACGCCTTTTCCGTGTTTTTCAATGTTTTCAGGGGGGGGGGGGGGGGATACAAGCAAACTATAACTGTTTTCGAATTATAACATTGATGTGTTTCAAATAATATCTGGCAAACTTAAAAACACCTTTACTCCTTATGTATTATGTTGAGCATAAGGAATGATTTATCAATTACAACTAAATGGATTTTTTTTAAGAAAATAACCAAACTAATCAAATTATTATGGGAATAATTTGGGGTTCTATAGTTCTCTTTCTATCATGTACTGATATCTGTATAAAGTTATTAGATAAACTATGTATGATTCAGTTTATCTCCGTATCATTTGAATGTATTGTCAGATAATTTCATTGTATGTATCTATATTCACTGTATTATGTTTCATAATCTGTTGTATTTTCGATATCGTATGAGAATCCTGTGAATAGTTTAGTACTAGTTTGTGAGTAGTCACTACCCTTTATGGATGATCAGTAAATCCTCCCCGGAAGTGTAACCAGAGTCTCCTGGAGGGAGAGCGAGGAATTTGTGAATAGATCTATTCGTGACTGACAATCCCACACCTTAACTGCTAGCTACAGTTAGGCGGGCACGCTTGGGGTGACAAATTCTGGATATCGTCCGACGTCTGACTAACGCGAAGGAGGTCTCGTTGTCGTATCAACATGGTTACCCGACTCACAATATGTATTAACATAAGTTTATTCACAGCTTTGGTTTTAGAATCTATATCTAGTTCGGGATAGTGATCCCATGGTTTTATCAAAATATTTTGTAGCTAGTCCGGGATGGTAGTCCCATGGTTTTCAGTCTATCAAACTTGTATCTAGTACGGGATGATAGTCCCATGATTTCAATCTATATCTTGTACGGGATGGTAATCCCATGGTTTTGAAACTATATCTAGTACGGGATGATAATCCCATGACTTTATCCAACTATCTTATATCTAATTCGGGATAGTGATCCCATGGTTTTATCAAACAATTTCATATCTAATTCGGGATAGTAATCCCATGATTCTCAATATATAGTTTTGTGTAATAAACTATACTCTGTGTTATTCAATCAATCTTGCATTTAGGAAAATATGGGATTTTCCTGGGGTTAACATATAACACATAATTGAACTGTAACGAAAGATAACCAAACTAACTTTACATAAGAAAATATGGGATTTTCGTGGATAATAAACCTTTTCGGAAAACTAAAGGAAACCGATACATTTTCATAAAACAAAACCGCTTATGAACTCACCAGCTTTATGCTGATTTTCAAACTGCTTGTATTCTCAGGTCCAAGTTAGACAGGTACCCGGTGATATCTTTTGGTGAAGACGGAGTGCTCAGAAGACTCGTCTCAACTTTTGTTTATATGATATATGTATAACACTTGTACAATTTACTTTTGAAATAAATGTAAAATTTCAAATATATGTAATGTAATGGTTGTTTAATGTGATTACTATGTACATTGGATTTGATACTCAACGTGGAGTCAACCCCGGAAATGTTTCCGCCTTTGGTTTTTGGGGTGTGACAGATTGGTATCAGAGCCCTTGTTTATAGTGAACGGAGTATACCAAACCTTACATGGTATAAAACTATAAACATTAAAGGGCCTCAGTGCTCTGAATTAAAAGTATCTTCAAACTATAAGTATTTTAAAAAAGTATACAACTATACCGAACCGTCGAAATCCGTAACTACAAGTAGAACAAAACATAAGTAAATGGGTGTTGTACGCTGCGGTTAAACCTGGGCAGCTATGTATTCGTGTCTAGGATCAATATAGCCTAGCCAACTATATTCATTCGAGACACGGCCAACATGTGCTTAGGAGTGACTGTGGTACGCAGCATGCCTAAAACTTACCCAATATCCCAAACAACGAATCGTCGCTGCAGCGAACCATGAAATACTATGGGAGTATTTCTCGAGCCGATCCTTTGTAGAAAATCCTCGTATACGCGTTGTTCCTTGATCATTCCTCTAGCGATAAAATGTTCTGTCTTGATAACTCCTTCCTACTTTATCGCTTAGTATGATGTTATATTTGTCTTAATGAGATATCCCCTGTTCCTTATCTCTTGATTCATTTCAGAGGACTTATGATCCTCTCTTTCCTAATCTTTTTCGATCAAGATGCCTCCAAGAAAGAGACCCAGCTCAAGGAACAACAACAATCCTCCTCCGCCACCACCTCCTATTCAAATCGATTTGGAAACACTTCAAGCAACCATTTCTGCCACCATATCAGCTCTCCTACCTCAACTAAACCCTAGTGATTCAGGGGGTGGAACCCAAAACCCAGAAGATAGCCAGGGACACCAAAAAGGGGGTTCCTATAAAGACTTCATGAACGCAAAACCGACATTCTTCGATGGCACAGGGGGTGACATTGCTTTAACCCGGTGGTTCGAGAAAATCGAATCAATCTTTGAAATATGCGCCTGTTCGGAGTCTGATAAAGTAAAGTTTGCCGCCTGCACCTTCCTAGACAAAGCCCTGACTTGGTGGAACGGCCGAGTAAAATCTTTAACTTTACCTGTAGCGAATGCTATGGGTTGGGAAGCTATGAAGGAGCTTCTTCTCGCAGAATATTGCCCTCGGGGTGAACTCCGGAAGCTAGAACACGAACTCTGGAACCTTAAGATGAAGGGTTCCGACATAGCTGCTTATACTTCAAGATTCGATGATCTGGCGTTACTCTGTCCGGGAATGGTTACCCCGGAGAGTAAAAAGATTGAGAGGTTCATCTGGGGGTTGACCCAGCCAACAAAAGGGAATGTCTTGGCTGCAAATCCAGACACATATGACAGTGCTAAATGTCTTGCAAAAATCTTGATCGATCACGAAGACAACTCTGATGAGGAAGCTACCACCCCCGAGCCAGTCGCCAGTGGAGGCGGAAACAAAAAGAAATCCTGGAACAATCGGAAGGCCCCAAGTACGCAAGGGTCTTCTAAGAAACAGCAAACAGTAGCAGTCCATGCTGCTACTGCCCCTGTTGCTGTTTTAGCGGTTGGTTCCACAGCCCAAACTCCCGCCAGTGGATATACTGGTACCCTTCCTTGGTGTAGTAAGTGCAACTACCACCATCGCATTCCTGGTCCATGTCGCGAAAGGATCTGCGACAACTGTGGCAATAAGGGCCGCCTTGCTCGAACTTGTAGAAAACCAGCCAAATCAATGAACCAAACATCCGGAGTGGGAATTAGTCCAGCCTGCTACAATTATGGTGAAGCAGGGCACTTCAAAAGGAATTGCCCCAAGGAAGCTACAACCACTGATCCCTCTGTCGCCGCAGGTATACTTCTCTTTGATAATTCTTATACCTGCAACTCTTTTCGATTCTAGTACAAAAAAGGAAACCTGTTATCTATCTATTCGAACATCTTCTAAACTCAATCCTTTGTATGTAATCGAATTGTGTACCGTCGAGATGACTAACCAGTGAGATAGAGAACACTAACTTCGTACCTATAGATTGAATCCTCAGTCCGGAGGACTATTCTGTTCCATTCGATCTAAAAGGAGGAAACTTTTCACGAAAATACTTTGATGCTATGTTTAACATGAAATGACCGAGTCTCATTCATGTTGTTATATATCCTTGGTTTAACAAGGGTCGCCCGTCTAGATCTTTTCTCGACCCGGTACTCGTGATCTTCGGCATCAAACCTTCGTATCATTCCATGCCTTAGAACTCAAAAGTTTTCCCGATATGAATTACCACGCATCCCTCATTTCTATGATCGTTGAGAAACGGGAAGTTAGCAGCTCTTTCCTCTAAATGTCTATCCCGAAGGATTCCCGGGAGTTTTTTTCGAACGTCTAGTTTAGTTTCACATCAGACCCTTCGAGATCTTCATAGAAATCGATTCTGCAATCTTCAGATTTCGGATGCCCTTAGAGCTTGATAACATCTATCCAATACATCACATCTCGAATCCTTAGAAGCACCTACTCGACGAAACCCTAGTGATTCCTTTGAGGAAACTGAAGTCGTTCAGGGTTGGAACTTCCATGAGAGAACTGATTGATATCGTAGATTGGGAGAGAGTCAATGTGCGAAACAAAGACACGTCCCGATAGTAAGAATTCGTTAGAACGCCCAGTAGGGACCTGATTCCACTTGAGAAAGTGAAGATCTGAGGAAACAAATCGATTCGTGTTTCATTCCAAATTCATGATCTATATCTTATTCTTTGAATTTCGGGACGAAATTCCCTCTAACGGGGGTATAATGTAACAACTCGGAGTTGTTCATCGCCAAAACCCCGTTCTACCCGTATAACTCGCCGTATGTCGAAACGTCCCGATGTCATTTTTGGGTTTAGTTAGTTAAATTTATATGTTTATTTTAATCCAATGAGTGTCCAAACCTTTTAGGAGCTCATGAATCTAGCCCAAAAATATTTATTTCATAATTTTTAGAAACGTCCCCGCCGGGTGACGGAAACTTAATCGGGTGCGACCTAAAGTCTCGTTTAAGGTCAGTATCGGCTAGAATTCCTCTGTGTCCAAGTTTTGGGAACTATATAAACGTGTTTAAACATTCATTTGAAGCTTTATCTTCCTCTCTCTACTCTCTCTCTAACCTCTCTCCTAAAATCCAAGTTTAAGGGTCCAAAACTCAATTTTAAGGCCTCAAATCTTTAAGGTACCTTCCTAAACTCATTGTATAGCATCTTTGACCTTCAAATTCGAGATTTAATCATGATTTAAGACCTTTTATATGAGTTTACGGCCCTGGAAGGAGCTTAGGCCGTAAACTCATAATAAGTGGGTTTTTATGCCTTTAAACCCCTCCTAAACAATTTTGGGACTTAGATATGGCTTAATGACTTTATGGAATGGACCTAGAATGCCTTAATCTATAATTTGGGGACTTGTATGTGAGTTTATGGCCAAGGATAGTGTTTAGGCCGTAAACTCATAATTAAAGGGTTTTTAAGCCCTTAAACCCTTCCAAAACCTCAACAAGACATGGATATGACTTCTAGAATAATTGCTTTAGCCTTGGAACACTTTAAACATAATTTTTGGAGGACTTATATGAGTTTACGGCCAAGGCATGTGCTTGGGCCGTAAACTCCTTGAAACATGGTATAAACTCATTTTAAGGTGTTAGAAATGCCACTTTAACACCCCTAAAGCCTTAGAATAATTTTTAGAAGTGTTACAAACAAGTTTTTGGCCTTAAAACACAAGGAATCCCTCTATAGGAGATTCTACGGCCATGAGGGGGGTCTCATGGGCCGTAAACTCCAAAAACCCCTCAAAAGTTCCATAAAATTTCATATAAGGCCTTGAAACAATTTTAGCAATCACATGTGATTTGTTTGAAATCCAAAAAGACAATTTTTCATGGGTTTATAGGAGTTTACGGCCATGAGTCCTATGCTAGGCCGTAAACTCCCTTAAATGTGTCTATTTGTTGGTTAAAAATTATTCCAAGTCCTTAAAACAAAGTCCAACATTTATCCCTAAGTGTTTCAAGCCAAATTGTGCCATAAATCACCCCACCATGAGTTTACGGCCGTAAACTCATGGGGAGGGGGTCATTAGGGCCGTAAACTCCCTAAGGAGTGTTCTTTTGGAGTCCCAATTCAATATCCTAGCTATATGTGTCCCCAAACGCCACCCGGGTCCCTCCAAACACTTGTATCGGGGTGTTTTCGCGACTAGAAATATTTGTCCCTATCAAATAATCAATCTAAGTCCTAATTAGATACAAATGTGTATCTTTACATTATACTTAGGAACCTCGTGTGTTTGCAAGCCCCGGACCAACGTTTAGCATCCGAAGTCGTCACATTTCTCGTCCGGTGAGTTCATACCCCTACGCCTTTTCCGTGTTTTTTAATGTTTTCAGGGAGGGAATACAAACAAACTATAACTATTTTCAAATTATAACATTGATGTGTTTCAAATAATATCTGGCAAACTTATAAACACCTTTACTCCTTATGTATTATGTTGAGCATAAGGAATGATTTATCAATTACAACTAAATGGATTTTTGTTAAGAAAATAACCAAACTAATCAAATTATTATGGGAATAATTTGGGGTTCTATAGTTCTCTTTCTATCATGTACTGATATCTGTATAAAGTTATTAGATAAACTATGTCTGATTCAGTTTATCTCCGTATCATTTGAATGTATTGTCAGATAATTTCATTGTATGTATCTATATTCACTGTATTATATTTCATAATCTGTTGTATTTTCGATATCGTATGAGAATCATGTGAATAGTTTAGTACTAGTTTGTGAGTAGTCACTACCCTTTATGGATGATCAGTAAATCCTCCCCGGAAGTGTAACCAGAGTCTCCTGGAGGGAGAGCGAGGAATTTGTGAATAGATCTATTCGAGACTGACAATCCCACACCTTAACTGCTAGCTACAGTTAGGCGGGCACGCCTGGGGTGACAAATTCTAGATATCCTCCGACGTCTGACTAACGTCAAGGAGGTCTCGTTGTCGTATCAGCATGGTTACCTGACTCACAATATGTATTAATATAAGTTTATTCACATCTTTGGTTTTAGAATCTATATCTAGTTCGGGATAGTGATCCCATGGTTTTATCAAAATATTTTGTATCTAGTCCGGGATGGTAGTCCCATGGTTTTCAGTCTATCGAACTTGTATCTAGTACGGGATGATAGTCCCATGATTTCAATCTATATCTTGTACGGGATGGTAATCCCATGGTTTTGAAACTATATCTAGTACGGGATGATAATCCCATGACTTTATCTAACTATCTTATATCTAATTCGAGATAGTGATCCCATGGTTTTATCAAACAATTTCATATCTAATTCGGGATAGTAATCCCATGATTCTCAATATATAGTTTTGTGTAATAAACTATACTCTATGTTATTCAATCAATCTTGCATTTAGGAAAATATGGGATTTTCCTAGGGTTAACATATAACGCATAACTGAACTGTAACGAAAGATAAGCAAACTAACTTTACATAAGAAAATATGGGATTTTCGTGGATAATAAACCTTTTCGGAAAACTAAAGGAAACCGATACATTTTCATAAAACAAAACCGCTTATGAACTCACCAGCTTTATGCTGATTTTCAAACCGCTTGTATTCTCAGGTCCAAGTTAGACAGGTACCCGGTGATATCTTTTGGTGAAGACGGAGTGCTCAGAAGACTCGTCTCAACTTTTGTTTATATGATATATGTATAACACTTGTACAATTTACTTTTGAAATAAATGTAAACTTTCAAATATATGTAATGTAATGGTTGTTTACTGTGATTACTATGTACACTGGATTTGATACTCAACGTGGAGTCAACCCCGGAAATGTTTCCGCCTTTGGTTTTCGGGGTGTGATAGGTGGGATATCGGGTATTCATCCGAAATTCGTTTAAATATTAGTTATATATCATGTGTACATATATAGTCATAAAAGGTCCTTCCAGTTCATCATATGCCCTTGGGTAGCAAGGGTATACATCCATGTTCATACGTACCAGTTAGATTACTAGTAAACTACCATAGGGATAGTTTAGGAAGATACTAGAACAATTACTAGAACACGATATCATACAATGAGTCAGTTCATTCATGAGTCAATACTTTCTAGAACATTACAGTACATTACATATACAACTATACTAGGATGATTACATTACTATACTTGCTAGGTAGAGAGCACGTACATTACAGTTAGAATAGTTCATTACATTACTATACTTGCTAGGTAGAGAGGACGTACATTATAGTTAGAACAGTTCATTACATTACTATACTTGCTAGGTAGAGAGCACGTACATTACAGTTAGAACAGTTCATTACAGTACATATACAAGAATACGTTAATTATTGTGATTTAAATCGGAGCATGACTTAAATGTCATGACTCGATTTGTATCCAGAGTCTCTTGGAGGGAGAGCGTGAGTTTGCGTATAGATCTATACTGGATTGACAATCCTACACCTTGCTGCTAGCTACAGCCGGACCTGTAGGTCTGCGGGTGCCAAACGTCATTCCGTTATTACGACCATTCATTATGTCGTTGTTACTAGTCGATAGTATGGTGCAATGTATCACATAATGCCTTAATATAAATCCGGTTTAAGGTAGTTAGTACGGCAGTAGTTCTTATAGCACTACACAATAGTACTATTTCTTTTTCCCATTACATTCACTTCGTGAACATTCACACGACGCACGGAATTGTAGAAACTATATTTTTGGATAATGATAGTTATAATTGGGAAAATGCATACTCTTACAAGAGACACACTTTTAGCACAGTTAGGTCTTGGTAGAAGACTACATTCAGAACAATTAGGTCTTGGTAGAAGACACCTTCATATACTAGTAGGAATCATAGGGATTTCTAGGGTTTTTCAAACACTTACAGTTCATATACACTTTCAATACTTACAATACATATACTTACAAATTCTTACTTACAAATTAAGACACTAAATACTTATGATCTCACCAGCTTCAAAGCTGATACTCGCTTTCAAAATTACTTGTATCCTCAGGTCATCATAGACAGGTACCGATGCAAGGAGAAAGGAAGATGGAGCTTGTTCAAGACTTATCTTTCATTTTGATTTATGCTTTAGTGTTTATCAAAATTTGACATAACACATTTGTATAATAATTATATTATTAATGCAATGGATGATGTTGTTGCTTGTTTACTACTTTACATTGTTGTTGATATTATACATGACGTCCTCCGCCCCAGAACGTTTCCGTCGTTCTTGGTTTTGGGGTGTGACACTAGAGTATGACAGTAAAACTTGATTTTGGAATGAATTATGAATCATCTTCTTGATTTAACCATTTCAACAATTACTTCATTCCTCTTCTTAGTCATATAAATGCACTATGGCGTCCTTAGAGGATCAACTGTGACATGGTTCCATAATCATTAAGATGATCATAAAACATAATACTAAAGTACTCTCGTTTCCTTTCAGATTGGATAAAATTTTATCTTTCTGCCCAATGGATTATTCTTATTCGTTCTACTATACCTTAAAACTTTTCAAGGTATCAGAATTATACTTAATCTTATAAACATAACCATATTTACCGAACCATTAGTAAATCATGATGAATGGAATTTATCGTCCTTTGTGATAGATCTAACTGGTCAACATCGATGTGTACTAGATCCTTTAGTCCTTCACTTGACTCACATACACATGTGAACATGGATTTAGTCTCAATTTCCCAAGGATCAAGATTCTCATACATCACACAATTCAAATAGCATGACTCCAAGTTTCTGTCCAATTGAAACTTGGGTGATGAGAATCCTTCCTCACTTGGTAGATTATGACACTACCACAAGCGATATAGTTGAGAATCAAATCCATTCTCAACATTGCTAATAATAGAAATGTAAACACCAATTTTCATAAATGCCATTGAAAGTAACCATAAAGAAAATAAGATAAAACCAAATTTTACTTTATTGATAATGTGAGGAAAACTTGTCCTTACAACACAAATACATATGAAAACTATGTTTCTAAATATTCGTAAGCAATTTATCATAACTCCTAAGTAGCAGCTCAAAAATCTGATCATCGAAGCATGCGACCGAAATCCATTTCTCACGATCAGACTCAATTTTCTCCTCTTTTAAGCTTCCTTCTTTCTCTTCGATAATACAAAACATCAAAATGTGATCAACGTATCATGTAATAAGAGTCTATAAATAGGAACTTAATAGAGTTAGATAGTGGACGTACCTGAAGCAGAGTTATACAATTTGACTTTATCATCTCTAAGATATCTCAGGTAGTCTGGGCAAGTTTGCTTCTGGTTCCCCTTCAATTGGAACTAAAGACAGATGGAATCTTTAGGAATGACACGTGAAACTATCTCAGCATCGTCCTTTCTCTTACGGTCAAACTTTTTGATCTTATCCGATTTCTCTCTCTTAGGAGAAGAAATCATTTCCGGACTATCATCGTTGTCATTTCCTACGTCCATGGAAATTTAGGAGGTAGATCTTCCAAACAAATTCGCTTGACCAGTGCGTCATATAGTAGTCCTTAACGAATTAACTATATGACTCAGGAAGCGATTGAAGAACCAACTCAACAACTAACTTCCTTAGGAAAACGACACCAAACATTCCTGTAACATCCGGAATTTCAGGTATTATATTTATTCGTTGAATTTCAAGTTTTGTGGAAGAACTCGGCGAGTTGATGCGTAGACTCGCCGAGTAGGGACACGAATCATTATCCGGGTGGATGGCTGGACTCGGCGAGTCGCCCCAAGGACTCGGCGAGTCCATGCTGTTTAATGAAACCCTAATTCCTCGGGTTTGGGGCCTATTTAAAGGGCATTATGGCCGTCAATTGCGGCTACCAGACCCCAGAGAGAAACCCTAAGTGAGCTAGAGCGTTTGTGAGAGGAAAGGAGTCATTTCTTGATCATTGTTGGTGTTTTTGCAAATAGAAGAGGACCAAGACAAGATGAGGCTGAAGAGGGTGCTAATCCAGTGATTCCAAGGCTCAGAGACTTCATTTTGAGGTATTCATTCGACCCTTCTTCAGTTTATGGTGTAATTCTTAGAGTTAGGGCTTTTTAGCCCCTTTAGAGGATGGTTATATGGAGTAATTGGTCCCTTCTCGTATTGGTGCTGTAGATCTGGACCCAAAGAGGTCCAGAGACCCTTTTCCCTTGAGCTTTATGGGTGTTAATGGAGGTTATGAGCTTAGGATGTCATTTTAGAGGCCATATCTTCAAATAAGGCCTTTGAGCCTTTGCATGAGCACCAAGATGTTAAATTTACGTGATTATTATGCTTTGGGAAGCTGGATCTATGGTTTACAGGAGCGGATCTGACCTCAAGAGGTCAGTTCAGCTTGAGCATGGCATGGACTCGCCGAGTCCAATAGCCGACTCGGCGAGTAGGACGAGGGTTTTCCCAATAATCACACAGTTGGTGACTCACTGAGTTGGGGAAGCGACTCGGTGAGTCAGAGGGAATCTAGAGGTCAGAGTGCACGATGGTACTTGCCGAGTCAGGAGCCGGACTCGGCGAGTTGGGTCGGGATATTTCACAGATTGTGATCAGTGATGTTTTGCAGAGTTGAGGTTGACTCAGTGAGTCGAATGAGGACTAGGAGAGTAAAGATCACGTGTGGACTCGCCGAGTCATAGTTGTGCACTTGGCGAGTTTGGTCAAGGTTGACCGTTGACTTTGTTGACTTTTAGGGTTAGTCAATGTTTGGACCTTAGAGACATCAGAAGGGTGGGATAGTCTTTTACCCTTCCTAGAGGATGTATAGAGAGAAAGAGATTAGCCTAGCCCTGAGGGTGGTATTAATTAGAGTATTTATTTCATGTGATTAGGCAGGGGCTAGACCAGAGTTACCGAGTCAGAGATTTACTGAGATATCCAAGGTGAGTCTTCTCACTATACTTTACCTTGAGTAGGTAACTAGAGTTATGTGATACAGTGTTTGTATGCTATATATGTGTTATGTGTTGCACTGCATTATTCTATGTGATTTATGTTGTGCATGTTTACAGAGTTAGAACCTGAGGGTTACAGAGTTTGGGTGCACGGACCCATAGAGTTATAGCCTCGAGTGGCTAATATGTGTTATATGTGGTATTTTGGGGAACTCACTAAGCTTTGTGCTTACAGTGTTTTATGTCATGTGTTTCAGGTACTAGTGAGGATCGCGGAAAGGCGCCGGCTTGATCAGTACACACACGGGATTTTTATGTTATGAGATCTTAGGATTGATATATGTTATGAATTGAGTTTTAAACAATGATATTTTTATGAATAATGAATGAATTATGTTTTTATAAAATGCGAAAAATTGTTTTGGAAAATACGGTGTTACAATTCCCAGTCTGTTAATGTGCGGCTTCATCTTCAGGGCGTGTGCACACACATAATTTCCATCTAGGTGTTTGCATGCCAATAGGGCTTGAGTGATCTTGAACTTTTCAAGTCGACGAAAACGTGGGTCAAGGAGAATCACTGGAGGAGGTGGAGGAAGAAAAGTATGATTTACAGTTCCACGAATGCACGAAGAAGGGAATGTTCTTTCACCTTGATCAACATGTGTAAAATCATCTTCAAAAGGAAAACTGTAACGTCGTGATTTTCACCATAATTTTATTTTCTTTTTAAAACATTTATTTAACAAAATACGTTAGCGGAAGACTTAGTTTCCTTTTTAATTCAAAACATTTTCAAAACCACGCGTTACCATTTTCATAAACAACATTCAACCATTTAATTATTGCAAAAAGGAGTTCAAAGGAAAATAAAAACCAAATATGTTCAGGTGGCATCTTTATTAAAACTAACTACCCAAAAGGAACCCAACCTCACCAAGCCATGCTCCTAAGATACCTGTACCAATCAAAAGGCATCCAACAAAGAAACAAGTGTTAGCAACTGCCACGTGAGCCGACAACTTGTACACAACCAAAAAGAGAACACACAATTCCCGTAAAGATCATCCATGCAAATCGTGATAATAACATTGTCAAGAAAAACAAATAACATGATATTATAATTTATTTCAATCATATAGTTTTCAACTTAACTCAACCGATTATTACATATAATTTAATTCACCGTTTATTATATGTAATTTCTAATTCAACCGATTAACTACTTTGGGGTTCCTTAGGGAGGGTCTACCCGACAACTTAACCCTGTTCACTACTCGTGTGCTCAGCCAGTTTAGTGGTCTAAGTGGCTCATGACTTCCACCTGAATACACCAACCCCAAGACTTCCACTTTCGCTACTCCGACTTGCAAAGTACAAGTACTTTACGGTGTCGTTCAGGATCGGTACAAACGGTGCCAATTCCAATGATACACCTCTCGATTCCCACGTAATGTTTGATCCGGCCACACCATAAAGCCAACACCACTCCAGTTCCCGTACACCGAGGTGCACACGAACCACGTGTCACACGACCATCTAGAAAAGTTCGTGTAACTAATCACCGTTATGGCTTAAGCTCTTTCAACCCATTAGGCTTGCAAGGTTCTACCCATGTCACCGTTATACCCCGCAAAAGCATGCATACACCATAATAATCATATTACTCTTACAGCTTAAACGAGTAATTATCATGTAATGAAGTTCATTAAGAGGTCACCATACATTAGCATATAACTACAAATTCATGAAACACCGTATCCGCATGCAATTTACAACGTTCATATAACATGAATATCACCATAGCAACTGATGCCAAGGAATAACCACACATAAGATGCAACCAACATATTTTCAATAATTATCACAAAAATCTAGCATGAATCCTAATTTGCATCAACAATCCACCTATGAGATGTGGTTTTCGGTTATGTACTAAAGTCAACAAAAATTGTCGACTCACCTTATGTTTGAAGCGAGTTCTCCTTTTTATTTCAAGCCTTGACCCTTCTTGAAGTTGTCAAGTTTTCACCTAATAATCACACATATCAAACAATCATCAAAATGGGGTCCAAGTTTCATTAACACCTTTAATTTCTTAATGGGTTACATATTTTTTTTAAGTTTCACAGCTTGAGCACTGCTCAGTGTTTTGGTCATAAAACAGAATATGTAACTTTGATTGAGCTGAATCTAGACTTTTTGAAAACTAGACTCGATTTCCTACATTTTATCCAGAGACGGGTATCGGCCAATTATGCTCAGATTAGCAGCTACAGCCCTTGCAAGATGGGGAAAAGTTGCTGTGCAGATTTCCAATAATTGCCAAGAATCAGCATATGATTTATGACTTGGACAAAGGATTAAAGACACACGAATTAACACACCAAAAGCTTGAATGAAGGTATTAAGACATAAATTAAGTGGTTTATGAAAAGGCCAAGAATTGACTAAAAGATTATTGAAAATAAGATGCCCATAAACACCAAACACCAAACATCTTCATACACCAATAAAGACTTAGTTCACATTCAAGATACATATAGGGATGAACTTTGAGTGAACTTTTAGACACAAATTATGGGGTTTTCAAGTTTGTTGTTTCAGCCTCCAAGTCATGGTTTTGAATACCATAAATACAAACAATACTACCAAGAGTTGTGAGAACTTTCAAGCTAGACTTTTGATGAAATATTTGCTAGTCCAAACAACAACATAGTCACCCACATATCAAGGCCTCAAGGGGCTGCTTTGAGGGTCTTTAGGAGTGTTCAAAACATGATTTTAATGAAGAGAATTCTTTACATAGGAACATACATATTTTGGTGATTCAAGAATCAATAGGCAATTCACCAAAAGAAAAACAATTCAATCCATGATTGTAGTAAATTCATCAAATAGTGGGAACAAAAACATGATTTGAATTTTGAAGTGAAAGAGAGCATGATTAAACCCCAACACAGCAAGTAATTTGAATCTAATTGAAGTATGAACTTCATAGGAAGGAGATTCAGGGAATTACCAAGATGAATGACCGATTCAACAAGTTTGGAGCAAGAAATCAGAGCCACATCCCTTGCTATTGTGATCGATACCCCACAACAAGACCGATTGGGACTTGCTTGCTAATGTTCGCAACCTGCCCCTGCCCTCATCTTCTTCTTTCTTTCTTGCAGTCGATGCACCCCCTGATAGAAGGGGTCAATCGATTTTTTCTGCTCCTTGCTCGACGATCAGAACAACATGCCAAGAACTGATTCTTTTTTGTTATGCGCACACACGAGCAGAAGAAAAGAAACGCACATGCGGCCATTCATTTTTTTTCTCTCTTAGATGATGGACGCACAACACCCAAATCAGATGGGACGAGGCTTCCCTTAGTCGTGCATATAAGCCCAAGAAAACGTATGAATCCCGATGGACGCAACCTTAAATGCAATGTTTTAAAAACCGGTTTTTTAGTTGAACCGGTCTAATGACCGATTTGCGGTTCAACCGGTTCAACCGGTTTTATGAATTTTTATGTATTTTTTTATTATCTACATACATATTAATATATAAAAAAACAATAATTTAACATCCAAAAGTTCAAACATTAAAATAAGTATGACAAACAAGTTGTAGATCAATTCAAACACACTAAAAAACACATAATCATAGGTTCTACATCAATCCAAATGGATCAAAAAAAGAAACGTAAAGCCTAATAGTACTAAAACTATATATATATATATATATATATATATATATATATATATATATATATATATATATATATATATATATATATAAAGTATCTCATCAAAATCAAATCAAATCACGGATTTTAAGACATTGAAGTGTTAAACGCATCAATTTCACGATCACTTAGTAAATGAAATTCACTATCAACTTCATTCTCATCAAAAATATGACCAACTTCGTTTTCTACAATATAAAAAAACAATGTTAAGGTTAAGTAGACTAGTAATAAACAAATTACAATAATACACTAATATATATTGAAAGAAGTGTCACCTTGTGTTTGAGAAGTTGGTTCATATTCTTGTTCGTCAAGCATATTTTCTAAATCATTTTAATCAAGTTCTCCATTTGACTCTTCTTCTACCATCCAAAATTCCATCTTATCAATACATTCATAGTCAATAGGATCATAAGATCTTTTATCAACCCTGAGTCTACAAAACCATTCAAAAAAAAATTTTAAAAATGTAAAATGCCAAATAGATAAATATTTTATTATAATTTAACATACCTATTTTGTAAACATAAGTTGTAGTGCACAAATACAAGATCATTAAGCCTTTGATGTTCCAACCTATTTCTCCTTTTTGTGTGAATCCTTTCAAAGACACTCCAGTTACGTTCACAACCGGAAGAAGATGCGGTTTGACTTAAAATTCTAATTGCAAACTTTTGCAACATAGGCGTATCCCCACCAAATAACTTCCACCACTCATCTACAAAAGAAAAGGTTACAAAAACAATATTTCATAATAATATATTTATTATTTATTAATAATATATAAAAACTTAAGGGTTACCTGGACGTGTACTTGTACGAGAAGCAATGGCACTAGGTCTACCAAAAGTACCTTCACTGTCACGAAACTTTCCTAGAGACATTGTAAGATCAATAATGCCGCTACCAGAAAAATTCTTCTCAACCATATCAAGAACGCCTTGAGATATCTCTCTTTTTGAACAAAGATTCTCACGATCATACTGGAAAAATGAATTTAACTAATACGCTGCACAATGAATACTTTTTCTTAACATCCTATCCCAACGTCTATCAATTATGTTAGTATAAGGCTTGTATAATTCTTTCTTTTTCTTAAATAATTCCTTAACCTCTCTCCTTGCGCGATGCAGTCCCTCATAAACATAACCCAATGCAGGTTTTTCATCCGAATCACATAACCGCAAAAGCCTTAACAAAGGAGTCATCACTTTCACCGTAATCAAACAATTTTTCCAAAATTTTTTGTTCAAGACAATTTCTTTGCATTCAACCGCATTTCCCACTTTTAACATCTTCTTAAACTCTGTAGATATAACCATTTCTTGTAAATCGGATTTATGATCATACAAACTTTTCAATGCAATAAAAGCGGTACCAAAACGGGTAGCACCTGGACGGATGATTTCAGTCCAACCAACTCTTTTTCTTAACCAATTCAAGGGCCATTTATGGTTATAGATAAAAACAGTAACCCTAGATGCAAGAGTGACCAAACGTTTCACATTATCCAATTATGAAACATCCTTTAATACAAGATTAAGACAATGTGTTGCACATGGAGACCAAGTAATAGAAGTATATCTTTCACATAACATATTACCAGCAAGTTTGTAATTGGCAGCATTGTCAGTAACAATTTGTACCACATTCTTTTGTCCTACCATCTCAACAATCTCAGCAAACAAATTACACAAATTCAATGCATTGCTCTCTATATCAGATGCATCAATAGATTTAAGAAATGATATCCCTTTAGGACAATAAACCAAGAAATTAATCAAATGGTGTTGCCTAATATCCCTCTACCCATCACTCATAATCATGCAACCACTTTCAATCCGCTGACTTCTATATGAATCAATTAACAATGAAACAGATTTCTTTGCATTTGACAATAAGTTTACCCTCGGAGCATGATAATTAGGTGCTTTGTACCCATAACCAATACTTGTTATTTTATCTATCATATGTTGAAAATATGGAGAGTTACAAGCATTCATAGGTATACATGCATCATAGAACTACATTGCAATAGCTAAATCCACATCATCTATTCTTTTCTTAGTTTGCATGGCAGATTTAATAGTGGGTTGAGAAGGATCATTTATACCTTTTGTAAAGAAAGGATGAACACTTGATGTAGCTTTCTTTTTCCCCTCTTTAACAGATCGTGCTTTGGCATTTCGAACTTGTGTTTCTTCAATATCTTCATCGTCATCCGAGATAGTAACACTTGAATTTTGTTTGAATTAATACTAACCTTCTATATCTTTACGTGATTAAAATAGATTTTAAATCCCAAATTACATCATTTACACCCTAACTTTTCTCCTTTGCTCATATTCCACCCTCTAATTTTGTTTGAATTAATTCTAACCTTCACTTATATTAAACATTTTGTTTATATAATTTAATTTATCTATATAGTTTATAAATTTGATTAATTCTTTTAGCTATTATTTAACACCATTTTATCTAATTTATTTTAATTTTATATTCATAGAATATAAATAGCTATACAAGTCGAGTAATGGAAAACTAACATCGTTAACAACATGATTTCCGGGTCGTTACAAAAACCATTTCCAAAGGATTGAGGAAGACCATAGTTGTAAGAACTAGACATGTACAAAAGGGAGAAAATTCAAGTTAGTTGATTTAGATCCTTAATATAACACCCAAATGAAATATTAAGGCTAGGACCCAACACAATAATTTACAATTCAGAATAGGGATGTTGTAATCCAATTGGAAATTATTTTAGGATAGGTAAATGACGATTTACCAATTCCACCACAGAAATGAAATTTTAAATGAATTAGGTTTTAGATGAAATTCGTAGATCTTTCGAGATTCATTGAACTTTTCAGTGACATGTTTAATCTCGATTACACTCACTTTGTGACTAGGATGTCGAGGATCACAAACGAGATGTGAATAACCATGCAAATTAGCTTGGTGCTCTCGATGTCATTTATAACCTAATCATTGTGTCGGTTAACCACACACGTTCCATTAATCAATGATAATTTATGAGAAACCCATTGCCAACAATATTGGTCCCATATTAGTGTGTTGGTTAACCACACACGGTCCACTAACGACCAATAAGGTGCAATGTGCAATTTCATGGGTTAGCATTAAATTCACATTTGTAACGCCCCGATCCTCAGGTATTAATTAATTAATAACTTCCGGATAAATCTCCACTCGACGAGTTGGTCGACCTACTCATCGAGTAGCAGTGGGGTGAGAACGCGTGGTTAGTGACCTACTCGGCGAGTCCACTATTGGGACTCGGCGAGTAGGAGCTGGCAGATGAAACCCTAAATCCCGGGGGTTTGCACCCCTATTTAAAGAAACCTCAGCCTCCTTTGGGACCCCTTACAGTCTTTGAGAGCCCTTGAAACCCTAATTCGTGTGTGTGTGCCTTGGTGTGGGTTTGAAGCTTTGAAAAGAGGATCTTGGAGGAGGGAGGCTAAGAGTGCAAAGGAAATTGAAGCAAGAAAGGAGTGGGAAGCGGGTTTTGCCTCAGCTAGCATCGTTTGAAGGTATCAAATTACCATTCTTACTTCCTTTTCTTCCCTTTGGTTGATTCTAGGGCTTTTTATGGACCATCAAGTTGGGATGTTGAGCTATGAGCTAGATCTGAAATTGTAACTTCAGATCTGGACCCTCCTTGGATGCTAGAGTCATAAAGTTGATGTATTGGTTGTGGTTGGAGTCCCTCTTGGACTAGAAGCTCCATTAAGAACATAAAATAGACATTTGGAGCCTTTATAACCATGCATGCACGTGAAGTTTGCAACTTTACGTGGTAAGTATGCTCTAGAAGCTTGGATCTGTGATTTGGAGCCGCTGCATGGCTCAAAAGAAGTTTGTATGGAAAGAGGAATGGATGGACTCGGCGAGTCTCAAGGATGAATCGGCGAGTCACATGAAGATGGTCATTGAACTCGGCGAGTTGGATGAACAACTCGGCGAGTCCGATGAAGATCACCATAAAACTCGACGAGTTGAAGAACAACTCGACGAGTCGGATGGTTTTTCCCTTGGGTAGGCATGCGTGTGTACCCGTCGAGTTACAAGGAGGAAACTCAATGGGTGGACCTTAAGGATTGATCAGGATTCGAAGGGACTCGACGAGTCACTCCAATGACTCGGCAAGTTGGAATGTGCCCCACGGACTCGGCGAGTGGCCGAGTGCACTCTGCGAGTTGAGGTTAACATGGACTGTTGACCTTGACTGAGGACTCTGACCTTGATCAGGAATTACTAAGAGGTTATGAGGTGTCTCATCAGAGTAAGAGCTTATGAGTATTTTGTGTCATGGTTATAGGTGGTGGTGCCGGTGTCAAGTTATCCGATAGTTGGAGTTTGCATTTCAATCGACATCTGCGAGGTGAGTTATCCTCACTATATCGATAGGGTCTACGGCACCAAGGCCGACCCTCTATAATTTACATCCTGGTTTAGGATGGTTGCTTTGTTATTGCCATGCTAGATTTCATCCTGGTTTAGGATGGGTGTTATATATTGCCTTGTTAGAATTCATCCTGTTTAGGATGGTTGTTATACTAGAGATCGGTTAGATCGGTTGTTATGGTATGCTACATATGATTCGGATCTGTTAGATCGGAATCAGGATAGATAGTATGTTATGCTTTTATGATCCACAAGGATTGGTATGTTAGTGACCTGTTAGGTCGATACTCTAGCTACGAGTGAAACTCTATGATTAATCGACAATGAGATAGATATGTTTGCTATGTGTATATGCCAGTATATGATAGTACGCGTACATGGTTAGTTGCTTGTTGGTTGGGTTGAGGCGGTCCTGCTTTGTGATGAACGCCAACACACCCTCTGAGCGGCCCGGGGAGACTATAGGCCCACGCGGCGGACCAGTCATGCCGAAGGCTCGGGATAGATTCAGATAGACTGTAGGCCTAGTAGGGCGGACCAGTCCAGCCGATGGCCCAGTATGTATGTTGATTGATTGATCATTATGGCCGTGGTTTCTGTCAGTATGGTGTTGGTATTTTGGGGGTAGCTCACTAAGCCCTTGGGCTGACAGTTTTCAGTTTATTGTTTCAGGTACTTCAGGAGAGCGAGGGAAGGCAAAGGTGTGACCGTACCACTCCTCATCCTCATGATCTATTTTGGGACACTCTGATGATAAACAAATTGGAAATGTTTTGTAAAAACAAATACTATTTGACTCTTTTGTTAGTATTAAAAGTTTAAATTTGGCGTAAATTTTTGGGTGCTACAAGTTGGTATCAGAGCCTTGGTTTGAGTGAATTGGAGGAACACTCGTGTGAACCCAGTCTCAAACCAAGGAGGTTTTCGGAAAATAAGTTTTTTTTAAATGGTTTTCAAAATAAAGGATGGAGGATGCAAAGGGTACGATCAGTCGGAGCCTATAAGTAAGCCCCAAAATACCATACAGTTATTTGATATTCTAATATGTTAGAACAACATGCTAGTGTTAGGCTAGGTATTTTCAGGAATCGCATGATAGATTGGCCTGATTGTATGATACCTATTAGCCTAGGGTTTCTTGTATATGGGATTGACATCATAACTGTAGATGATTAGTGTATGCACCACGGCTGTGGATAGTCAAGATCTTATAGCCTGAGAATGTCCGATTCGACCTTAGTGTGGGATTGGATATTCAAAAGTCTATCGGGTCCAGCGCTATGTGCAGCCAGTGTACACTAGCACTGCAGGGGATGATGGAAGTTTCATGGATGTGCGAGTGGTGCAGAATTGCAGGATCAGTTACTAGTTAGGCGATTTCCCATGTTAGTGAGGGTCAAGCGCATATTATGTTAAATACAGTTTAAGGCATTGTGGTGATACTTGAGACAAATATGCGTAGATGTGGAAGGTAGTAGGGGCCCATACTACTAAAAGCACAGGACCCATACGCGTATCAAGGAAGTCACAACCCCTAGGGATTCAGGGTAATTGGTTTTCTCTCATTATATGATCTGTCTGATGCATTGAGTGTGTTTTCAGTATGGTGGTGACGAGACGTGTTGCTTCGGGGTCCGGATCAGGATCAGGATCAGGGTCAGGAGACGGAGGATTGGAGGTGCCGGTAGCACCTGAGCCCGTGGTTCAGATAGGGACTGAGGAGTTGGATGCCCGGATTCGGGAGATCATGCACGATGAGATTGCTGCTGCTTTCCGAGCGCAGCTGCCAAAGATGTTTGGGTCGATTAAGACCGTGATGGTCGAGTATTTGATGAGCGGTATGCCGCTCTAGCAGAGACTGCTACCGCTGCAGCCACTTCGGCTGTAACTGCTGCAGGGGTTGGAGGAGGAGGAGTCGGCAGGGCTTTCTAGTACCGGGACTTCGACAATACGAAGCCCCCGACATTTGACGGTACACAGGATGTCATTCGGGCTATGAGGAGGTTGTCTAACATGGAGGGATGTTTCTTCACGTGTTCATGCCCTGCTGACCAAAAGGTCAGGTGTGCCCTGAACCTGCTGAGGCTTAGGGCGAAGGACTGGTGGAGGCTAACGATGCGTTTGTATTCGGACGATCAGAGGGCTGCTATTACCTGGGAGCAGTTTTGGGATATGTTTCGCACCCGCTACGTTCCGCGCGTGGAACAGGAGTGGCTTGGTCAGGAGTTTTTGACCTTGAGACAGGATGGGGAGTCTATGATGGATATTACCCGTATGTCCACGGAGAGGGCTATGTTTTGCCCGGAGTTTGCTTCAGAGCAGTCTCAGATGAATCGTTATCTGAGTATGCTCAAGATGGATATTCGACAATTTGTGTCTACTCAGCGATGTGATACCCTCCTGGACCTACAGGAAGCCGCGCGGTGGCGTGAGTTGGAGATAGAGCTGCAGCTAAAGGAGCAGCGTCAGGCACCGGCACAGTCTCAGTCGGCACCTAGGTGGTCTAAAACCACTGATACATGGTCCGAGGGTCATCAGAGCCGCAATTGTGGAAAGTGTGGCAAGGCTCATTCAGGGGTTTGTCGAGCAGGAGGGGGATGCCACAAATGTGGCAAAGAGGGGCACTATGCCAGGGACAATCGTCAGTCCGCCCCTCGAACAGATATGAGGATTTTTTACCATTGTCATCAGGTTGGTCATGTGAAGACCAACTATCCGCAACTCGCCGCCAAGCCGGCGTAGGGTTCCACGCCAGCTACTGTGAGGATTGGAGACGGGAGGGCAGTCAATTGGAGCCTCCGAAGGCTCAGGGTCGCGCCTTCCAGCTCACGGCCGAGGAGGCCAAGGCAGAACCGTATGTGGTTGTTAGTATGTTACTATTCTCTATCTCAGTTATTGTATTTATGCTATGCTTATTGGTTGTGCCTATGATCAGGTACGTTTTTAGTAAATTTTTTGCCTGCTTTGGTATTATTTGACTCGGGGGCGAGTTGGTCGTTCGTATCTCAGACCTTCTCTAGAGGGTTCAGTGTGCTGATAGATGATCTTAAGTGTCCGTTACGAGTTTCGATCGCCAACGAGCACGGGTTTCTGCTTCCTAGGTCTACCGAGGATGTGAGTTGGAGATTTTCGGGGTGTCTTTCCAAATAGATTTGATTCCTATCCCCATGGGGGATGTATGCGTGATTGTAGGAATGGATTGGCTTAGCCGCTTTGGCGCCATGATCGACTGTGAGGGACAGCGGGTAGTGGTTCGAACCCCAAGTGTGGGAGAACTGGTAGTATATGGTGAGGGCACCAGGTCGGGATTACGGTTTTGTTCGGCGGCCAGGGCTCGACATATATTCAGCACGGTTGTGCCGGTTATTTGGCGTACGTGGTAGATACGCGGGTTAGGGAGCAACTCTCATTTTCAGAGGTCCCTGTGGTAAGAGAGTTTGTTGATGTGTTTCCGAAGGAGTTACCCGGAGTGCCTCCGGTGAGGCAGGTTGAGTTTAGGATTGATCTAGTGCCAGGTGCGGCCCCAATTGCCAAGGCGCCGTACCGTTTGGCACCGCCAGAGATATAGGAGCTATCATCTCAGCTACAGGAACTGTTGGGTAAGCAGTTCATTCGACCGAGTAGCTCACCCTCGGGAGCACTGATCCTCTTCGTCAAGAAGAAGGATGGTTCTCACAGGATGTGCATTGACTATAGGGAGCTGAATAAGTTAACGGTGAAGAACCGTTATCCGCTCCCAAGGATAGATGATCTTTTCGACCAGTTGCAGGGTGTATCTTGGTTTTCCAAGATCGATTTGAGATCAGGATACCACCAGGTTAGGGTGAGGGAGGAAGATGTAGAGAAGACTGCGTTGTAGACTTGTTATGGTCATTACGAGTTCGTGGTGATGCCGTTTGGACTCACCAACATGCCAGCAGTATTCATGGATCTGATGAACCGAGTCTATAGACCTATGCTCGATCGCTCGGTCATTGTGTTTATAGATGACATCTTGGTGTATTCCAAGACCCAAAAGCAGCATGAGGAGCACATCAGGGAGCTGTTGGAGGTGTTGCGACGAGAACGGCTTTATGCCAAGTTCTCGAAGTGTGAGTTCTGGTTGCAAGAGGTTCAGTTCCTTGAACATCTCGTTAACCAGGATGGGATTTTGGTTGATCCGGCCAAGGTGGAGGCGGTTATGCAGTGGGAGACTCCGAGATCTCCCTCGGAAATCAGGAGTTTTCTGGGATTAGCAAGGTATTATCGGAGATTCATTTGTGATTTCTCCAAGGTTGCCTTACCCCTCACTCGTCTAACGAGGAAGGGAGTGGATTTCCGGTGGGGCCCGGAGCAGCAGAGGGCGTTTGAGACACACCGGCAGCGGTTATGCGAGGAGCCAGTGTTGACACTCCCCGAGGGAGTGGACGATTTCGTGGTATATTGTGATGCGTCCATCACGAGCTTAGGTGTAGTCCTCATGCAAAGGGGGCGAGTTATAGCTTATGCATCGCGGCAGTTGAAGCCGCATGAGAAGAGATACCCCACGCACGATCTTGAGTTGGGAGCGGTGGTCTTCGCTCTCAAGGTTTGGAGGCACTATTTGTACGGGGTCCGTTGTACCATATACACGGATCACAAGAGTTTAAGGCACATAATGGATCAGCCGAACTTGAATATGAGGCAGCACAGGTGGCTGGATGTAGTCAAGGACTATGATTGCGAGATCCTTTACCATCCTGGTTAAGTGAATGTGGTTGCGGACGCTCTGAGCTGCAAGTCAGCAGGGTCTTCTACCCCATCCAGATGTATGAGGATAGCGGTGGATTCCCCGCTAGTGGGTTTGGTCAGGGATGCTCAGATCGAGGGTATGAAACCGGAAAACTGGAAATTGGGAAAGATTAAAGGCGAAAGCGCCCTGTTTGTTCAGGATAGCCGCGGGCTATTGACCTGATATGGTAGGGTTTGGGTTCTGATCACCGGAGAAGTTAGGCAGACAGTGATGGAGGAGGCTCATAAGTCTCGTTTTTCTATTCACACGGGGCTACCAAGATGTACCGAGATTTGAGTTTAACTTATTGGTGGCCTAGTATGAAGCGAGATATCTGTGACAACCCGATATTTCAACTCTATGTAATGACCTAAAAAGTCAAGTATTGTAACCACTTTTGTGATAATGAAATTAACTTTGAAAATAAAATGTCCAAAAAGTTTCTATTTAATTACCTACTATCTTAGATGTCATTAAACCGTGATCGTACGTATATTGAAGTTATGATTTTTCCAAGTTCGGATTAGCGACAGACAGCTAAAAACTCGAATCGGAGATCGAACGACTTTTGACCAGAATGACCTAAACGAGAATCGAGGGTCTCGACAATGGTATTTCAGGGGTAAAAGGTCTGGCAAAAACAGACGTCAGATGAAGAAGTTATGAATTTCTAACGAAATTTCCTTAACGCGACCTTTTAAAAATAAATAATAAAAATAATTTCAAAATTTGCCGACGGAATCCAAACGAAAGTTGTAGAGCATAGTCTCACCTACGCGTGGATATAAAGAACGTCGAAAACGGAGTTCGTATGAAGAAGTTATGAATTTTAGAAGTTTATTAAATAAATAAAATATAAATTTTATTATTTAACCTTGGTATTATCCGAAGGCAAGTAATCAGATAGGGCCGAGTTACGCCCAGCATAAGCTCGTACGCCCAGCGTACTCAAGGCCTAGGCCTTGGATCGTCCACGTCTCGCCCTATGCGAAGCTAGCCCCCGTCCCATCTGAAGTCCGAGGCAGTCGAGGATCCTGTCATGCATGATGCACGCGTACGCCCAGCGTACCGAGGCGGTTCCCACCCCCTATAAAAGGGATGCGAGGGTTCCGAAGAAAAGGGGCATTCTCTCTCATTTCTCTTGCGTTGTTGCCTCATTTTCCGTGTCCCTGCTAACCTGAAGCCCCGGTCACTTTGCTCAAGTCCCGAAGGTCGTTTGTACTCCCGAGATTCCCGAGAATCCCGAGAAAATCCGTTTTCCCGAGAAGAAATTATGCCCGGTTTTCATCTCGCCTTTCTTCGATCTTTCAAGTGAGTTCATACCCCTTAATTAACCCTTTTAAATATTCTAAATGCTTTTATATGCTTTCAGGGGGGGGATACAAGTAAAACACACGATTATTATCGTGTGTTATATAAAGAATTATTATACACTTTTATTCAACCGAATCATATGTGATTTATAAAATTTATAGGGAACTTTCGTATATAAAATATATTACGATAACATTATATCTTTTGAAATGTAAAATGTTGTCATATATGTATAAACTAAACATTTTGCTTAGATTACATGTATACGTGTCTATCTTAGACACTATAAAAATCTATACTTTCATAACAAGTGATTCATTTTCTATGTATTTCTAAACAAACGAGACACACTTTTAGAAAGCTATAATAGGTATAGTTTTACGAGAATATTGCTAACTTTTACATACTAGAAACACAATTTTCAAGAAGTCACTTTCATATACAAGAACAAACGAACATTTTAACACGTAAATCTGTTTTTATACTAAGTTTTGTGAGGCATTAACTTCACGTACGTTCGAGTACACATTTCAAATCCTGTATTATATACCAGAATCCCTTGGAGGGGGAGCATGGTGTTTGTGTATAGATCTATACGGGCTTGACAACCCGCGCCCTGACTGTTAGCTACAGTCCACCATTTGGGGTGACAAACGTCATAACATTCCAACGCCTGAAGAACGTTGTGTATAGGCAATCCGAGTCAATAGTATGGTTATAAAACTCACATGGGGTATTAAAAATACATTGATTTACGAGGTTTTTCAAACATATTGGATATTTTACACGTACATACATTTTCTAGAAACAAACATTTGTCTTGATAGAAGGCTACATTTATGCTAGTAGAAAATATGGGATTTTCTAGGAACAAACAAACAAAAACAAAACATTTCATTTCATACAAACATTGTCATTTAATACTTATGAAACTCACCAGCTTAAATGCTGATCTACTCTTTCAAAACTACTTGTATGTCCCAGGGATTCAGTAATTACAGGTATCAAAATAGCTTTTGAAGAAGGGATGTTGCGTCGTCAGTTTAAATTCATATTTTGGCATCATATTGTAATTGGTTTTGAACATGTACTTTTTAACAATGTAAACTTTCAATTATATATATGATGGTTGTATTGCTTTCTTTACTATGTATTCTTTTGTTATGCTACCACATGAAGTCATCCGCCCCCAAACGTTTCCGCCGTTCCGGTTTGGGGGTGTGACAGATTGGTATCAGAGCAATGTTTATAGTGAACTAAGTATATCGAACCACATAAGATATACAAACTATAAATGCTTAAAGGACTAATACTCTCTGATAAAACATTTTTTTTACGCCTAAGTCGCGTTTCGTTTAACTTTTAATGTTAGTTCGTTCAAGTACAAATACATGCATACAACAAACATGTTTTCATGATTATAACTATATAAGAAGTATTTAGACAAGTTGGACACTACGATTAAGACTCGATATGTGTAATCGGATTTGGGACAAATATAGCATGATCAACTATATTTGTCCGAGATCGGATCAATATATATTGAGGATTGCTCGTAGTAGGCAACAAGTCAAAACTTACCAAAACATCACGGGAATCAAACACACGAATTTAAATACTATAGGAGTATTTATTACTTAGGATAGATTAACATACTTGTTTAGTCTTACATGTTCCAAACATTATTCGACTCTTATAACCCTATTCTCGTACAGTCAAATGGATGGATTTCATCACCCCGGCGACCCCTACTATCCCAACCAAGGCAACGGGGGATGGATCGAAGAGGATCCCGAAGAGGACAAAGAACCCATAGAGTTGGATGATGACTCCGGTACCGACTCAGAGCCGGAAGTGATCAATCCACCACCCGCACAACCTCCCGTCTTCGTAAGGAACTTTCAAGAACTGACTCCCGTCTGGGGATGTCACCTCCACCATTGGAGCCAACAACAAAACCTACGCCCTCCCTACGGCATGTGCCGAGACTTCTACGATGTCCGCGGCGGATGTTCAGCTGATCGGGCACTACTAGTAATGGTGGGCAAGCTAGCCAATCAGTCCTACCAATCCGGAGTTCAAGCTAGCCGGATTCGGGATGTCAACGTAGAAGTACAGGTTCACACTTCTGACATCCGTAGGCTGGACAGAATTCAGGACAATGCCCAACTCCAAACCGAGGCATTCCAAGCACAAATGATTGCAGCCCTAGCCGAATTGAGGGAACAACAAACCGCTTTTGATAGGCGTCTAATGGAATCGAAGCAATCGGATGCGGAGTCAAGCTCCAAGCACAACCTACGTCGCAAGTAGTGCTTGCCAAAATCTCAAATTTTGTTATAAGTTAGGACCTCAGATAAAAGTTTTTAAATTTCTTAAACTTTGTAACCGGAGACCCTTATATGGGTCAAATTTTCTTGATCATTGTATCAACTATTATATTAATATAAGTGGCACTATTATTACTACGTGGAGTATTTCATTCAATCCTTAAAAAGTTATGGAAAAACCAAATGCTTGTTTCATATTTTCAGTCTTAAAAATAACTTTCATTCTTCTATTTTGGGACTTGTACTATCATCTGTCGTTGGGCTATAGAAATCTAGTTCATAAGACACATACAGTTTCTATACTAAGGAATTCTTATCTTTATCTTTTCAACCTATAGTTGAAGGATGCCTCCGTGCAGGAACCCAAGGCGAAACAACGGTGGGGAAGCACCCATACCACCACCACCTCCACCTCCTCTATTTGATGCTGTCATGTTCCAAGCAGCAGTCACCGCAGCTGTAGCAACTGCCATGTCACAGATCAATAACTCAAGTACAACTGGCTCGGGAACTGGCACACACCCATCCAACCATGGCGAGAGTCATGGGCAATCCCGAGAATGCACCTATAAGGACTATGCTAATGCCAAACCCCGGATGTTTAATGAAACTGGTGGTGTGATGGCTCTGAGGCAGTGGATCGAAAGGACAGAATCAGTCTTTGAAATCTGCTCCTGTCCCGAGCACAGCAAAGTCAAGTTTGCAACCTTCACACTTACTGATAGGTCTTTAACTTGGTGGAATGGCCACGTTAAGGTACTTACCCTGATAGTGGCGAACTCCATAAGCTGGGAGAGGTTAAAAATCATGCTGATGAGAGAATACTGTCCACGATGAGAGATTCAAAAACTCGAGCACGAACTCTGGACTCTTGGAATGATTGGTACCGACATAGCAACTTATACCAAGAAATTTTGCGATCTGGCAATCCTTTGTCCAGATATGATTGCTCCTGAGAGCAAGAAAATAGAGATACATTTAGGGACAGTCGCCCCAAATTCGATCAAGCGTGTTAGCTTCAAAACCTGACACTTTTGAAAGTGCCAAGGAACTGGCACAATCCCTTGTTGATTACGAAGGTCATTATAACTCAACAGTTGCTACACCAGAACCACAAAAGGGAAACAACAACAACAATAACAGGAAGAGAGTATGGAATAAAGTGAAGGGTGTGTCTTCCCAAGAATCCGCGAAGAAACAACAACTGGTTTCAGTGAATGCTGCTACTGTACCTACTACCATCCCTACAAATCCCTACCCAAAAAAGCCTTATGGGGGTAACCTTCCAAAGTGAACCAAATGTACTTATCACCATCATCGACCTTGTCGGGAAATGCAGTGCTCCAACTGCAACAGATAGGGACACACTGTCCGTTTCTGCAAGGATCCCGCAAAGCCGATCACTCAAGTTCCCAACGCGGGTGTAGGCCAAACTTGCTACGGTTGTGGCGAGGTGGGCCACTACAAGAGAAACTGCCCAAAGGCAGCAAATACCGGCGGGGTGGGACGAGTTTTGGCTATAGGCCACGATGAAGCCGTAGCTGATCCGACTATAGTTGCTGGTACGTTCCTTCTCGATAATTCATATGCATGCATATTATTCGATAGTGGAGCGGAGAGAAGCTTCGTGAGTCAAAACTTTATTCACTTACTTAAACATAAACCTAGCAAGTTAGAAAAATCATTCTCTGTAGAGATGGCAAATGGAAAACCAAAAATCACTAACTGCATATACATGGACTGTACGTTAACTTTAGACGGTCATTCTTTCCCAATCAACCTCATGCCGGTCCAAATTAAAAGTTTCGACGTCATAGTCGGCATGGATTGGTTATGTCTTTTTCGTGCCAACATCCCGTGCTTTGAGAAAGATGTTCGTCTTAGTCTTCCTAACGACGAAATATTAGTGATTTACGGTGACAAATCAAGTACAAACCTTCGCATCATTTCGTGCATCCAAGCTCGAAAGTGTTTGCGAAAGAATTATCATGCATTTCTTGCGCACATCGTTGATACGAGTCAGGAATTAAGAGACATCAAGAGCATTCCTGAAGTATGCGACTTTCCCGATATCTTGCCAGAAGAACTACCGGGATTACCACCACAACGCCAAGTCGAGTTTAGAATCGACTTAGTTCTAGGGGCTACCCCAGTAGCGAAATCGCCTTATCGCCTAGCACCAACAGAGATGCAATAACTTTCCAGTCAGCTTAACGAACTCCTTCAAAAAGGATTCATTAGACCAAGTTTCTCACCTTGGGGAGCACCGGTCCTCTTTGTAAAGAAGAAAGACGAATCGTTCCGCATGTGCATCGACTATAGAGAACTGAACAAACTTACTGTTAAAAATCGTTATCCTCTACCCCGTATTGACGACCTATTTGATCAACTTCAAGGAGAAAACTACTTCTCAAAGATAGATCTACGATCCGGATATCACCAATTACGAGTACTAGAGGGGGATATTCCCAAGACAGCCTTCCGAACTCGTTATGGACACTACGAATTTGTAGTGATGCCGTTCGGATTAACCAACGCACCAGCAGTATTTATGGACCTAATGAATAGGTTGTGCCATCCTTACTTAGATCAGTTCGTCATCTTCTTCATCAATGATATACTTATCTACTCCCAAAGTAAGGAAGAGCATAGTCAGCACCTACAAAAAGTCTCAGAAACATTGCGATCGGAGAAGCTCTATGCGAAGTTCTCTAAATGCGAATTTTGGATCAAGAGTCGAATTTTTGTGCCACGTTGTTAGCGAGAAGGGGATACATGTGGACCCCTCCAAAATTAAGGCCATTGAGAACTGGTCGGCACCAAAGACACCTACAGAGATTCATCAATTTCTTGGTCTCGCTGGCTACTATCGCAGATTCATAAAGAACTTCTCTAGCATTGCGAAACCTCTTACTACCTTAACCCAGAAAGGCGTGGCCTTTGACTGGGAAGCGAAACAAGAGAAGGCGTTCCAAACACTGAAACAGACCTTGTGCACCGCGCCGATACTATCCCTTCCCGAAGGAATAGAAGATTTTGTAGTGTATTGTGATGCATCAAACCAAGGACTTGGTTGTGTTCTTATGCAGAGAGGGAAGGTTATTGCTTATGCCTCCCGACAGCTTAAGACACACGAAGTGAACTATACGACACACGATCTTGAGTTAGGAGCAGTGGTATTTGCTCTGAAGATCTGGAGACACTACTTGTACGGAACAAAGAGTACTTTTTTCACCGATCACAAGAGCCTTCAACACATTTTTGACCAGAAGGAGCTCAACATGCGACAACGACGATGGGTCGAGTTACTCAATGACTATGAATGTGAAATTCGTTATCATCTTGGCAAGGCCAACGTGGTAGCTGACGCCCTCAGCCGAAAAGAATACACCGGGTGGAGAGTCAAATCTTTGTCTATGACTATCCATTCCCACTTATCCACACAAATTAAGGAGGCTCAACTGGAAGCATTACAACCTGAAAATGTGGCGGGTGAATCCCTGAGAGGAATAGAAAAGAATCTAGAAATCAAGGGTGGCGGAGCGTATTATCTCATGGATCGAATCTGGACACCGAAACATGGTGGTTTCAGAGACGTAGTCATGACCGAAGCACACAACACGAGATATTCCGTTCACCCAGGTTCAGATAAAATGTATCTGGATCTTAAGAAACTATACTGGTGGCCTAACATGAAAGCAGATATTGCTACCTTCGTAAGTATATGCCTTACTTGCGCTAAGGTTAAGGTCGAGTATCAGAAACTGTCTGGATTACTGCAGCAGCCGGAGATACCAAAATGGAAATGGGAACGGATTACTATGGACTTCGTAACTAAGTTGCCCAAGACGACGGGTGGACTCGATACCATATGGGTCATCGTCGACAGATTGACCAAATCCGCGCATTTCCTACCAATAAAGGAGACTGACAAAATGGAAAAGCTTACAAGAACTTATTTAAGGGAAATATTGTGACTGCATGGTGTTCCGATATCCATTATCTCCTATAGAGATAGTAGATTTACTTCAAGATTCTGGCAGTCACTACAAAGTTCCCTGGGGACTAGGCTAGACATGAGTACAACCTACCACCCACAAACAGACGGGCAAAGTGAGAGAACAATACAAACTTTGGAAGATATGCTGAGAGCCTGTGTAATTGACTTTGGAAAGGCATGGGACATCCATTTACCCCTTGTCGAGTTTTCATACAACAATAGTTATCATACAAGCAAAAAGGTTGCTCCGTTTGAAGCCCTCTATGGTCGAAAGTGCAGATCCCCTCTATGCTGGACTGAAGTTGGCGACACCCAGTTAGCTAGAGGACGAGTTCCTGAAAGCACTCTCACCGGTCCGAAAATCATACGGGAAACGACAGAGAAGATCGTTCAAATTCGTGAACGGTTGAAAGCCTCTAGAGACAGACAGAAAAGCTACGCTGACCAAAGGAGGAAACCTTTGGAATTCCAGGTAGGAGACCACGTTTTATTGAAGGTCTCACCGTGGAAGGGCTTAATACGCTTTGGAAAGCGTGGGAAACTAAATCCAAGATACGTAGGGCCTTTCGAGATTCTTGCTAGAATCGGCCCTGTGGCTTACAAGCTTAATCTACTGCGTGAACTTAGTAACATACATCCAACCTTCCATGTCTCGAACTTGAAGAAGTGTCTGTCTGATGAGACTCTTGTTATTCCTCTCGACGAGATCGAGATCAACGAGAGCCTCAACTTTGTGGAAGAACCGGTAGAAATCATGGACCGAGAGGTCAAACAAACGAAACAAAGTCGCATACCCATCGTGAAGGTTCGCTGGAACGCCAAGCGGGGACCTGAATTCACATGAGAACGCGAAGATCAGATGAAACAAAAGTACCCTCATCTTTTTCATATTCACTAGTATCTTTACTACTTTAAATTTCGGGACGAAATTCCCTCTAACAGGGGGATGATGTGACAACCCGATATTTCAACTCTATGTAATGACCTAAAAAGTCAAGTATTGTAACCACTTTTGTGATAATGAAATTAACTTCGAAAATAAAATGTCCAAAAAGTTTTTATTTAATTACCTACTATGTTAGATGTTATTAAACCGTGATCGTACGTAAAAAGAACGCCCAAATCTGACTTCGTATATTGAAGTTATGATTTTTCCAAGTTCGGCTTAGCGACAGACAGCTAAAAACTCGAATCGGAGATCGAACGACTTTTGACCGGAATGACCTAAACGAGAATCGAAGGTCTCGACAATGGTATTTCAGTGGTAAAAAGTCTGGCAAAAACAGACGTCAGATGAAGAAGTTATGAATTTCTAACAAAATTTCCTTAACGCGACCTTTTAAAAATAAATAATAAAAATAATTTCAAAGTTTGCCGATGGAATCTAAACGAAAGTTGTAGAGCATAGTCTCACCTACGCGTGGATATAAAGAACGTCGAAAACGGAGTTCGTATGGAGAAATTATGAATTTTAGAAGTTTATTAAATAAATAAAATATGAATTTTATTATTTAACCTTGGTTTTATCCGAAGGCAAGTCATCAGATAGGGCCGAGTTACGCCCAGCGTACTCAAGGCCTAGGCCTCGGATCGTCCACGTCTCGCCCTATACGAAGCTAGCCCCCGTCCCATCCGAAGTCCGAGGCAGTCGAGGATCCGATAATGCGTGACGCACGCGTACGCCCAGCGTACCGAGGCGGTTCCCATCCCCTATAAAAGGGATGCGAGGGTTCCGAAGAAAAGGGCCATTCTCTCTCATTTCTCTTGCGTTGTTGCCTCTTTTTCCGTGCCCATGCTAACCCGAAGCCCCGGTCACTTTGCTCAAGTCCCGAAGGTCGTTTGTACTCCCAAGATTCCCGAGAATCCCGAGAAAATCCGTTTTCCCGAGAAGAAATTATGCCCGGTTTTCATCTCGCCTTTCTTCGATCTTTCAAGTGAGTTCATACCCCTTAATTAACCCTTTTAAATATTCTAAATGCTTTTATATGCTTTTCAGGGGGGGGGGGGGGGGATACAAGTAAAACACACGATTATTATCATGTGTTATATAAAGAATTATTATACACTTTTATTCAACCGAATCATATGTGATTTATAAAATTTATAGGGAACTTTCGTATATAAAATATATTACGATAACATTATATCTTTTGAAATGTAAAATGTTGTCATATATGTATAAACTAAACATTTTGCTTAGATTACATGTATACGTGTCTATCTTAGACACTATAAAAATCTATACTTTCATAACAAGTGATTCATTTTCTATGTATTTCTAAACAAACGAGACACACTTTTAGAAAGCTATAATAGGTATAGTTTTACGAGAATATTGCTAACTTTTACATACTAGAAACACAATTTTCAAAAATTCACTTTCATATACAAGAACAAACGAACATTTTAACACGTAAATCTATTTTTATACTAAGTTTTGTGAGGCATTAACTTCACGTACGTTCGAGTAAACATTTCAAGTCCTGTATTATATACCAGATCCCTTGGAGGGGGAGCATGGTGTTTGTGTATAGATCTATACGGGCTTGACAACCCGCGCCCTGACTGTTAGCTACAGTCCACCATTTGGGGTGACAAACGTCATAACATTCCAACGCCTGAAGAACGTTGTGTATAGGCAATCCGAGTCAATAGTATGGTTATAAAACTCACATGGGGTATTTAAAATACATTGATTTACGAGGTTTTTCAAACGTATTGGATATTTTACACGTACATACATTTTCTAGAAACAAACATTTGTCTTGATAGAAGGCTACATTTATGCTAGTAGAAAATATGGGATTTTCTAGGAACAAACAAACAAAAACAAAACATTTCATTTCATACAAACATTGTCATTTAATACTTATGAAACTCACCAGCTTAAATGCTGATCTACTCTTTCAAAACTATTTGTATGTCCCAGGGATTCAATAATTACAGGTATCAAAACAGCTTTTGAAGAAGGGACGCTGCGTCGTCAGTTTAATTTCATATTTTGGCATCATATTGTAATTGGTTTTGAACATGTACTTTTTAACAATGTAAACTTTCAATTATATATATGATGGTTGTATTGCTTTCTTTACTATGTACTCATTTGTTATGCTACCACATGAAGTCATCCGCCCCCTTACGTTTCCGCCGTTCCGGTTTGGGGGTGTGACAATATCGCTTGGTACGTTGAGAGGTGCTTGACCTGCAGGATGGTCAAGGCCGAGCATCAGAGGCCACATGGTAAGTTGCAGCCTCTGGAGAATCCCATGTGGAAATGGGAATGGATCGCGATGGATTTCATCACAAAATTGCCAAGAACGGCAAGGGGATTCGACGCTATATGGGTCATCATGGATCGATTGACCATGAGTGCCCATTTCCTAGCTATACGGGAGAGTTCATCGGCGGAGAAGTTGGCCGACCTATACATCCGTGAGATTGTCTCTCGCCATGGGGTTCCAGTTTCCATAATTTCCGATCGGGATGTCCGATTTACTTCCCGTTTTTAGTAGAAGTTCCACAAGGAACTAGGTACGAGGCTGCATTTTAGTACAGTGTTCCATCCGCAAACGGATTGGCAGAGTGAGCGGACCATTCAGACTCTCAAAGATATGTTGAGGGCGTGCGTCATTGATTTCGGTAGAAGTTGGGATTCCCACCTACCGCTTGCAGAGTTCGCCTACAACAACTATCATTCCAGTATTGGTGCCCCGCCTTTCGAGCTGTTGTATGGGTGGAATTGTAGGACCCCGGTCTGTTGGGGCGAGGTTGGGCACAGGGTGATTGGTCGGATAGAGGTAGTTTTGCAAACTACCGAGATGATACAACAGATTAGACAGCAGTTGCAGACCGCTCAGAGTCGACAGAAGAGTTATACTGATCGATGCCGATCTGAGTTGGAATTTCAGGTGGGTGACAGGGTTCTCCTGAAGGTCTCGCCCTAGAAGGGTGTGATCCGTTTCAGGAAGAGGGGAAAATTGGGTCCCCGATTCATTGGGCCATTCAGGATTGTTGCCAGGGTTGGCAAGGTGGCTTATAGGCTAGAGCTTCCGGAGGAACTTAGCCGGATCCACAACACATTTCTTGTTTCGCAATTATGAAAGTACGTCATGGACCAGGAGGCAGTGGTATCGTTGGATGACATTCAGGTCGATGAGCGCCTGAACTATGTGGAGAGGCCTGTAGCCATTTTGGAAAAGAAGAAGAAGATTCTGCGGAATAAGGAAATACCTTTAGTAAAGGTGCAGTGGGAACATCGGAGGGGATCCGAGTGGACGTGGGAGCCAGAAGCAGAAATGCGCGAGCATTACCCAACATTGTTTTCTTCTGCGGACTTCGAGGATGAAGTCTAATTCAATCGGGAGAGAATTGTAACGCCCCGATCCTCAGGTATTAATTAATTAAGAACTTCTGGATAAAGCTCTACTCGACGAGTTGGTCGACCTACTCGTCGAGTAGCAGCGGGGTGAGAACGCGTGGTTAGTGACCTACTCGGCGAGTCCACTATTGGGACTTGGCGAGTAGGAGCTAGCAGATGAAAACCTAAATCCCGGGGTTTGCACCCCTATTTAAAGGAGCCTCAGCCTCCTTTGGGACCCCTTACAGTCTTTGAGAGCCCTTAAAACCCTAATTCGTGTGTGTGTGCCTTCGTGTGGGTTTGAAGCTTGGAAAAGAGGATCTTGGAGGAGGGAGGCTAAGAGTGCAATGGAAATTGAAGCAAGAAAGGAGTGGGAAGCGGGTTTTGCCTCAGCTAGCATTGTTTGAAGGTATCAAAGTACCATTCTTACTTCCTTTTCTTCCCTTTGGTTGATTCTAGGGCTTTTTATGGACCATCAAGTTGGGATGTTGCGCTATGGGCTAGATCTGAAGTTGTAACTTCAGATCTGGACCCTCCTTGGATGCTAGAGTCATAAAGTTGATGTATTGGTTGTGGTTGGAGTCCCTCTTGGACTAGAAGCTCCATTAAGAACATAAAATAGACATTTGGAGCCTTTATAACCATGCATGCACGTGAAGTTTGCAACTTTACGTGGTAAGTATGCTCTAGAAGCTTGGATCTGTGATTTGGAGCCGCTGCATGGCTCAAAAGAAGTATGTATGGAAAGAGGAATGGATGGACTCGGCGAGTCTCAAGGATGAATCGGCGAGTCACATGAAGATGGTCATTGAACTCGGCGAGTTGGATGAACAACTCGGCGAGTCCGATGAAGATCACCATAAAACTCGACGAGTTGAAGAACAACTCGACGAGTCGGATGGTTTTTCCCTTGGGTAGGCATGCGTGTGTACCCGTCGAGTTACAAGGAGGAAACTCAATGGGTGGACCTTAAGGATTGATCGGGATTCGAAGGGACTCGACGAGTCACTCCAATGACTCGGCGAGTTGGAATGTGCCCCACGGACTCGGCGAGTGGCCGAGTGCACTCTGCGAGTTGAGGTCAACATGGACTGTTGACCTTGATTGAGGACTCTGACCTTGATCAGGAATTACTAAGAGGTTACGGTGTGTCTCATAAGAGTAAGAACTTATGAGTATTTTGTGCCATGGTTATAGGTGGTGGTGCCGGTGTCAAGTTATTCGATAGTTGGAGTTTGCATTTCAATCGACATCTATGAGGTGAGTTATCCTCACTATATCGATAGGGTCTACGGCACCAAGCCCTGCCCTCTATAATTTACATCCTGGTTTAGGATGGCTTCTTTGTTATTGCCATGCTAGATTCCATCCTGGTTTAGGATGGGTGTTATGTATTGCCTTGTTAGAATTCATCCTGTTTAGGATGGTTGTTATACTAGAGATTGGTTAGATCGGTTGTTATGGTATGCTACATATGATTCAGATCTGTTAGATCGGAATCAGGATAGATAGTAAGTTATGCTTTTATGATCCGCAAGGATTGGTATGTTAGTGACCTGTTAGGTCGATACTCTAGCTACGAGTGAAACTCTATGATTGATGGTCAATGAGATAGATATGTTTGCTATGTGTATATGCCAGTATATGATAGTATGCATACATGGTTAGTTGCTTGTTGGTTGGGTTGTGGCGGTCCTACTTTGTGCTGAAGGTCAACACACCCTCTGAGCGGCCCGGGGAGACTGTAGGCCCATGCGGCGGACCAGTCATGCCGAAGGCTCGGGATAGATTCAGATAGACTGTAGGCCCAGTAGGGCGGACCAGTCCGGCTGATGTCCCAGTATGTATGTTGATTGATTGATCGTTATGGCTGTGATTTCTATCAGTATGGTGTTGGTATTTTGGGGGTAGCTCACTAAGCCCTCGGGCTTACAGTTTTCAGTTTATTGTTTCAGGTACTTCAGGAGAGCGAGGGAAGGCAAAGGCTTGACCATACCGCTCCTCATCCTCATGATCTATTTTAGGAAACTCTGATGATACACGAATTGGAAATGTTTTGTAAAAAAAAATACTATTTGACTCTTTTGTTAGTATTAAAAGTTTAAATTTGGCGTAAATTTTTGGGTGCTACAACATTTTTCCTAAAGTAACTAAGATTGAGAATTTTATATAAGTGTTTAGTTACTTTATAAATTATTATACTTTTAATGAGAATTTAATGTCCTATCCTACCCATTCAGCTAACGATCCTCCACTAGTCAAGAGTGCGGTTAAATTTCAAATAGGAAAATAATCTTATAATTATCCAAATTTAACCATATCCTTTAATTATGATAAGGATATCATATTACCTTTCAGAAAATTCAGTTTTAGGTATTAAAATCGAATTATGTTAATTATCTTAATCAAAACGAGATCTAAAAATCGAAAAATCAGGGAACTGACAAGTCAACTCGTCGAGTTGCACAATAAAATTGTCAAGTTCATCCAACTCGTCAAGTTCATACATGAACTCATCGAGTTCCAAGATCAGACACCAAAAAAAACAATTTTTTTCTTCCTTGGATAGTTCACTATTGCATTAATTCAGTTGAAAAACATCATAAGCTCTGATACCACTGTTGGGTTATAAGCATATATACATTCCTATGTGATCATGCAACCCTAATTGCTTTGAATCTAAGTTTTTCACTATTGAACATGAAAATTGAATTCCAAAGCAATAACCCTAGAAACTAGCGGTACAATTTCGAAATTCATATACAAATTAGGGTTAGAAGATTACCTCACTTGTTATGTAGCAATAACAAGAACACCTTTGAAGATCCTTGACTCTTGAAAGCTTAGTGCACCAAATGTTGCACCTCTAATGGCTCACAAACACCTAATGCAACAAGATGAGAGGAGAGACGCTAGAAAAATCGACTAGGGTTAGAACCTTATGCTTAGGGCCGAAATTCTAATGACCCGAAGGGTTTATATATGGCTGAGGGTTGCTAGGGTTTTTGGAGGAAACCCTAATTTCCTGCTTAACGTTTAAGCAGCCCATGGACCTCTTACCGGTAGGCCTTGGACAAAATCTATAGGGCCTCCCTATATGATTTCGTCCACTGCTAATTAAAGAGTCCAGTAGCACAGTTTCACAACTATCAATGATTTTCAAAACATTCCCTCCATTATTAATAAGTTCCTTTAATCCCAAAATTAATATCAAATTAATTTTTGATTAATTACTAATTAATAATATGATTTCTAATTAATATATTAAACTTGTAACATATTAATAAAATCATTTTGAGTACCAATTTATTATATCAAATAATAAATTCTACTATCTCTCCACTAGTCATCCTGTCAAGTTGCATGAGTGAATACAACCCAAAAGGACCATGCTACAATCAAATCAAATACATACCAATTATAGTTATGGGCTTAGACACCTAATCCAACACAAAACACGTGATTTCTTACAAACCACAATGTGGATTTCAGTAGTTTACTCTATTATATATTAGCTTCTAAACGTGTATTTGACATTTGTATGAGAGACGATTCGTATAATATACGCTATTATATATTAGGTTTGAAATCGTATACTAGATTAATTTATTAAAAAAATGTGAAATATCAAGGTATTGTTGGATTAGTGTCTAAGTCCATAATTATTTTTGGTATGTACTTGACCCGATGGTGCATGGTCCTTTTGGGTTGCCTTCACCAAAGCAACTTGATAGGATGAATTATGAAGAGAAAGGATTAATTATGATTTATTAATATGAGAATAATATATTAAAGGAGAAATCATATTGTTTAATTAATATTAGTCAAGAATTAATAAGAATTAAGTTTGTGGCTAAAAGAGATTAATTAAACTTAAGGGACTAGAACTGTCAATTGTGTGATAGTTGAATATTGAGCTAATGGACTCCTTATTAAGGGGGTGGACGAATTCTATGGGGAAACCCATTAGAAATTGTCCAAAGGCCTTTAAGAAAAGGGTTCATGGGTTGCTTAGGGCCTAAGCATCCAAATTAGGGTTTCCTTGTTAGATAACCCTAATAGCCTCACTATTTAAGGAACCCTTAAGCCCCAAAAACGTGGTGAACTAATTGGTTAGGGTTTCCACACGTTTTGGGCAGCCTCCTTCTCTTCTCTTCTTCATCATCTTGCTCTTGGTGTTTGTGAGCCATTAGAGGAGTGACATTTGTGACTCTAAGCTTTCTAAAGTCAATACAAGAAGGAATTGAGATTGTTATTACTATATAACAATTAAGGTATGATCTAAACTCTTATTCATATGTTATATTGATTAGATCTAGGGTTTTAAGTCTTGGATTAAAAGCTTGTACAATATAGAAACCTAGATCCAAGCTTTAGGGTTTGCATGAGCACATAGGATATCTTTTGGCTATAACCCATCAGTAGTATCAGGGCCTAGATTGGTTTCTATTGTATTGATGCATATTTGATCGAAATCAGCTCTAAAAATCAAATTTTTTGGGTTCTAAGGGTTTGAGTCGCCGAGTCACTTGGTGCAATCGCCGAGTCAGGTGTACGCGACGAATCCAAGTCCAGACTCGACGAGTCGAAACGTTTGACAGCTAATTTTCGTGATTTTCTTCTTGTTTTAGCTTGGGATAATTACCATAAACATGTTTTTATTATAAAATCTGAATTTTATCAATATTTGGTGATTATCCTTACCTAAATAAAAGATAATTGTCAAAATTTAGATAATCTTTTGTTTTATTAGATAAAATTTGATTATTTGTAATTTAGATTTGAATTATCTTGTATGAAAAGTTTCAATTTTTCCCCTTAAGGTTTTATAGTTTAAATTTGAACTTAAAAGTTTTGTTTTGAAATTTAAATAGTTGAAACCCTAATGTTTTGAAAAAGGTTTCAAAACTTGCCCTCAAGTTTTGGAATTTAAATTTTGATTAAAAGTTTAATTTTGATGTATATTTAAATTCTAAACCCTAATGATTTGAAATGTTTCAAAACTTGCCCTCAAGTTTTGGAATTTAAAAGTTGATTAAAAGTTTAACTTAGGAATGTTAAATTCTAAAACCCTAGTATTGTTTTGAAAAGTTCAAATCACACCCTTATGGTTTTATTAATTAATTAAGGTGTATAATTAAAAGAGGTTTAATAAATCCATAAAGTCTTGGTTTACAATTTAATTGAATTAATAGTATAATTGTTAAATTTGACCACGTAGTATTTTAAAAGTATAAAATACACCCTATACTATATATAACATTAAAAGTCTAACATTATATATATATATATATATATATATATATATATATATATATATATATATATGTATGATTAAAAGTCAGTCTTACCGTTAGTAGGTCTAATTCACGAAACTAGTCTATCAGGAGTGTTTATGGAAATTGCCTATAAAATGGCGATTGAATGGGTATCCACTCTTACCCACCGCACTCTTGACTAGTGGAGGGTCGTTAGCCGAACGGGTAGGATAGGACAGAACTTTCCATTATAAGTATAATGAAATACAAAAGTAACTAAATATTTTACAAATTCCCAATCTTAGTTACATTAGGCAAAAGTGAAATGATGCAATTCCATGAAATTACAGTTTGTGCCCTTGCGAAGACGTTAGTGGAGCGTGTGTGGTTTACCGGCACACTAAATAGTTCTAAGCAAAGGTAGCAAAGGGTGACTCAATGTTTTTCATAGTTCGGTGGAGCGTGTGTGGTTTACCGGCACATCGAATAGGTGACTGTAACATGTGGGGGCACCATGTAAGTTTGCATGGTTATTCACACCCGCTTTGTGATCCTCGGCATCCCAGTCACAAACTAGAGGGGCATATCGAGATTTAAACATGCCGTTGAAATGTTCAATGAATCTCAAAGGATCTAGGAGTTTTCATAGATTTAAAACTTCAATTTCTTTTTCGTTTTTCATGGTGGAAATTAGTGAATCATCATTCACTTACCTTCAAATATTCTGGAACTAGATTACGGCATCCCTTTTCTAGGTTGTAGCATATTGTGTTGGGTCCTATCCTTAATATCTCATTTGGGTGATTTATTAAGGACTCAATCAATCAACTAACTTGAATTTATTTTCTCCCATTTTGTAGATGTCAAAGTTCGACAACTATGGTCTTCCCAAATCCCGTGGAACAAGCATTCCACACGAAGATGATATTCCACGATTCGATCGAGGAACAAGAGATCATGCTTCACTTCCTCCTCCTCCTCCAATTATTCTCCCTAACCCACAAGTTCTAAGAATTGAAAGGTTCAATGTCACTAAAGCCCTGTTGGAAATGAAACACGAAGATGGTAAACCCGTGTGTGCCCACATTCTAGGAATGAAATCACACATCGATAAGTTGAACATGTTGGGTGCGTCATTCCCTGACGATTTGGCTATAGGTTGGGTTCTACAGTCACTCCCTAAATCATATAATGAGTTCAAAAGAAAGTATTATATGATGGATCATGACGCAAACCTCATTGACCTAACCTACATGCTCATTGTTGCTGAATCAGAATGATTTGGCAAAGCAATGGAGCATATTTGTTGGGAAAGTCAACCAACCATGCTTCCGAGGACGTTCTAGGAGAACCGACTTGTATTTGTTGCCAAGAGAAAGGGCGTTGGATACAAGTCTTCCCTAAGAACCTGAAGAGTCTAGAAGATGGGAGAGTCAAAAAGTATGGCTGTGCTTCAAGTAAAATCCACTATCTAATTCCATTAAGTTCCTATTCGTTGATTCTTAATACATAATGTGATAAGATTGCATTTGAATGTTTTGCAGGATCAGTGAAAAGAGAGGAAGCTTGATGAAAGAGCAAGATGAATCAAATCACGAAGAAATGGATCTCAATCGCATGGATTTGAAGATTAGATTTTGAGCTTAGAAAGTTATGATAGAGTTGTTAGGAATTTTTCTTTTGACTACATAGTTTTCAGTTGATTTTGCATTGTAAGGACAAATGTTTTCCACTGCTTTTATGAATAAAATAAATTTTTGATATGACTTATTTATTTATTTATTTATTTCCTTGCAATGAAATCATTATGAAAATTGATGTTTGCATATTTCTAAAACGAATGGATAAGATTCTTAATTATGTTAATAGTGGAAATGTCAAGAATTTACCAAATAAAGAGAGTTTCTCATCGCCCAAGTTTCAATTGGACAAAAACTTGGAATCATGCAACTTGGTTGCACGATAAATGAGAAATTTCATATTTGGAAATTAGACTAATTCGTTGACAAAGTGTCAAGTGAAAGACTATTAGATCGAGTACACAAAAGTTGTGTGTTGATCAAGTCCGCCACAAGGGTAACAAAGATATTCGTCATGATTTACTAAAGGATTAGTAAATATGATTATGCTTATAAGATTAAGTGTAATTCTGAATTGATTGAAAAAAAGGTTTAAATCAATAGCAGAACGAATAAGAAGAATCAAGTAGGCAGAAAGATAAAAGTTTCTCTATTCTAAGAAGAAGGGAGAGTACCTTTTATGCTTTATGATATGACTTAATGATTAAGAACCATATCTCAATTGATCCTCTAAATAAATCTTAGTACAAGTGTATGTATAAGAAGAGGAATCAAGAATTGAAGAAATGGTTAAATCAAGAAGTCAATCATACTTCATTCCAAAACAAGTCTTAGAGTTAAGATTGTGACATTAAGTGACAAGTCTTAGGAAGGTTTATAACATTCATCAAATGTAGAATTTGGAAAAAGGCTTTCCTATTCTCACACATTTGAAATTGGAAAGTTGTGATGTCTTGGATAAGACAAAGACCAACTAGGACCAATTTTATGAAATGTTTTGTCTTGATAAAGACTACACTAACTCTTGAATATTTGTTTGTCAAGAAATGTTTATTGACAAGAGAATCTTATATGACAAGGAGTCAGTAGGAGTCTTAATGGTCTTGAAAGGTTTCAAGAACAAATCAAGAATAAACCTTATCGATCATCACTAGCACACGAGTAGAGGTTTACAACCTATCGTGTTGACATTACCTTGTTTCTGTGCCGTTCCAATTGAGTTAATTATGCATGTGAGCCCTATGAGTTCTCATTTGAATGCATAAAAGGAAAGGACCTTGATCAATTGAAAGTACATTGATAGGAAAGGGTGAGCTGCTTAACTACTTGGAAGACATGGTGGGCAGCTGTGTTACCATAAGGCAAGAAATCAAGATTAAGAAAGTTCGGTCCATATGAGTTTAAATTTGTCGTAAACTTTGATTTTGACAAATTCACATGGATAGGAACACATACACCATTAAAATCTAAGTGTCATAAGATTCCCTCCTTCATGAAAATGACTGTGAGGAAATGCTTTCACTAAGAAAGATTTTAAGAAGATAGTAATTGTGAAAATTGTATTCTCGAATTCGATTATGGTTACGGTATCCCTTTCCATGATTCGAATTATGAGATTTGGCAATTAGTCTGAATTGTTTCAGACACACATATGAGCTATCTAAGGCAAAGGTGTATAAGTTTAAGAAGCATTGATAAAAGATTATCAAAGCATTGGGTATTAGAAATATGAACTTAAAGAAATTCAATAGGCATTGTTTTTCAGAAAGTTAAGTTGTTTCTGAATACATGTCAAAGCTAGTAGGAGCATAAGTGTTATGTTTATAATAATCATCGTGATAGTGGGAGCATAAATGTTATGATTTCATGATTATTAAGGCAAGTATTGCAAGTTAGCAATATTAATTATAGAAAACAAGAGTCATACTTTGCAAAGTTGTAAGGATTGAATAGTTGTTTTGCTATAATTAAGGGAGAGAATATTATGCTTCATTTCAAATCTAAAGGCTTAGGTTATGGAATGTTAATAAATTTAGTCAATGAAACATAGTGCGTTCTTAAATTTCGATTATGATTACGGCATTCCTCTTCATAATTCGAATTGTGAGAACGTAGCACGTAAAATATTGTGGTAGAAGATTGATAAAGTATTAAATCTTCATGTAAGACATTATGCATCGTGTCCCATATGCTTCGGGTATAGGATCGATTGTAAATGCTATAATATTTGACCATTCTAAAGTTTTCCAAATGTCTAGTGCATTTAGAGGGAAAAGGACAAGAATCGGTTTTGACTAAGATAATTAGACAACTGTCAAAGGACAATCCAAAGTTCGCCGAGGATTGGTCGCTTGTGAGTAGCTGGAAGCATGATATTGGATGGACCATATCGACATTATTATGAATAGATAAGATTCTATTGAGAATGAGTTGTCATATGGTAAGTATGGAAAGGTTTCCATATTGGGAATTGGATATTGAGAATCAATGTCTAGATTATAAATTTTATGCAAAATGATGTTCAAAGGAATGTACTTTGAGTGAGAGACATCACATCTATGGAATTGTCTTGTAACAATCTCCGATAGAGGACTTTGTAATTTCATTGGCAATAGTCATTGTGACTTTAGTGCAGTGACATTACAAAAGGATCATTGCATAAAATGTTAGAATCTAACATATTCCATAAGTGGCAAGAATTTGATATTCTTTCACTTATGAAAATGGATTAGGAGTTGTGAAATGAGTATGATTGGAAATGTGTTCATTTGATCTATTTCACAAAGTAAGAACCATAGGTAAACATTGTGTGTATGCTAAGAGCATGGGACAAGTGTTGTAATTCAAGTAAGAAGTTGATTACCCGAAACAACAAATAATGAGTAATCGATATGCTGATAAATAAAAGGTGTTTTATTTATACTCAAAGGTTTGAGGCCATATGGGATTAGTATTATTCTCATGTTTCACTTTGCTTGTTTTGACTTCCTGAATAATTTAATTGGTTGAGAACAGTCAAATTATTCGAACGGGCCACAGTCGTTCATATGTTGGAAGTAGGTATGAATGAAGACTGTCGTGAATTGGTGTGTGGATTGTCTAAATAGCATTAGACATAAGCAAATGTTTGATGCAACGTTCATGAGTGCTTATGAATATGATTTGAGCATTGGATTAAACCCACGCTCACTTAGATCACTTCATGGATTGTTATCATAAGTGATTAGTGAGACAATAACATCTTATATTCTTGAAACCGAGATGTGTGAGTTGTATCTTACGAGTCGGTTACACATTGATAATATGTAAACGCACCAGTAACTTGGTGTTATAAAATGTATTGTTGTGTGTGATTTGGTGAGTGAGTGCAAGCAAGCATTGAGTCAAACTTTATCCGTTCCTTTTATCCAAAGTAGGATAAAAGCGATATCTGTGGGCCCCTCGATGATTTAGTGATGGCACCTAAGCGCTTGGCCAAGCCGGGACTAAATTGATGTGTTCAATTGTAGTCTGTTGTCAGTCGTCATAAATCTGAATTTGGGAAATAGCACATAGACAGAGAGAATGATTTAGATCCATGTCTCAGTCTATACGATGTCTAGAATGGAGGAATATATGATCCCTTATCTAAGGACTCGCATATTTGATAAGATCAGAGTTGACAGTGGCTTTGGAAAGCTACGATTGCAGATCAGGATCTGAAGTCATACGTAGAATAGTTATTAGACTTATCTAAGTGGGAGACTGTTGGATTAATGTCTAAGTCTATAACTATTTTTGGTATGTACTTGACCCGATGGTGCATGGTCCTTTTGGGTTGCCTTCACCAAAGCAATTTGATAGGATGAATTATGGATAGAAAGGATTAATTATGATTTATTAATATGAGAATAATATATTAAAGGAGAAATCATATTGTTTAATTAATATTAGTCAAGAATTAATAAGAATTAAGTTTGTGGCTAAAAGAGATTAATTAAACTTAAGGGACTAGAACTGTCAATTGTGTGATAGTTGAATATTGAGCTAATGGACTCCTTATTAAGGGGGTGGACGAATTCTATGGGGAAACCCATTAGAAATCGTCCAAAGGCCTTTATGAAAAGGGTTCATGGGTTGCTTAGGGCCTAAGCATCCAAATTAGGGTTTCCTTGTTAGATAACCCTAATAGCCTCACTATTTAAGGAACCCTTAAGCCCCAAAAACGTGGTGAGCTAATTGGTTAGGGTTTCCACACGTTTTGAGCAACCTCCTTCTCTTCTCTTCTTCATCCTCTTGCTCTTGGTGTTTGTGAGCCATTAGAGGAGTGACATTTGTGACTCTAAGCTTTCTAAAGTCAATACAAGAAGGAATTGAGATTGTTATTACTATATAACAATCAAGGTATGATCTAAACCCTTATTCATATGTTATATTGATTAGATCTAGGGTTTTAAGTCTTGGATTAAAAGCATGTACAATAGAGAAACCTAGATCCAAGCTTTAGGGTTTGCATGAGCACATAGGATGTCTTTTGGCTATAACCCATCAGGTATATGCATGATGTATTTTTTAAAATAAAATTTCGAAATAAATACAAATGAACTGATGAATAAGTAATTAGTTCGGTTATACTTATAAAATAAACTATTCACATATTTTAAATAATTGTTCTTATTCAAAAATTTATATGAATGCAACATTAAATATCATATTCATAAACTATTTAAAATATCATTCTATGTATAAAATTCAGTAAATAATTTGATAAATATAACATAAAATTGTTTGATGTGGTGGGCATATCATTAGATCTTCTACTATACAAATAATTTTTTCTATGTTTTCGGCTATCTTTAGAGTTGTTGGATAAATGTCATTTATAAGTTGGGGCTAGCCCGCTTGGTTAACATGTAAGTTCCTAATCTAACAATTAAGTAGGAGACTATGGGTTCAAAACCAGACAAAAGAGATATTTAATTATTTGTCATTCAAAAAAAAGATAAATACCATTTGATATTCAAATATAAAATAGATTAGAAACTTATATGTTGATATTCACATGTATATTTGGGTTGACATTTTGATTGTCATCCACAACATATGTATACTTGCTTGATAAAAAAGTTTGATTCTTACTACTAAAATTAGAAAGCACTGAAAATGTATCCTCTCTAATAAATGAATGTTTTTTTTGCCACTTGTCACATTCTTATTTAATTTGCCGAATGTCATTTTGTGGTTGTTGGGTTGAAGATTTGCTCAAGTGTTGCGTCGTTGGGCTCGAATGTTTATTTATTTTATTTGTATTCCGGTTTGGGCCTGTCCAACCGAGACCCCATTATGTTTAATATATAAGTATATGCTTGCATGCATATTAGGTTAACGATTATTCAAGAGCGTAACGATAGTATTACAGATTTCTTTGATCATTCTTGTAACCTACTAATCCTCTACAGTTGATGTTCTTAATCGAGCTCTTCTGAGGATTTTGTTTAATCATTCGACACGTTTGATTCACTCTTGTCTCGTTCTTATTTTCGTGTTCTTATAGTTTTATATTTACTTACCTGTTTGAGATCTAATCGATCTTCATAGATTAAAGTTTTTTTTTAATCTCATCAATTGGTATCAGAGCGGGAGGCTGTGTAATCGATACACATCTTTTCTGTGAAAAGGTTTCAATTAGGGTTTTTCCGCAACTACCGATATTTATTGAGCCGTCATCTCATTATTGACGAATCTTGATATTTATTGTTTTGCCCTAATCTGCTTTATTACAAGTCTGATCTTTGAACAGGTTTTTTCGATCATAATGGACGAGTCGCAATCAAATCCAATCAATATTTCTAACAGCATTGGTTCAACCACGAAGATTCCAATCCTATACACCCATGACTATGAAGTATGGGCGCATCACTTCGAAGACTACGTGATAGGATCTGAGGATAATGGGTACCTCATATGGGAAGCCATCATTAATGGACTGTTTTCTCATTCTGCAACGTCCAGGACTATTAAGACACAAAAGGAGTACAATGATCTGCTGAAGGATGTGAAGGATATTGCACAAGATGAAAAGGACAAATTCCAGTGCAATATCAAGGCGCTAAGGTTGATCAGATTCGCCCTTCAGTCCGACACCTTCAGGTTGGTCAGCTCATGCACGACGGCAAAGGAAGTTTGGGATAGACTTCGCGAACTGTATTCTACAGACGAGGATCTTGAACATTCTATCCAAACCTTGCTCTTATCTGAGTTTGGAGAATTCAGGCAAGGAGCCGAAGAAACAGTGACCCAGACGTTCGATCGCTTCAATCATCCTCTCAGCAAGATGATCAAACATGACATCGAAAGGAAGCTTATCAAGCAGAAGGTTACGTTCTTAAATGGTCTGAGGTCTTAATGGAGAGCAGTGGTGTCTACAGTCAAAGCCCATGAGCAGTTTAAATCATACTCTTTGGCGAAACTGGTGGGTATTCTCAAATCCTAAGAGAAGATTGTGCTGCAGGAGAAGAACGTTGTTTCAAGCCTTGGTTCGTTGGCCCTCCTTTCAAAAAGTAAAGTTGTGAAGGAGGATGAAGACCTCAACTTGGAGGAGTATGATCTCACGTCTGAGGATTATGCTATGATGGTGTCCAATCCCAAGAGGTTCATAAAGAAGAGATTCCCCAGCAATAAAAACCGAAACTGGCAGGGGAGTTACAGTTCAGAAAAGGTTAACAATGAACCGAAGGTTGAGGAGCCCAAGAAGGAACCGAAGGTGGATGGCGATTCCGGAGTAAGCTGTTACTACTGTGGTGGGAAAAACCACTATGCTAAAGATTGTGTCCTTAAGAAGATGGCTGAAAAGGATGATGAAAAGGATGAGGAAGCTGTGTTGCAGAAAAGGCTGGATGAGTTGAGAAAGAAGAAGTCTACCGCTAACCCTTCTATTAATGCTCTTATTGTGCAGGGTTCGGTTGCTGATGACGAGTTCGGTAGCACGGAAGTTTGGTCTACCGACTCAGAAGACGATGAAGTGAGGAAGCCTACCCATGGAAAGGCTTATGTGGCAAAGGAGGAGAGCAGTGGAGGAAGATGCTTCATGGTGTCTGATGTATCTCAGATGAGGGGATACAACACTGATGGTGGAAGCGATGAACCGAAGGGGCAGGAGGACATGTGCTTTACGGCCAAACCACTCAGCCAGCAGTTCAATGAGCTTGATGAACTGATAAAGAAGGTACAATCGGTTTTCATTTCATTTAAAGTACCACAATCCTCATATGAGAAAGAACTAAAAAACGTTAATACAAGAATTTCTCATTTAGATAGTAGCTTAACTCAAACTCGAGTCACCAATTCTAACCTAACTGATCAATCAAGCAGGGTGTCTTCGAAGAGTGAGGAGCGGCGGATGTGGATCGAGTTGAAGGAGTCTGAATTAGTTAAAATAAAAGACGAAAACATTTATTTACAAAGAGACAATTTAAAGTTGTTAAAACAGCGAAATGTTTTTTGTTTAATTGCAAAACGTCTATATTCTAATATTACTCAGCTTCACTTGGACTGTGAAATAGGCCAAAAGATCCATCGCATGATTTTGCCCTTCCTTGAGTTTAAGGAGGATGAGATCGATGCTGAAGCCTATAATTGTGAGAGTGTGATATCGTCTGATGATATCAATCCGACCTACATGTATGGACTGGACAAAATTGAGTCCTTCATTAAATCCAAGGACCACAAGGACATACTTAAAAACCTTTTGGATGAAAATGATAGACTTAAACTGAGAACCGAAACCATACAAAAATTTGACTCTTTAAACGCCAACGTAAGCTCAGAAAACAAAATTGATGTTGGAAATGCATCTGAGCTTAACGAGGACGACAACATGAGTGAAATTTCTGTAGAGGACACGGTTGACTGCTCAGAATTTGTTAAAAGCGAACCTGAAAACCACAAGAATCTTATTTCTGAAAATTCAGTGGAGTTCGCGCGATTGTCCCAACAAAAGTCCCCGATCTTAGCAGAGAAAGCAGTTGTGTATCAAAAGGTCAGGACCACTCCAAATCAAGTATACAAGGTCACTGGAGTAACCGAACATCAGACGGCTGAACTCACAGCTATTGTAAACGAAGACAATGCTGATGGCTGTGATGAGTACTTCTGGTCCGCTCCAATAGATAATGCAAACGAAACGGTGGGCTTATCTGAAAGGACCTCCTGGATGAGTAAAGGTAGATACATACTTGAACCCTTGAATAAGCCAGATAATTTCGATGAGCCAAGCACCAGTGGTACGAAAGACATTCCTAAGGAGGATGAAAGTTCGGCAAAAGAAGACGTTCCCTCTACTCCCTCAGCTCAAAGTGAAACTCCTTCAGTTCAAAAGGAACCAGCCAAGGAAAAACCGAAAATGAAGGCTAATATTCATCATCAACCGAAGCAGATGAGGAATAAGAAACGTGAAAGGAACCAAAGATACAGGAAGAATCTCTCTGAAAGGAGACAATTCTCGCAATCCCAGAATGCATACTTCTCACATCAAGACAAGAATCTGAAGTATGAAAACAATCCTGTCGGAAAGCCTGAGAGCCACAACAACCGAAAGCCAAGGTTCGGTTCACAAAAGAATACCAACCGAAAGCAAAGGTTCGGTTCTGAGAATGACTTCAACCGAAAGCAAAGGTTCGGTTCAAAGAACGATTCCAACCGAAAGCAAAGGTTCGGTTCTGAAGTCAAAAGAGAACAAAACTCTAAGGTCAGTCCCTTCAATGATCAAAAGCAAAAGGGTCACCTGAAGTCCTCTCAATCCAAACCCACTCCTTCTAGTTCATCTATTTCTTCTACTTCCACCAATTCATCTCCATCTTGCTCTAAAGCTAATTCTGTTCGTTCTCAAAAATCTCATTCGTCAGCTGAACAAAAGGGCAAACAGAAGGTCAATGAATCCAAACCAGAGTCCAAACCGAACGCACCCAATCCTAATAAGATAAAAGTTTTTACCATTAAAAGGAAAGATGAAACAACACTCATAAACGAACATATCTTGTTGACATCTCTCTTACTGTTCCTGTTCCCATGAAAAGCTCACGTGGACCCAAGAAACTTTGGGTTCCTAAATCTGCTTAATTTTTGCAGGTTATAAGTGACGAGCAGTTCGACGAAGAATGGTACATCGATAGTGGCTGCTCGCGTCACATGACAGGGAGGAAAGAGGAGCTCAGGGAATACAGATCTCTTGCAAATGGTGGCAATGTCAAGTTTGGAAATAACTCTTTCGGCACCATAAAGGGATACGGGATGATAACAAATGGTGACTTTACTATAAGGAAGGTGGCTTATGTGGAAGGACTCCAACACAACCTCATCAGTGTATCTCAGCTTGTTGGAGGTACAGGTCTTAAAGTCTCATTCGATAATGAAGGTTCTGAAATTATTGAGAAAAAGACAAAGAAAGTAATTCTCAAGTCGGAACGAAAGGGTGAAATGTTTCCTCTAAATCTTAAACCCATTAAAGGAAACCCAGCTATATGCTTGTTATCAAAAGCTCAATCTGACGAAAGCTGGTTGTGGCACCGAAGACTCTCTCATCTCAACTTTAAAGATATTAACCGACTTGTCACTAGAGGTCACGTTAGGGGTCTTCCATTGCTCAAGTTTGATAGAGATCATTTGTGTGCTGCATGCGAAATGGGGAAGCAGAGACGTCAAAGTCATCCATCTGTAATTAACACAAAAGTTCTTGAACCACTGGAATTACTTCATATCGATTTGTGTGGTCCTTCATCTATCGAAAGCATCGGTGGTAGCAAGTATATTCTTGTTATTGTTGATGACTTTTCACGATTTACATGGGTGTTCTTTTTAAAGCTCAAATCTGAAGCGACTCATAAGCTGAAAATGTTCATCAAGCAGATTGAAGTACAGCTCAAGAAGGTCGTTCGCAACATTAGGAGCGACAATGGTCTGGAATTCAAGAACAAGGAGTTTGAAGAGTTTGTAGCAGAAAAGGGAATAAGTCACAACTTCTCAGCTCCCTACACACCTCAACAGAATGGAATAGTCGAAAGACGAAACCGATCTTTGTGTGAAGCTGCCCGAACAATGCTAAGTTTCGCTTCCTTACCTCTTTATTTTTGGGCTGATGCTATTTCTGCTGCTTGTTTTACACAGAACAGGTGTTATCTCAACAAGCGATTCACGCTCACACCTTATGAGATACTAAACAACAGAAAGCCCAATGTGAAATTTTTCCATGTGTTCGGCTCACGGTGTTTCATCTTTAACTCTAAAGAACACCGCAACAAGTTCGATGTCAAAGCCGACGAGGGAATCTTTCTGGGCTACTCTCTCACATCTAAGGCATACAGGGTCCTAAACAAGCGTTCGAGAAAAATTGAAGAGACATATTATGTGACCTTTGACGATAGCTATGTCAAAAAGCTACAGGCCAAAGAAGACACCGCTGGGGAAATCTTTCCTCAAACTGGCCAAGTCACAGTCTCAATCGCTAATCTGTACGAGAAATTTCTGGAGCTCTTTGATGAACCAGAGAAAGCTTCTCTCTCAGAAGCAGGTGCAGCAGACAACAAGGTTGACCACATGAAGCAGATTGTCGAAGAAGCTGCAAGGAGAATGAATGAAGGAGGATCGACTTCTAATCAACCTCCATTCAACAATGCTTCTGTCGAGGGGGAGACCAGCTCACATGTCGAGGGGGAGCCAAGCTCACATGTCGAGGGGGATCCAAGTTCTACAACTGCAACCGAAGGTGCTTCAACGCCTGAAAGTCCAGCACAACAAGAAACCTCTGAACCTCAAATTTCTCAAAGCTCATCAATCGAGGGGGAGCATGATGATATGACGCTTGATTACGATAGCCAATCCGAGCCAGAAGAAATGATCAATACTGAACTAGACCCTACCTTTGATCCAAACTATCCTCCTCTTACCAAATGGACCAGAGATCATCCTATCTTTCAAGTAGTTGGAGATGTCTCTGAGAAGGTTCTGACCCGATCACAACTGAAGGCAAAACAGACATCCTTATTTTCAAAGGTTGAGTTTTGTATGTTTAACTCATTTGTATCAAAAGTTGAACCGAAGACAGTTAACACTGCCCTCGATCACTCTGATTGGGTTCAAGCAATGCAAGACGAACTGAACGAATTTGAAAGGAACAAAGTCTGGCGCCTTATTCCAACTCCTCCAGATGCTTCGGTGGTTGGTCTCAAATGGGTCTTTAGGAACAAAATGGACAAGGAAGGGAATGTTATAAGGAACAAAGCTCGTCTGGTTGTAAAGGGATACTGTCAGGAGGAAGGAATTGATTATGAAGAAACCTTCGCTCCTGTAGCTAGGCTGGAATCTGTAAGAATATTTCTGGCATATGCTGCCCACAAAAACTTTGAAGTTTTCCAAATGGACGTCAAATGTGCATTTCTTAATGGAGAACTAGAAGAAACCGTGTATGTGGAGCAACCTCCTGGGTTTGTGAACGAAAAGTATCCAAACCATTGCTATATTCTGGATAAAGTTGTATATGGCCTTAAACAAGCTCCGAGAGCCTGGTATGAAACGCTGACTAAATTCTTAAAGATGTCTAAATTCAAACAAGGTTCGGTTGACCCAACCTTCTTTCGCAAAAAGGAAGGTAACCACCTTATGATAGTTCAAATTTATGTCGATGACATCATCTTTGGCTCTACGAATCCCAGCTTAACAGCTGAATTCAGAAAGTTGATGGAGACTAAATTTGAAATGAGCTCAATGGGTCCTATTAACTTTTTCCTTGGTTTAAATATTAGACAAGGACCCGAAGGCATCTTTATCAATCAGGAAGCTTACACGAAGACTCTACTAGCAAAGTTTGGTATGATGGGAGACTCCAAAGTCAAAGTCCCAATTGCATTTGGCACCAAGCTAACTCCATCCCTAGACAAACCGGCTGTTGATATCACGCTCTATCGTCAAATGATAGGCTCACTAATGTATCTTACTGCTAGCAGGCCTGACATCATGTTTTCTGTGTGTTATTGTGCTCGATTTCAGGCAAACCCACGCGAACCTCACATGCTTGCAGTAAAGAACATTTTACGCTATCTCAAGCGAACCACCTCCTTAGGTCTATGGTATCCATCCAACTCAGGCTTCTTCGTTCAAGCCTATTCTGATGCTGACCTTGGAGGATGTGGACTCGACCGAAAAAGCACTACTGGTGGCTGTCAATTTCTTGACGGGAAGTTGGTCAGCTGGCAATCCAAGAAACAAACGTGTGTGTCGTTGTCTACTGCCGAAGCGGAATACATAGTCGCTGCTTCTTGCACCTCACAAGTGATTTGGATCTAGAGTCAACTTCGAGACTATGGACTCAATATGAAGAAGATCCCACTATATTGTGACTCTGAAAGTGCAATTAGGATCTGTCATAACCCAGTGCAACACTCTAAAACCAAACACATAGCACTGAGGTATCACTTCATCAAAGATCACGTGGAAGATGGAAACGTCGAAGTTCACTTCGTAAGAACCACTGATCAACTGGCTAACGTCTTTACCAAAGCTCTTCCTGAAGCATCATTCAATAGAATATTGCAAGGGCTAGGTATGATGGAATCAGAGTCAGTACCTCACACTACCTCTCAACCTCAAACATAAGAAGCGAAACCAACCGAACGCTCGGGTTCGGTTAAACCATCTCACTCGCTCATCACTTCAAAGGTAGTTTTTCTTGGTTGTATATTACTTGTACAAAATTGTTTTTCTTAGAGTTGAAAATATTTTCCAATTGCATGTCTAAAATCCTTGGTTTCTTAAAATTTTCCAAAACCGAAACCTACCGAAGGTTCGGGTTCGGTTTTTCAAAATTTTGTTGAACCGAAACCTACCGAAGGTTCGGGTTCGGTTTTTCAAAATTTTGTTGAACCGAAACCTACTGAAGGTTCGGGTTCGGTTTTTCAAAATTTTGTTGAACCGAAATCAACCGAACGTTCGGGTTCGGTTTTTCAAAATTTTCTGGAACCGAAACCAACCAAACGCTCGGGTTCGGTTTTTCAAAATTTTCTGCAACCGAAATCAACCGATCGCTCGGGTTCGGTTTTTCAACTTTTTCCCAACCGAAACCAACCGAACGTTCGGGTTCGGTTTTTCATTTTTTTTTCCAAAGTCTTTTTTAAGACTTATTTTTTTCTTAATATTTGTTTAATTTTATTCATTTTTTTTTCTTTTATTTTATTATTATTTCTTTCATAAATCTCAAAAACTCCAAAAAAAAAATATTTATTTTTTTTGATGTGTGTTCGTTCGTTTATGGGGTTATAATTGATGAATTACTTAAGTGTCTCTAGAAGCATGCTGCTGTATGTGTCCCAAGCCTCATAAGATTTTGAATAACAGCCTTCATGACCTGGTATACACAAACCTTGTCTTCCCAATAAGGCTACCTCATTTATTCTAATCATGAGCTACCTCACTCTCTTCTTACATGAGCTAAGAGTTTTTCTGCTTGGTCCTTATTTTCGCAGCAGAGGTACTTTAGCTTCTTACACCATCTCCATTACACTTCTCCATTACATTCGTTTCATCAACGTAACCCTTGAGACTCTCAGAAATTACCACTGAGGTTTATGGTTACACAACATCTGTGTTTATGATCTCAGTTTCGTGTCACTACGAGCTGAGTGAAACCCAAAATTCAACACCACAACTGAATTGACGGTGATCAATTAATTTGCTCAAGTTTTCACCAAAGAATTGACGGATAACCTTTCATGAAATCTCAAATTTTATTTTGTGTGATTCCTATGAAATCGTTACATACCATAACATTTCTTCCCTTGGGATCCAGTTTTTATTTTTTTGAGATTTTATATTTTCCAAGCCAATTTCAAATACATTCCTACCTACTTGTTCAACAGACTACACCGGTCTCACAAGTACTTTGATCACTTTCTTTCTTATTTCAAGATTAGAATTGTTGCATCAAAGCGAAAGCCACCCGAAAGTAGCCTAATTAAACGAAGCCTTTCAACATTTCTTAAAAAGTGTTTGATCGTAATTCAACGGGAATCCACATTAACACTTTAAGGTCTCTCTTGACCTTGAAGGAAGAGATTCGTGCCCGGGATCATCAGTTTCGTGTCATTATTGACATCACAGTTAATCCTAAAAAGAGTTGCTTTATTTCTTTTCTTTTTACACTCTTTGCACGAAAAACCTTGATTTTCCAAAATTCTGTTACTAATTAATTTCAGGCTGATTTATTGAATTGGTGGTTAATAATTAAGACGTGGTCAACAATCCTCCACGTGGGCAGTTAATTCAAAAGATGCGATTCAAAAAGATAAGGCGAAGAGTTGCTGACTCAGGCGGGAAATTAAAAGGATTGAATTTCAACCGGCAATTAAAATGGGCGCGTGTGAATTTGAAACGGCCACACTTTTACTGACAAAGTGGACGCGTGTGCGAAATCCAAGCGTCATCTCTCTGGCAATTAAAGGCGCGTGAGGAATTGAAACGGTTTTCTCCCTGAAACGGCGCTTGTTGGGCGGCGTGATCCTAGGAATCTGACACTCTCTCTCCTACGTGATCATCGCACGCCTCAACTGTCATCCTTCTGTCACTCAGGAAACCTTTTCGTATTTCCATAAAAGATTTGAAAGGATTTTTCTCTCTCCTATAACCCACTATAAAAGGCCGTCTTCACCACCATTTACCTCTTTACTGCCTCCGAAATTTCAAGCGAACAAATACTCCCAAAAAGCTTTCCTGTTCATCATCTTCTTCATACCTTCAACAATGGCTAAATCCTCTTCTGTCCATGCTACCTCACAAATCCTTCCCATCCGTCCACAACAATGTTTGGTGATTGATCTCAACCCTCTGGCGTATGACTCCTACATGTCGTCGATCATTGAGTGCTTGAAGTACTCTCAAATAGCTCCAGCTCTCTCAAGGATTGAGTCTGTACCAATGGTGGCTCTCTCACAGGTGTATGCAACTGCGTATGACGACAAAGCAATTGAGCGGGTATTCTTTGAAGTTGTCGATCACAAGACCTCGATTTCAAGGCAGCGATTCTGCACTCTGCTAGGGTTTGCTGCTGACTCTTCAAGAATCCATCCGGAATCGATTCCAGTGGGCCATCTTTACAACATGTTTTATAACATGGGGTACACGGAGGCGCTCGTCTCCGTTGCGAAATTCAAGAAGTCATGCTTGCCGCCGCAGTGGAATGGCATGTTCACAGTCCTCTTCAAGTGCTTGTCGGAACGGAGCTCAGGATCTGACGGTGCCAATCGCCTTTTCTTGTTGATCATGTATGCGGTCTACAACGGGATTAACTTGGACTTTGGGTTGGTCCTCTGGTAACAGCTCATCCAGAGCCTTTCTTCTTCATCTCGACATTCTGAGGTGTCGCTGGCCCGATTCTGGATCCTTATCACCAAGTGGGCGATGGATAAGCTGGATATCCCTACTGCTGCTGGTGCAGTGATGTCTTCGGTTGGTACTTTTCATACCACCAAGATAATCGTCTCTGATGCGTCCAAATTTTCCTTCATTGGCTCAATTTCGGAGACAATGTATGGCGATGTTCCTTCTGACAGCAGGATCATCAGGACGATCAAGGAGTTCAAATAGTCAGGGCCAAGGGAACTCACACCGGAAATGCTCAAGTCCATCCACGATGCTGACAAACCGGTGCCAAGGGGCAAAAAGGCGGACAAAGGGAAGCAAGCGACCAAAGCTACTAAGGGTCCTTCTCCCAAGAAGAGGAAACAGACAAAGGCTGCCCAGTCCCCGCAGCCGAAGAGGAGGAAGACTCAACCGAAGCGCAAGCTTGTCATCCCTTCCTCTTCAAGTGAATCGGAAGGTGAGAGTTCGGGTTCGGACGGCTCTCAAGGAGGCGAAACCCCTCAAAGAGGCAATACCCCACCCCGATCCCCTACTCCAGACATGGAAATCCATCATTCACCCATCCCTTCACCCACACAAACTATCCCTACTTCCATTCCGACCATAAACCCCACTACCACTATTCCCCCAACCTCTTTCCCTATACCACCACCCATTTTCACTACTACAACAACAACCACTGCAAAGGTTACAACCAACGTATCTGATACGGGGGTTCATACCAGTGCAACCGAAACCCCACCCGCAACCGAACCACCACAAACCGAAACCCATACAACCGAACATACCCACACTCAACCACCACCCGAAACTACCCCACCCCATACTCAACCTGAATCCTCAAAACCCACAACACCCCCAGCTTCACCACCCCCTCCATCTCCAGAAAATGCCTCTGATGGAGAAAACCCTTTTCTTGGCGGTGATCACATGACCTTTGATTCGGTCTATTTCAGTCCGTTTCAGGTTCAGAGTGATGAAGAGGATGATGCTCCAGTGACAAAGAAGCATCTTAAGGAGCTCAACGAGAAGGTTGACTTACTTCTCGCCTCCTCTTCCAACCAACAGTCCTCCTTATCTGAAGCTGCTCTTCAGACGATTGTTGATGCCTTCTCCAGGGCTCAACATGATTCGGTAGCCTCAGCTACTGCCGCCATTGACGCCTCTACCAAAGCCTGTGAGGCTGCGACCGCAAAAGTCGATAAACTATTCTCAAACGCCTCTTCTCTGCTGAAGTCGCTGCAGGAGAGTACGGATTCTACCAAGACAACTTTGGAACCGATTGTTCAGCAATTGGCAAAGTTCGTCTCAACGGAGTTGACTTCGTTCGCTGCCCTTTCGCCAAACCATAAGCGACGACAACTTGGCCCTTCGTGCCTCCATCGGTCAGCATCTTGCTAAGCTACAAGAGGATCTTGCGGCTGAAAACTCTTTGATGGACGTTCTCGCAAGCAAAACCACCGCCCTAAAGGTCAAGAGCACTCAGCTATCCAACTCTCAACAACAGCTGGAAGCTCTTCGATCCGAAAGGGGGGTCATCAAGACATGTGTTTCGGATGTACACGCTGCCTTATCCAACATCCTAGAAGCACATGATCCGATTCTAAACCATTCGGTGAGGCGAACCCTTGCTGAAAAGCTCTCTCCGGCCATGGACCTTCTCAGCAAAATCGAAGGCTTACCTAGTTTCGTGTCCATTCCGAAACAAGGGGGAGAAGAGAAGAAGACCGGATCGAAACCACCTCCTTTCTCCAAAGCTACTCACACAACTGAACCACCTCCGACTGGTCAAGCTTCGGGTTCGGGTGTGAAGGAAAAAGGGAAAAATATAGCTGAGGAAGAAGATGAAGATGAAGACAAGGAGACCATTGCGGACATGTTGAAACGAAAGAACAGTCGCAATGTGGATGAAGACGTAAATCGTGTGGCGCGAGAGGCTGAAGAAGCCGAACGCAAGCAGAAGGAAGCCCACGATCTCCTCGAGAGCAGGAAGACTCTCTTCCCTGCATGGACTCGGGAGAGAATGATCAAAGAGGCCATAGACACTCCCAACATATTATGGCTCGAGCCGGTGATTTCGTTCGACTGCGATAATTCTGTCGATTCGCAGTTCGACATGTCGTTGACTCGAAAGGCATTCATCTTCCATGCCTTCTCAAATATCTTTGAAGTCCCTCATCCGAACGCTGAGCTTGATAGGGAGCTCATCGACTTCTATCTGAAGGCTGCTCGTCCTCAATATCTAACTTGGAGCGCCCAGAAGATAGTAAGCGTTCGGGTACTGAAGCCTTACACCGAAGGTCGATTCATAAACGTTCGGTTCAAGGTGATTCGGGGATCCGCTAGAACTGCACATCATATCTCCCTGGCGGATCTACCGAACTTAAATCCTCATGATTGGATTGTTCTGCACAACATCCTCTTGATGAATGAAGCTGAATATGGTCTGATTATAGACCATATCAAGAGGATGATTGTCTGTTATATCATGGAGGTTGCCCTGATGGATCAGGAGGTTGCTACTGTCTTCAAGAAGAAACCGAAGATAGCTCCTGTGGGATCGGCCAGTGATCTCAATCAGATGAAGATGGGCAAGATCGACCCGAGACGCAATTCGGTCATGTTCACTAGAGCAGAAGGACAGAAATGTCTCTTTGCTTTAGCAGACAAACATCTCTACACCACTGCTTGTCTAGAGCATGTACTATCGATCATTCGAAGGTGGAAAGAGAATACAGCGGATGATGTTAAGTACTTCAATGACATGATCCAGTGGTACATCAGGTTTAGGCAGACGATTCTGGCACTGATCTCTCGTCTGTTTAACACTGTGAAGAAGAAGGTACCTGGCTCCGCTGCTGGCCCAAGTAACAAATGAAGGTCTCGCTCCAATTGACGCAAAGGGGGAGATTGTTGGGTTGAAGATTTGCTCAAGTGTTGCGTCGTTGGGCTCGAATGTTTATTTATTTTATTTGTATTCCGGTTTGGGCCTGTCCAACCGAGAGCCCATTATGTTTAATATATAAGTATATGCTTGCATGCATATTAGGTTAACGATTATTCAAGAGCGTAACGATAGTATTACAGATTTCTTTGATCGTTCTTGTAACCTACTAATCCTCTACAGTTGATGTTCTTAATCGAGCTCTTCTGAGGATTTTGTTTAATCATTCGACACGTTTGATTCACTCTTGTCTCGTTCTTATTTTCGTGTTCTTATAGTTTTATATTTACTTACCTGTTTGAGATCTAATCGATCTTCATAGATTAAAGTTTTTTTTTTTAATCTCATCAGTGGTTATTATGAATTTTTTTTACACATGTCATTTTATGAGTTTTTCTATTTTATTAAATTCTACATAATATTTTAATATAATAATTGTAATAAATATAACAATAAATGGATACTAATTTCATTAATAAACCGTCTTTTAATTTCAAAATTCCTAAAATTAAAGTTCATTATTTTCTTTTCTTACTTAAATTATTTGTTTAAATTTAAAAGATAACAAACATTACATTATAATAATTCATTATTTTTCTTATTATCTTATAAATTCAAAGTTCTTAAATATTTTGATATTTATATTGAACTTTTTATTTTTAAATTAACCCATATAATATATGGCCTTACAACTAGTTTTTATTAAAAAAGAAAGAAAAAATAAACCTACTCATGTCATTGGAAATGACATGTAATGAACATATTATATTAAATTTGAAAATAGATTCGAAAAAATGATAGTCATTAACAATTGGAAATATAAATAGCATGGCTTATGTCAGGAAAAAAAATACATAGTTGCCAACAAACATATTTATTTATTTGTTTTTTATTATTTTTAATTTTAGTATAACTATCATTAAAAGAAGTTTGGCAAGATTAATTTCGGAATTTAATGTTGCAAATTTATATTTCAAGAAATCAATTTTCGCATTTAATTTTAACATAACATTGAGTTTTTGACATTTGCTTTATTTAATTTTACGAAATCAAATTTTGAAATTCATCACATTTTTAAAACGTTTGGCATTTATTTTTTTGGAAAACGACGAAATTTTATTAAAAACCACGGCCTATACAGAAACAAGTTCGGGCAAAGAAAAGAAAACATAATACAAACAAAAACAATTACATGATATTAAAGGGAGAGCAAACTCAAACCATCCATTTACAATTCCCGTAATTACCTCTATGTTTGATCCAACCAAACACCATAGCGAGCATACTATCCGCCAACATAGAAAGAGAAACACTCATATTATTAAAAATGATGTCATTTCTTGCTTTTCAAATACACCATAAGAAACCATATAGGATGACCAACAAAATCTTCCTTTTTTGGACAATTCCCCCTAGTTGCAGCAAAATGCACAAGTCCCCTAACTGAATTTTGCTAAGGGATACTACAGTAAGTGAAGATCCACCTTAGGGAAATTTCCACCTGAGGACAACTTAGAAAAAAATGATTAGAATCGTCGATACCACCATTGTAGTACTAGCAGGAGATGTTCGAGACATAAATACCCCTTCGAGCGAGAACCACAGCCAAAGGAAGCCTATCAATACAAGCCCTCCAAACATAGACAATAGTTTTCAACGGTACCAACCTTAACTAAGCAGTTGGATTAGGCATAGGAACAGTAAGCTTAGAATCGATATTCAATCTTGGAGAAGTGAAAAGAAATCTCTTGGTTTTGTCCATAAAGGTTGATTGGATGGAAAGAGCCTTGAAGAAGCTAAATGAATTGACTAGCTAGATGTGAATAGTCACATAAAGTTGTCATAGAGTTGATATGAGGGTGGTTGGTGTCATAACTTTATGAGAAAAGTCAAAGAGATACTTTATGTACTCTTGATATTATCCTAAGAAAAATATGATTTATATTAAATAAATCTTCAAGATGGGACTAAAATATAAGTTTAGAGGGTTTAAAATGTCAAAATTATAAATTTGGTGAAAATCCCATGTAAAAAACGGGGCTTAAAATGCGAAAGTGGTCAAAAATTGGGAAAAAGATGCGAACATGCCAAGGGAAGGCTGTATGCGAGAGGGTTTGCAGGCAGGTGACGTTTCTGATGCGAGAGGGTTCATAGCAAGAGTATCAGATGCGAAGGTCGGAACTGAGTGCGAGATTCAGAAGGTTCGTTGCGAGCGTTGGTCGGATACCTGCAAAACTTGTCGGTTCGCTGCGAAAGGAGGGCTCGGTCTGAGAGGTCTCACATTTAAGGGGGGTTTCTGTAAGTCCCTAAAATCTCTTGACGTATCAATCCGATCCACTTGATGGTGCGGAATCCCAATCAAGTGGATGATGCAAGATAGAAATGGAGAAGAAGAAGAAGAAGAAGAAGAAGAAGAAGAAGAAGAAGAAGAAGAAGAAGAAGAAGAAGAAGAAGAAGAAGAAGAAGAAGAAGAAGAACTTGATAAATCTTCGATGTATTCAATAATATTCAATGATGCTCTATGTACACAAGATTCACACACACTTCTTTTCTATACTTTCCCTCTCTAGCACGTGGTCCTTACAATATGGCCAACTCTCCTCAATCCCTCTTGACCGAAAACGCCCACACCTTGTTCTCTACCACTAAAACACGTCTAAAGACCGACTATATATACATGTGGACCCAAAGTACAAAGCCTAAACCATGAACCTAATTGCTTAACCGAAAACACATGAGTTTTCGGTCCAAGCTACAACAAAATCCAAGATGGTTTTCGGTCCTAGACCGAAAACAATAAATGCTTAGAAAAGCAAAGTATAAACCAAATTTTAGACCCAACAATCTCCCCCTTAGTTTATAGTTTTCTTTTCTTATGACCCAACAAACTCCTCCTAAAATTGTAGCTTGCTTTGCTTGTCAATCTTCAATATGAGCTTGGCTTCAGCATTAATTTTCGATTTCTTCACGACTTCAACATGAGCATGTGAATCTTCTACGTGAGTGACTTCATTTTGAACAGTTGGGCTGCTTGGGCATTTCTTTAAAATTTGACTTTGAACGCACGTTGGGTGTAGAGGCTTCTTGAAAATCTACACTTTGAGCTTGAGAATATTCATAGAGAATAACAGAGAACGAATCTTCTATGTGAGTGACTTCATCTTGAACAATTGGGCTGCTTGGGCATTTCTTCAAAATTTGACTTTGAACGCACGTTGGGTGTGGAGGCTTCTTGAAAAGATTCTTGAAAATCTGCACTTTGAGCTTGAGAATCTTCAGAGAGAATAACAGAGAACGAATCTTCTGGATCACTTCAGCAGGTTCATAGATAGCAGCAAATTGATTGAGGAGGCTTCAATGCAATCTGTCACATAATCTTCAAGTGCAACTCCACCTTGCTTCTGGGGTTGAAAGATTGAATGTTGATAAATAATCTTCATTTCTTGTTCCTTCGAATGAGAATTCTTCAACGATCACTGTTGCGCCTTGAAAAATAACAAATGACTAAAAAGTCTCTGTGGATCATAGAGTTATGAAAAACCCATCTCACCACCGTTGTTTCAAGCATGTAACCTTGGCTCAGAAAGTTTCGATACAGTTTCCTTGAGTCTCTTCTTCCTTTGAGTTCCCTGATTCGCTTTTCAAGACAAAAAAAACTTTTGGAATAAAAACAAAACTAAAAACAAACTTAGGACACAATATTTTTTGGATTTTTAATATTTTTTGAAAAAAAGAAAACAGAAACAAAAATATTTTTGGATTTTTGAATTTTCTAAAAAAGAAATAAAACATAAATAACACTATTTTTTTAGAAATAAAACAGAAATAACACTATTTTTAGATTTTTAATTTTTCTGATTTTTGTTTGATTTTTTTTTAATTCTTCCCCCAAATTTGAGCATATAGGAAAACTATGAATAAATTTAACAAAAACAACAATAATAACTAAATTTAAAACTTTTTAGGATCAAAGTTGTCAAACAATTCAATATCGTTTATCAGCACACACATGCATGTTTAGATCTGGTCAATCACCGGTATTGTGATCCACTTAAACACAAAGGTTATTTGACAAATTGGACAGATTATAAGTGTCAAGTCATTGTGATATATATATATATATATATATATATATATATATATATATATATATATTCCTAAATGGACCATTTGGCTTATGAAGACCAATGATATTGTTGTCCACTTAAATTCAGCAGCAAGATCTACAGACAACCTATTAAATGATTCAATTTTAGATGTACTAGAACGTGCTCCCCACTTCCTGACATATCCCGGTAATCAAGAACTTCCAAAGAACTCCTTACTTTAGGTGAGTATTCAATCATTCAGAGAGAAGATAGATATAGAAATGCATATGTTGTATCCCAGGTCGAATGTCTTCCAATCACGCAGAGGAAACAACATATGACTAACTTAGATAGAGGGTTAGAGAGATAGTAGGGTGCATATGTTGTGTCCCAAGTTGGATCTTCCGATCACAGAGGAAACAACATATGGCTAACAGATAGAAATAATTGCATAAATAAGGAGATGCATAGAGATAGAGTTGCATATGTTGCATTCCAGGTCGGATATATTCCAATCACGCAGAGTAGGCAACATATGACCGACATATAGAAAGCAAGAAAATAATTTCCTACAAACCTAATTTATCAGAACCCCCCAGTTGCCCTATCAGTACCGAAATTAAGGACATGAGTCCATACATCGAGGAAACGTTAAGCAACAATTCTATATACATAGGATTTTGAGTGTATCCCGCAAGTTCTCATGTTTATCTCACTGCTCAATCTACCCAAGCGTCGTATTGTCAGACCAAAAGAAACTATCTAAGTCCACACTGTCAAGTCCTTTCATTGTCAATCTACATCTAGTCCTTTTAAATCCTTTGTGTCTATCATAGAGTCTAGGCAATTCAGCTTCAATGCATTACACAAATTTCATATTGCCCTTTAGCACTATACTTGATATCACTTCCCTTAACACCTACCAAAGAAAAACTATAAGAAAATAAAAGATTGTCTTCAAACTGAATCATTTTAAGAAAAACTCAGGAATATCGATAAGAAAACTCAAACCATAAGTCATCAATTGAAATTGCAACCAGATAATCTGTGAGTAACACGCATATTTCAATCTTGGAATAGATCCGAAAATTCTTCACATCGTTAAGCACAAACCCCATTTGTGATCCTTTCCTTTTTCCCTTCCCGTAAAGGACACATACTCTCAAACAAAGTTTTGAATGTTGTATAGTTGAGAGATGTCCCTTATCATGTTCCAGGAATTGCCACTACCAACAAACCGAAGTTTGATGATATGCCTCCATAGCTGCTCCAGCACAGAGTTTGGGGTTAATTGGTCTTTGGAACCCAGTCCATTTTGAAACTAGGTTGACCTTTGTCATCTTTTCAAGGTACTCTCTCCCATGACATATCTTGTTTATCACAAACAGAAGATGAAGAAATGTTAGAATCATTGGTTGATTTGGGAGTGTGAACCTTAGGGACCCATCTGTAGTCGAGTTTAACCCATTTCTTGTTCAGTTGATCGGGTGCCTTATCGCTTGCTTTTGAACTTGAAGTCGATCGCCAAGATGACTTTGACCTAACCGGTCTTGGTTTCACTGAAGCATCTCTTAAATTTGACTTCATGGCCGACATTCACTTCTTGTTCTTGGGAGTTGGATTCTTGGCCTTTTTGGCGTTCCATTCACCATTATTTGAACGTGGCCTTGAGGGGTTTCTTTTGAAAAATCTCCCTCTTGGCGCGTTCTGCCAACCTTGTGCATAGTAGGGAATGTATGCGCAATTTGTACAATTTCTGGCAATGTGTCCATGTGTTCCACAGTGAAAACATGTATGTTTCTTCACGTAGGAGTTTTTTCTGCCTGCCTGTGGTGGCGTTGTCATGCCTTGTCTCAAATTGTTCCCACAAGCACACTTGCAGCAAGCAGTCTGCTTCGCTTGTTTTGGTGGCATGTATTTACCAACGGCAGGTTGATTAGAAGCAACATATTCAAAGTTTAAAGAGATATTTGTTTGACAGTCAATAGAATCAACATAATTGGAATTAATTATGTTCTCCTTGTTCTCATCTTCTACTACTTGACCTGCACATGAAGTAGAAACATTAGCATCTTTCACCTCAGTATTCTCAGTTGGCCCAGATTGTTCAGTCTTAACTGAAGCTGGTTCAGGGGTTTAGCTACACTGAGCAGGTGTCTCTTCTTCATTGATTTCAAGGAGTGGGGTATAGTTGGCATTGAAGGGAGGTGGAACACTATGATACCCTAGACCCTTATTTTGATTATCTTTAAATGTTAATTTTTTTTTCTATTATGGATGCAGCTACCTCACTTGACACATCAATTTTCTTAAAGGTAAAATCTGCATCTTTATATTTAGCTTTTAATGCATCAAGTTCGGCAGTCAAGTTAGCAAGTTGTTCCTTAACATAGGTATAATTCCCACAATTGTTGCTATATTCCTCTTGAAGTTTTCTAAAGTCCTTGGTTTTGGTCTCTAGTTGTGCTTTTAAGGGTTTTTGACCTTTCCTAAGTGTATATCCTTCATATTTAAGGCCCTCATTTTCTCATTTTAATATATCGATTTGATCACGGAGAAACTTAATAGTAGCTTCACAAGATTGAGAAGATGAAACTTCATTGGCCTTGGTGTTTGAGGAACTCATTGCTTACCAAAAATTCCCTTTGACTTGAAACCTTGAAAATTAACCTTAAAAGTCAAATTTAAAAAGTCAAACCGAAAAGCCAAACGTGAAAATTTGAAAGTTAAATGAGAAAGTCAAAGTTTAAAGTCAAAGGTCAAACTTGGAAGAGAAAGTCAAATTTTAAGGTCAAAAGTCAGAAATGATAGTCAAAAATCAAAAGTCAAAGGTTTATGTTGAAAACGAAACTTAAAAATTCAAAATATTGATTTTTGGGCCAAAAATGCCAAAAATTCGAAAATAGGACCAAAATCGCGAGGCTACCTGAACTAAACTGGGAAGACCCGCACCATCCGAAAACGAATTTGTTGACCGAACACGTGGTGAACGAAAACCTGTGAACCGAACACGTGCGAGACCTCGCACCGAAAACGGATTTCGGCCTCCGGACGCTCAACCGCAAACTCTTCGAACATGCTCCACCGCAAATCACTTTCGGCCGTAAACAAGCTTCTGACCGAAAACTCCTTGGAAAAACTTAGCTGAGTGCGAAAATGGCCACCGGAACTCACTGATTACGACCAAAAAATGCAATTTTTCACCTTTTGTAGCTCCAAAACTCGATAAAAAAGCCATTTTATGAAGAACACGAAGAAAAAGCTCCAAATATTTCTTCAAAAACTTATCAAAAATGTCAAATCCTTCAAGAAAAAAAATCCAAAAATGTTCAATATCTTGCCAATTTAATTGATACGATCCAAGCTCTGATACCAACTGTAAGTCCCAAAAATCGTTTGACGTATCAATCCGATCCACTTGATGGTGCGGAATACCAATCAAGTGGATGATGCAAGATAGAAATGGAGAAGAAGAAGAAGAAGAAGAAGAAGAACTTGATGAATCTTCAATGTATTCAGTAATATTCAATGATGCTCCATGTACACAAGATTCACACATACACACATACACTTCTTCTCTCTGCTTTCTCTTTCTAGTACATGCTCGTTATAATATGGCCAACTCTCCTCACTCCCTCTTGACCGAAAATGCCCACACCTTGTTCTCTACCACTAAAACACGCCTAAAGACCCACTATATATACCTATGGATCCAAAGTACAAAGCCCATACCGAAAACCCAATTGCTTGACCGAAAACGCATGAGTTTTCGGTCCAAGCTACAACAAAATCCAAGACGGTTTTTGGTCCTAGACCTAAAACAATAAATGCTTAGAAAAGCAAAGTATAAACCAAATTTTAGACCCAATAGTTTTTCACTCATGAGAGGTTTCGCACCATATGGGCTGTTTTTCATAAAATCTTCCCGTTTCAAGTGGTTTTCAACTAATTGAAGAGTCGGGATGACCCGGGTGTTTATAAAAAGTTGAAAGAGTTTTTGAGAGAGATTTAGGAGAGAGAGAGAGAGAGATAGAGTGAGAGAGATTAAGAGAGACTTTGATTGTAGCCTTTGTTAGTGTTTTGCTCCGTAGTGCTAGGATTATAAACTCCACTACGCCTAGTTATGAGTGTTATACGCCCCCGAAGGGTACGTAATAGTGCTTTATAGAGTCGCTACATCACTCACCCTGCTTCGGGTTTAGAATTTCTGAACATATGAAACTTCTTAGTGACACTTTGTATTAAGATAGAGAGTTGTACACTAGAAAACAAAGAGTAAGTCCTATCATATAAGTACTAGTTGAGTTGACCGGTTTGACTTGTTGACTTAGTTTGACTTTGACTTGACCAGAACTTGACGGTTGTTACACCAACGTACTCCAATACGCCCTGCGTACTACCTTCCTCACAAATACGCCCCGCGTACTCTTTGTGTACACCCCGTGTACTCGGCTAAGCTTGAAAACCACGAAACTTCCGAAGGCCATAACTTCTTCATTATAAGCCTGATCTCAACGATCCTTATATCCACGGAAAAGTGACGAGAAGCCCTACACTTCTATCAACCCATACCTTCCTTAAGACTTTCCGAACAAAAGTACATTTTCCACAGAAGCCCAAACTGACACTTTACCGAAATACCCCTAGGCTCCAAAACATGAACCGAACATCCGGATCACTTCTAATGCATCACTCGCACCCAAATGGGCCTAGATCTTACCTTTTCAAAAGCCCTAATCCTTATGATGACCGACCTTCGGGCCACAGCCTCAGACTAGGAATCGATTCAGAACAGAGCGTTACAATTGTTTTTTGTTTTCTTTAACTTTAAACAAATAACTTAGATAAACAAACAAAGAAAACTAATAGGGTTTTAATTTAGGGATTTTGAAATTAGAAGGCAAGTTCATTAATAAAATTGATATTCAATTATTATTATATTTATTGTAATTATTATATTTAAATTTTATATGAAATTTAATAAATTGAAAAAAACAAACCACAAAATGATATGTGAGAAAAAAATTAATTTAAAATAACTATAAAATGACACGTGGCAAAATAAATGAGAGTATGACATGTGATAAAAAATTCTTTATTTATTAGAATAAAATAGTTATGAGATTCATGTATTACATGAATTTATTTAAAAAAAAAAAGTCAAATATAAATGTTTAAATATTTAGGAAGTTTAAATTTATATAAAAATGACTAAAATATTGAATTATTAATATTGAATTGTCTTTTTTTTCTTTTTTTAACTTCATACAATTAATTTAGATAAATAAACAAAGAAATTAATAGGGTAAAGTCCATTAATGAAATTGATATTCAATTATTATTACATTTATTGCAATTATTACATTTAAATATTATGTGGAATTTAATGAAATAAAAAAAAACATAAAATAACATGTGGAAAAAAATTTAATTTTAAATAACTATAAAAATACATGTCGCAAAATAAATAAGAGTATAACATGTGACAAAAAGTTCTTTATTTATTAGAGTAGGTTTAAACATGTGTCATCATTTCTCATGGTTAGAAAGATAAATAGGAAGGAAAGGTACGAGCATATTTAATTTCTCTTAATTTTGCGTAATATTATTTGTAGGGTTGTAGTGTAATGAGCTGGAATATTGGAAACTATCAATGATTTTGGCCTCACCATTAAGATTTAGAATAAGAAAGTATTCATTGCTATTTACTATCGATTCATTACATTTAATACATTATATATATATATATATATATATATATATATATATATATATATATATATATATAGAGAGAGAGAGAGAGAGAGAGAGATTATGCGGCTTTTTAATTTTTAAAATTGAAAAAAATAGAAATTGACATGTGAATATTATTTATTTCAAAAATACCATAAAATGGCAAGTATCAAAACTTATGAGAGATCAACGTAAAACAAAATGGATCTTGATATATTAGAATAAAAAATAATTGTATCAGACATTTGTTTATGAACAGTATCCCTAAAAGTCGGTTAAATTCTTCGGCTATTGGCTTCTTTTTTTGGATGATTAGTTTAGGTCCCTTTGAGGCTCTGAGCAGTAAGGTGAGCAATCGACACGTTTCACCGCCTTACTACTTCATCGTAATTCAAAAATCGGTATTTCAAGAAAAACACTACCCCTCATCCTTTTCTCTTTCATTCCATCTACTATCTCACTGACATTGATTTTTGTATTTCTCAGACATTGATTTTCGATTTATGTTTCTTTTGATTTTGGGTTTTCAGACATTGATTTTGTTTTTCTCATTCTGTACATGTGGTGTGAAGAGGTTTCTAATTTTCAATTGTAGGTTTTGATCTTTTTTTTTCTTTTTGCAGATACACTTAGATGCAACAATGAATGGGTTTCCTTGGAACGTAATACCTGTCGATCCACTCTAATGATGAGTAATAACATCATCTACTCTAATTTCTGGTTGACGCTAACATTTCCATCTTTATGTCTATTAAGTGCACCTTCGGCACCACCTCTACTTACCACCACCATCACCTTATATGTTGCAACTCACCATTGGTGCACTCTTGCTCTGCCTTATCTGTTTCCACCTTCAACTATATTTCCAGCAATGGTTGGGGTTCCCTGGTCCTTGGTGAGTTTTGCAGGTTCATCAATCTTTATTTTTCAGTTTAGGTTTCTTCTAATCTTGGCTTTTTAGACTTTTCTTTCATATTTTCTCATTCTTAATGTATATGTATTTGATTTTCTAAAGTATAAAATGATAGAGATTGTTGGTTTAATCCATATTTCTCGCGGGTAAATTGGAATCTTTTAATGCTTTGTTTATGTTTGCCTCTTTCAAAAGGCCATGCAGGCCATATTTCCTTTTCTTTAGGCATAATCAAGAAGTGGGTTTGTTGACCCACAATTCTATTGGATTAATGTGTCTAAGCTAGTAACTAAATTGATATATTTTTGGAATTAGAAACATCTTTTTAGGTGCCCTCATAACTAGAATTTGATTAGAATAACATTTATATAGAAAGTACGATTTATTAGATTATTATATGATTAATAAACTAAATGGAAATTATGTGGAAATGATTTATTAATATATTATATGATTAATATATTAATTGGAAATAGAAAATTGATTTGTTAATATATATGATTAATGAATTAATAATGATATAAATTAGAATTAATTAATTATTAATATGAATTAATGTGGAATTAATTAAAGGTCCACCAAGGAATAAAGATTCTAGAACCCATATAGGCGATGAACGAAATTAGGATGGATTCTAGGGTTTCCAGAAGCCTCCTAATATTAGTTAAGGAAAGGATTTGAATTGGGATTAAATCTATTATTTAATCATTCAAATCTTGTTTTGTCCTAAGTTACCTAACTATAAATAGGACCCATTGGGACCTCAAATTCGTTCATACTCTTCCACTAAGGATACTTTGGCTGATATTCTCCTCTCTCCTCTCTCATATTGTCTTCTAGTTCTAGGGTTTGGGTGTGAGCCATTAGAGGCATCGTCATTTTGGTGCTAAGCTTTCTAAGACCTGCACTACAAGGAGATTGAAGTGATCCATTTACTACAACAAATCAAGAGGTATGTAACACTACACTTGATGTAACATCCCAAAAATCAAGGTAAAATTTTCATTTTTCAAAACCAAACCACAAAGCATAAATGTTTACAAAACTTAGTTTCCAAAAGTCAAATAAAAAATCAGAGTATATGTTGGAAAAAGACCCACCGAGGACAAGGAGAAAGAAAATGTCTATGAGTTCTTGATGGGTCTCAATGAAGATTTTGGAACTGATAGAACTCAAATACTCAGCAACAATCCAATGTTGACCCTTGATACTGTTTATCACATGGGTGCAGAAGATGAACAACAAAGGAGCATTACCATGTCCCACAAAACTGTTGTTGAAGCCGCCGCCTATCAAATCCGAACCCAAACAAACATTGACAAAAGTCTTGTTGACAAGAAAATTTTTAAATGCAAACACTGCAGAAAAATGGGCACAATATTGACGGTTGTTTTGAGAAAATCGGATACCCAAATTGGTGGGAAACCCGTTAATGAAAACCGACAAATGATTCAAAGAAAAACCCTAAGGCGAAACCTAAGGCTGCTGCAGTCGAACTTGAGAGCAGCCCAATACCTGACCTTAGCATTGATCAATACAAAAGACTCCTAACACAACTGAATGATCCACCAAAACCAGAAGTAAACATGGCAGGTAAAATCGATTTCACTTCTTCTTGTGTTATTGATTCTGGAGCTACAGAACATATTTCATGTAGCAATTCTGTCTTAACATCTCTAAAGAAATCCAATGATGGGGTGTCTGTTAAAATTCATAACGGAGACAAAGTTGCAGTAAAAGGTGTTGGGAGTGCATAATTACCAAACAATTTGGATGTAAATGATGTTCTATATATTCCCGATTTTAAATGCAACTTGTTATCTGTTAGCAAAATCACCAAAGGGCTTAACTGTTTTGTAACCTTCTTTCCCGATTATTGTTATTTACATGAATTACACTCGATGAAGCTGATTGGCATGAGGAGATATAGGGATGGTCTTTATCATATGGAGAAAACAGACAAAGGAGCTACTGCCATGGCTGTCACTATGAATTCTAAAATCTGGCATAGAAGGCTTGGCCATACTTCAAGTTCTAAATTTCAACAAATTAATTCAATAGGTAGCGTAGCTAATATTGATCATTGTGATTCCTGTGTGCAAGCTAAAAAGACTCAGTTACCTTTTTTTATAGTAATATTAAAACCACTTCATGTTTTGAGTTAATGTAATGTGATATATGGGGTGGGTATCGGGTACCTTCAATGACGAGGGCTCGATATTTTCTTACAATAGTAGATGATTATAGTAGAAGCACATGGGTCTACTTGATGAAAATAAGTATGACACAATTTTATTTTTAGTTAATTTTTACAACATGGTTTTTACCCAATTCAATGGAAGAATTAAGAGAATACGCATCGATAATGGGGGATAATTCACCTCTAATATTATGACAAAGTTTTATGAAGATCATGCCATTCTTTTAGAGACCTCATGTGTACACACCCCATAACAAAACGGGGTTGTTGAAAGATAACATAGGCATCTTTTAGAAATTGCAAGAGCGCTGTGTTTTCAAGCTAGTCTACTTATATAATTTTGGGGAGAATGTATCCTTACTACTACTTACATCATCAATAGGTTACCTTCATGAACCATCAACAACAATACCCCTTTGAAACCCTTTTTAATCAAAAACCACAATATGATCATATGCGTGTTCTCAGCTGCTTAGCATATATAAAAGAAAATAGGGCAGGAAAAGATATCCTCATAGGATATCCTCAAGGTTAAAAAGGATATCGTGTATATGATCTAAAGGAAAAGAAGTTCATAGTTTCAAGAGACGTAAAATTCATTGAGTGGTTTTTCTATATCAAACTGCTAAACCAAACCAAGAAGTGGAGAACAACAAAAAGGAAAATGATGATTTCATAAGTGAACCACTTTTGGAACCCATAACATCTAACCCACAAGCCACGACAAGGGAAACAACCAATCAAGATGGTTCTTTTGAGCCCAACTTCGAAGAAGCACCTACCACAGAACAACCCATTTCTACCTCTACTAGCGCGTCAACCTTGCTAATACCCACCGACACGTCTAACTGACCTGCATGAACTAGAACACGACCTCGACATCTTGATGAATATGAAACATATCTGCCTCCATTGATAGACCATCCTTCATCTATTGCTAATCAAGCAATCTCGACGGTACACCCTCTTTCCCTCTTTATGTCTTATAAAATTTCACTACATCTCATAAAGCTTATCTTAGTGCCATCTCCTCTTAAGATGAGCCTAAACATTTTTTTCAAGCAGTTAAGAACCACATTGGAGAGATGTCATGCAAAAGGAGATCATTACTCTCGAAACTAACAACACGTGGAATCTAATAACATTACCTCCTGGAAAGAAGGCCATTGATTCGAAGTGGGTGTACAAGATCAAATACAAACCGACCAGTGAAATAGAAAGATATAAAGTGAGGCTAGTCGCAAAGGGTTTCACACAAATAGAAGGAGTTGATTTTCATGAGACCTTTTCCTCGATTACAAAATTATTAATCATGCACACCATGTTGGTTGTTGTTGTTCAGAAAAATTGGTCCATCCATCAATTAGATGTGAATAACGCTTTTTGCATTGAGATCTTGATGAGGAAGTGTACATGAAAATACACCAAAGCTTTGTGAAGGAGAACGATACTTGTGTTTGTCGTCTTACAAAGTCATTACATGGACTGCGACAAGCTTCCAAAAATTGGTACAACAAGTTCACTTCGGCACTTTAATGTTGATCACTCCTTATTTATTCTCAAAAGGACAAGCTTTACCTTGTAGCTCTCATATATGTAGATGATGTCATCCTTTTGGGGAATGACAATCACCATATAACAAAAATCAAGACGTATCTGGACGATCAATTCAGCATCAAGGACCTTGGTCCCTTAAAATATTTCCTCGACATTGAAGTATCACGCACCACCGATGGGATTATCCTTAGTTAACGCAAGTATACGTTAGACATTTTAAACAACGGTGGTCTACAAGGATACAAACCTAGCCAGTTCCCATGGATCAAAACATCCGTCTAGATGCTGATGAAGACACTCTAGTTGTAGATGTTGGACAATACGAACGTCTTGTTGGAAGGTTTCTTTACTTACAAGTCACCCGTCTAGATATCACATTTGTCGTAAATATGTTAAGCCAATTCGTCTCTTTTCTACGAAAGCCTCAATGGGATGTTGCAATGCGTGTTTTACGGTATCTTAAAACTACACCAGGACAAGGAATTTTTTTGCCACCAAAGGGAAATTTAAAGCTTATAGTATATTGTGATTCAGATTGTCTTGGTTGTCCTTTTACCAAAAAGTCAAGAACTGGTTATTTTATTACTTTAGGAGGTGCTCCTATATCCTGGAAAACAAGAAACAATATGTTGTTTCTGATGGGTTTTATGCATAAGAACAATCTTATGTGCTCATACAAACCCTAATGCTTGGATCTAGGTTTCTCTATTGTACATGAAATGAATCCAAGACTTGCAACCCTAGATCTAACATGTATAATTCGAAATTAACATTATAAGAATAGATCTAAGTGTTTACCTCTTTCAATTTGCCTGGAATCCTTTGAATCTTCTTGATCTTGAGCTTAGAGTCACAATTGTAACTCCTCTAATGGTTCACAAACACCATAAGAAAGAAGGCTATTAAGAGAGAGTAGGAAGAACACTAAAAATAGGCCCTAGGGTTTCTCTTGGAGTCAAGCATCCGAAAATTGCATCCAAGAGCCACTATTTATAGTGTTGGCTGCTAGGGTTTCAGTCTAAACCCTAATGGACAACTTAGTCACCAAGCAACCCCTGGAACCTTCTAGATTAGGGCCTTTGGACAAAAATATGATGGATCCCCATCATAATTTTATTCCCCCTTAGTCAATTAGGTTTCCTAGCCCAAAACTCAACTATCACACATTTGACAGTTTATGCCCCTTTATTCAATTAATCTCTTTTAGTCACCAAATTAATTCCTAATTAATTTATGACTAATATTAATCAAATAATATGATATATTATTCTTATAATATATTAATAAACCATAATATCTTCTCTCACTTTCTTAAATAACATTGTCAGTTTGCTTTGGTGAAGGCAACCCAAAATGACCATGCACAACCAGGTCAAATACATACCAAATATAGTTACGAGCTTAGACACTAATCCAACAGTCTCCCACTTGTATAAGTCTAGTAACTATATCTCACATATGACTTCAGGATCCGATTAGCAATCGTAGCTCTTACACGTTGCTGTCAACTATGATCAGTAACTCGTCCTTTAGATAAGGGATCGTATAATCCTATGTTCTAGATATCATGCTTACAATACTTATTGTTCAGCACTTTGTTTCTCGATCTCTGATTTGTTCGACATAGAATTTAGTTGACACATCAACGGGCCCGGCACATAAGTCAAACCAAATCATCGAGTGGCCAGATATCGCTTTTACCCTCTTAGGATAAAAGGAACAGAAAAACTTCGACTTATATGCTTTTATCATTCACTGTCTAAGTCACACACAATAATGCGTTTTATAACATCAAGTTACTGATGTGTTTTCGCATTATCAATGTATAATCAACCAGCAAACAATAACCATATCTCTAGGTTTAAAGATTATATGATATTATCATCTTGCAATCACTCGTAATAAAACAGTGATACCAGCAAACGCAGGTTTTCTCCAATGCTCAAATATTCATAAGCACTCAAGAACTTTGTAGCAAACCTTTACTATGCCCAAACCCTTTTAGACAATCTACAAACAAATTCATGACAATCTTCATTCATACCTACTTCCAAAATATGAACTACTATAGACTGTTTGAATAATCTTATTATTCAGGAATTCAAAACATGCAAAATTGAAACAATATATAAATAACCAACACAAGATAGTAGCTCTACTCATAAATAACACAACTTTATTTATTCATCAAATGTCAAGTACAAATTATCTATTACATGTTTCTTATCTATCTAATCTAAACTTATATCGTCCTTCAGCCCAATGCTCCTAGCGTGCTGCAAATGTTTCACCCTACTCAGTCCCTTCGTAAGGGGATCTGCTGGGTTTTCTTCTGACGATACCCTCTTCACAACGAGGAGTCCCTCTTCTACCCGATGTCTAATAAAGTGGTATTTTCTGTCGGTATGTCGAGATCTGCCATGATCTCTTGGTTCCTTGGTTAAGGCAACCGCTCCTTCATTATCACAGAAAAATTACATTGGCTCCTTTATGGATGGCATAACTCCAAGGTCTCCAATGAAGTTATTCAACCATATAGCCTCCTTTGACGCTTCGCTTGCCATAATGTACTCTGATTCACACGTTGAATCAGCTACGGTCTCCTGCTTGGAACTTTTCCAAGTCACTGCTCCTCCATTTAGGGTAAAGACCCAGCCCGACTGCGATCGATAATTATCCCAATCCGTCTGAAAACTAGCATCACTGTACCCTCGTACCCTTAAGTCATCACTCCCACCGAGGACTAGAAACCATTCCTTGGTCCTTCCCAGGTACTTAAGAATATTCTTAACCGCAATTCAACGAGCTCTACCACGATTCCCTTGATATCTGCTGACCATGCTCAAAGCGAAGGCCACATCAGGGCGAGTACAAGTCATAGCGTACATGATAGAGCCGACTGCGGAAGCGTAAGGTACTCGGCTCATATCAGCTATCTCTACCTCTGTACTCGGGCTCTGAGTCTTACTCATCTTGGTATTGCTTTGGATTGGCAACTCCCCTTTCTTTGAATTTTCCATACTAAAATGCTTTAGTACCTTATCCAAGTATGTATCCTAATTGAGTCCTATCAGTCTCTTTTCTCTGTTTCTCACTATCCTTATCCCCAAAATATAAGCAGCCTCTCCGAGGACCTTCATAGCGAAACACTTCCCAAGCCAGGACTTGACCTCCTGCAAGGTTGGGATGTCGTTTCCTATGAGTAGTATGTCATCGACATACAATACGCGGAAGCTTACTATACTCCCACTGGCTTTGACATATACACATGACTCATCTTCGCTTCGTAGAACACCTACCTCTTTAACCTTCTCATCAAAACAAAGATTCCACCTGCGAGACACTTGTTTCAATCCATAAATGGATTTCTCAAGCTTGCACACTCTATTTGGATGCTTCGCATCGACAAAACCCTCTGGATGATTCATGTACACATCTTCAGCCAACTTCCCATTAAGGAAAGCGGTTTTCACGTCCATCTGCCAGATTTTATAATCATGAAACGCAGCTATTGCAAGCATAACCCTAATAGACTTTATTTTAGCAACTGGTGAGAAGGTATCATCATAGTCAACTCCAAGAGTTTAAGTAAAGCCCTTCGCAACCAATCGTGCTTTATAAGTGTGCACTTTCCCATCCATGTCCGTCTTCTTCTTGAAGATCCACTTGCACCTGACTATCTTACGACCCGATACATTTTCAACCAGATTCCAAACTTGGTTGTCGTACATGGATTGAATCTCGTTGTCCATCGCCTCTTTCCATTTAGCAGACTCCAGGCCTGCCATGGCTTCCTTGTAGCTGCTAGGTTCGTCCAAATTTATCAGTGTTTCATCACTAATAAACGTATCCCCTTCAGTAGTAATATGAAAACCATAAAACTGGGGTTGAACACTAACCCTACTGGAACGTCTAAGAGGTAAGGACTCGTTAACGGGCTCAACAGGAGTTTCCTCCTCGGGTTGAGTGTCACTGTTAGAGGTTCCTTCATCGCTTTGCTCTTGAATCTCTTCAAGATCAATTTGCCACCCACTGTCCTCTTGGCTTATTAATTTCCTTTCTCGGAAAACTCCTCTTCTAGCAACGAAGACAACATTGTCACTCGGTCTATAGAAAAGATAGCCAAAAGACTTCTGTGGATAGCCGATGAAAAAACACTTCTCACTACGAGGTTCGAGCTTGTCGTGAGTCTCTCGTCTTACGAAAGCCTTGCAAACCCAAACCTTGATATGTGCCAACGAAGGAGCTTTCCCTGTCCACATCTCGTGAGGTGTTTTGGCAACCTTCTTGGTGGGAACTAAGTTAAGGATATGGGCGGAAGTCTCTAAGGCATACCCCTAGAAAACTATTGGTAACGAATCCCGACTCATCATACAACGAACCATGTCCAACAAGGTCCGATTACGTCTCTCAGCCACACCATTCAATTGTGGCATTCTCGGAGGCGTCAATTCCGAAACAATTCCGCATTCTTTTAGATAGTTGTGAAATTCAAGACTTAGGTACTCTCCCCCTCGGTCTGACCGAAGCATCTTGATTTTCCTGCCCAGTTGATTCTCCACTTCATTCTTAAACTCTTTGAACTTTTCAAAAGTTTCTGACTTTTGCTTGATTAAGTAGATATATCCATATCTGCTATAATCATCCGTAAAAGTCACGTAGAAGCGGCAAGCATCCCTTGTGGTGGATCTAAAGGGCCCACACATATCGGTGTGTATGAGATCCAATAGACCTCACCCCTATCATAAGTGCCAGTGAAGGGTGACTCGGTCATCTTCCCAAGTAAACAAGATTCACACACGTCATCGTCCCTAAGGTCGAATGACTCCAACACTCCATCCTTTTGGAGTTAGGCTATGCATTTCTTGTTGACATGGCCAAGGCGATAATGTCACAAGCATGCTTTATCTAGACTAGTAGATGAATCAATATTCAACACATCATTTCCTAAATTTTCAACAACCATCACGTATTCATAAATCCCATTACAAGGTAATTCATTGAAATAAAAGACACCATTCAAACAAACATTAATAGAACCATTACTATTATCAAATGAGTATCTGAAACCTTGTCTAAACAATCCATGAAATCAAATGATGTTTCTTCCCATATCTGGCGAATAGCAACAATTATTTAAATCTAATCCTAACCCATTACTCAACACTAAAGAATAAACTCCGACTCTGGTCACAGGCGATGATCTTCTGTTTCCCATAATCAAGTTCATCTTTCCATGTTCCACTTCCCTACTTCTTCTTAGGCCCTGTAAATCAGAACAAATGTGGAAACCACACCCTGTATCAAGAACCCATGAAGTAGCAAATGATGAGTTGTTAGATTTAATAGAATACATACCTGCAAAGGTGGGCTTTATCTTCCCATCTTTTATGTCTTGCAGATACTTGGCACAACTTCTTTTCCAATGGCCCTTCTCATGGCAGTAGTAGCACTCTGCTTCTTTGGGATCAGAAGAGGGTTTGACTGAACCAACTTTGGTTCCACTAGAGGAGGAACCATCATGGGGCTTACCCTTGTGGTGGCTCTTACTTGGAGCCTTCCTCTTTTTACCCTTTCCTTGACCAATTGCCAACATCGGAGCAGCCACAATAGAGGATGATGTAACAAATTTGTCCTTATGATTGATTTCAGCAATCCTTAGGATCCCTTGGAGTTTGCTCAAGGTGACCTCTTCTTTGTTCATATGGTAGGTCATCCTAAATTGGTTGTAGCACGAGGGCAAGGAGTGAAGAATGATGTCGATAACCAAATCTTCCCCAAAGTTAACATTTAACTTGCGAAGACGATCAACATACCTCTGCATTTTCTACAAATGTGAGGTTAGGGACTCTCCACTCCCCATCTTAGCGGTGATCATGTTGGTGATGATCTCATAGCGCTCTTGCCTTGCGCTTTGGTGATACATCTCCAGCAAATCTTGATGCATTTCATATGGATACATGTCCTCATAGGACTTTTGGAATTTAAGATTCATGGTGGCCAACATAATGCAATGAACTTTCGTTGCATCATGCTCGTGGGCCTCAAAGACGGCCATTTCTTCAGGAGTAGCGACTTCTGGATTGATCTTTTCAAGCTTATCGTCGAGGACATATTCTTTGTCCTCGTAACGAGCAATCATGCGAATGTATCTCATCCATTCGTTGAAATTCGATCCATCAAACGTCACCTTTTGACATAGGCTCATCAACGAGTATGAACCGGGAGCATTGTTGTTTGCGTTTGTGTTAGACATCTGAACAAAGAAAGGAATAAAGTTTGATTAGAAATGAATCCCCAATTAAACACCTAAATGAGAAATTAGGGATAGGATCCAACAACATTATTTACAACTTAGAAAGGGATGTCGTACTCTAAAAGTAAATAACTTGAAGGTAAGTGAATGACGATTCACTAATTCTCACCATGAAAAACAAAAAGGAGATTAAGTTTTAAATGTATTTGAAAACTCCTAGATCTTTGAGATTCATTGAACTTTTCAATGACATGTTTAAATCTCGATATGCACTTCAAATTTGCGACTGGGATGTCGAGGATCGCAAACAAGTTGTGAATAACCATGCGAATCAACATGGTGCACTCAATGTATCTATCACATAATCAATGTGCCGGTTAGACACACACAATCCATTGATCTATGAAAAACATCGAGCCACCCTTTGCCACCAATGTCAATCCCAAATTAGTGTGCCGGTTAACCACACACGCTCCACTAACGTTTGACAAGGGTACAAAGTGTAATTCCATGGAATAACATCATTTTCATATTTTACCCTAAAGTAACTAAGATTGGGAATTTGAAAAAAAAAACATGTTAGTTACTTTGTAATATTCATTATACTTATAATGAGGTATTAAGTGCCCTATCCTATCCGTTCAGATAACGACCCTTCACCAGTCAAGCAAGCGGTGGGTGTGAGTGTACACCCATTAAGCGCCATTTTATAGGCAACAACCTTATACCCACCTTATAGACCGACTTCGTGAATAAGGCCTACTAGCGATAAGACTAGCTTTATTCTTATGCATACATACATACATACATATATATATATATATATATATATATATATATATATATATATATATATATATATTAATCTTATAATATATAAAGTATAAGGTTGATTTTTAAACTTGTAAAAATCTAAGGGTTGAAATTTAAAACTTTCAATAATTAAACTTTTAATCAAAGAGTTTAAATTTCAAAGCTTGAGGGCAAGTTTTGAACTTTTCAAAACACAAGGAATCAAACAACAAATAATATAAATCAAACAATTAATTTAGTGATTATCTATATTTGACCTAATTCAATTTATTGCAAGATAAGTTACCCAATTAATTTCAAATAATCAATTTTAATCATATAAGAAATTTATTATCTAATCAATTGGTAATTATCTTGTGTTTTGGCAAGGATAATCTTTCAATAATAATAAAATTCATATTTTATCAGTTCAAAACATATATGGCAATTATCCTTTAGCAAAACAGCAAGAAAATCCGAAAATCCCACTGTCTGACGCTCCGACTCGCCGAGTCACTCACTGGACTCTTCGAGTTGCGTTGACTCGCCGGGTCCATGAAGTGACTCACCGAGTCAGTTCGAACAGAGGGCCAGAAAACGTTTTTCAGCAAATAAACAGTCACAACATCACATACAATAGAAACCAATCAAGGCTTTGATACCATTGATGGGTTTTATGCATAAGAACAATCATATGTGCTCATACAAACCCTAATGCTTGGATCTAGGTTTCTCTATTGTACATGCAATGAATCGAAGACTTGCAACCCTAGATCTAACATGTATAATTCAAAATTAACATTATAAGAACAGATCTAAGTGTTTACTGTTGGATTAGTGTCTAAGTCCATAACTATTTTGGTATGTACTTGACCCGATGGTGCATGGTCCTTTTGGGTTGCCTTCACCAAAGCAACTTGATTGGAGAAATAAATAAAGAGAGAGAGGTTATTATGATTTATTAATATGTTATAAGAATAATATATTAAAGGAGAAATCATATTTTTTTAATTAATATTGGTCAATAATTAATTAAGAATTAATTTTGTGATCAAGTGTAATTAATTAAACTAGAGGGGCTGAATTGTAATTATGTGATTGTTACAAAATAAGGTAAGCATTATCTTATATATATGGTGAACGAATTTGAGGTGTAAATCCCTTAGAATTCGACTAGGATAAGGGTTTCTAGGACTTATCTTATGGTTGCTTGGTGGACAAGCAAGTAGATAAGGATAAGGACTAAAACCTTAATCTTTACACCTATATAAACCCCCTAGGGCTTAGGAATTCGTCTAACCCTTCCCAAGAGGTCCTAAGGACGAATTCTAACCTCCCTCCTCTCTCTTTATACCTTCTCCATTTGCTCTTGGTGTTTGTAAGCCATTAGAGGAGTGACACTTGTGACTCTCAGCTTTCCAAGGTCAATTCAAGGAGGAATTGGATTGTTATTGCTATATAACAATCAAGGTATGTTCTTAAACCTATTATATGTTAATATTGATTTCCATATGCTAGAATTAGGGTTTATAGTCTTGGATTCAAAGCATGTACAATAGAGAAACCTAGATCCGAGCATTAGGGTTTGTATGAGCACATATGATGTATTATGACCAAAACCCATCAGTGGTATCAGAGCCATGATTGGTTTCTATTGTATTGATGCTTGATGTAACTGAAAATCGTGTTTTGGCCTCACTGTTCGACCTGACTCGGCGAGTCACTCTTGGACTCGGCGAGTCAGCCCTACTCGGCGAGTTCCAGAGGGAGACTCGGCGAGTCGGTGCGTCAGATAGTGCTTATCTCGGGATTTCTTGCTGTTTTTGCATTGGGATAATTACCTTATCATGTTAGATTAATATTAATCCGATGATATGATATATTTGACTATATTTTTAATCTAATTGAAGATATTTATCAATTAATAAGATAATTGTTTCCTTATAAGATAATTGATAATTATTTTAAGTAAATTGATAAATTGTTTTGCAAGAAATCATCAAATATGGATAATTATGTGATTAAATGTTAATTTGAATTATTTGTTATTTGATCCTTGTTGTTGTGAAAAGTTTCATATTTGGCCCTTTAGGTTTTATAGTTTAAATTTGAACCCCGATAGTTTTGTTGTTTTGAAATTTAAATACTTGAAACCCTAATGTTTTGAAAAAGGTTTCAAAACTTGCCCTCAAGTTTTGGAATTTAAATTTTGATTAAATAGTTTAATTTTGATGCATATTTAAATTCTAAACCCTAATAGTTTGAAATGTTTCAAAACTTGCCCTCAAGTTTCGGAATTTAAAAGTTGATTAAAAGTTTAATTAGGAATGTTAAATTCTAAAACTCTAGTATTGTTTTGAAAAAGTTCACATCACACCCTTATGGTTTTATTAATTAATTAAGGTGTATAATTAAAAGAGGTTTAGTAAATCCATAAAAGTTTAGGTTTACAATTTAATTGAATTAAAAGTATAATTGTTAAATTAGACCACCTAGTATTTTGAAAGTATAAAATACACCCTATACTATATATAACATTAAAAGTCTAACATTATATATATGTATGAGTAAAAGTCAGTCTTACCGTTAGTAGGCCTCATTCTCGAAGCTGGTCTATAAGGGGTGTTTAAGGAAATTGCCTATAAAATGGCGATTGAATGGGTATCCACTCTTACCCACCGCACTCTTGACTAGTGGAGGGTCGTTAGCCGAACGGGTATGATAGGACGAAACCTTCCATTATAAGTATAATGAATTATTAAAGTAACTAAATGTTTCATAAAATTCACAATCTTAGTTACTTAGGCAAAAGTGAATTGATGCAATTCCATGAAATTACACTTTGTGCCCTTGCGAAGACGTTAGTGGAGCGTGTGTGGTTAACCGGCACACTAAATGGGTCTAAGCAAAGGTAGCAAAGGGTGACTCAATGTTTGTCATAGTTCGGTGGAGCGTGTGTGGTTTACCGGCACATCGAATAGGTGACTGTAACATGTGAGGGCACCATGTAGTTTGCATGGTTATTCACACCCGCTTTGTGATCCTCGGCATCCCAGTCACAAACAAGAGGGGCATATCGAGATATAAACATGCCATTGAAAGTTCAATGTATCTCAAAGGATCTAGGAGTTTTCATAGATTTAAAACTTAAATTTCTTTTTCGTTTTTCATGGTGGAAATTAGTGAATCGTCATTCACTTACCTTCAAATATTCTGCAATTAGGGTTACGGCATCCCTCTCCCGAGTTGTAGAATATTGTGTTGGGTCCTAGCCTTAGTATCTCATTTGGGTGATTTGCTAAGGACTCAATCAATCAACTAACTTGAATTCGTTTTCTCCCGTATTGTAGATGTCAAAGTTTGACAACTATGGTCTTCCCAAATCCCGTGGAACAAGCATTCCACATGAAAATGATATTCCACAATTCGATCAAGGAACAAAAATCATGCTTCACTTCCTCTACCTCCTCCAATTATTCTCCCTAACCCACAAGTTCAAAGGCTTGAAAAGTTCAAGATCACTCAAGCCCTTTTGGCAAGTAAACATAAAGAAGGAAAGTCTGTGTGTGCACACGTCCTAGGGATGAAGTCACACATTGATAGGTTAAGAATGTCGAGATCCGTTGTCTGTGAGGAAATGCCTGTTGATTGAGTGAGTTCGTAAGAGAGTACTATATGATGAAATACGACATGACCCTTATAGATCTCACCTATATGCTTATTGCTACTGAATCTGCAATGATTTGGCACAATAGAAAAGCAAAGTTGATTGGTGAATCTGCCTTCGAGACCTCTATGGATATAGACAATGGCAATGAAAGACATGCTATGATCGAAAAGTTTGATCATAAGAGAAAGACGATGTCTGAAATAATTCCATGTCCTGTTCCAAAATAGTCGATTTGCTTTTATTGCCAAGAGAAGGGGCATTGGAGACGAAGTTGCCCCATTTACCTAAGAGATCTAAGAGATGGGAGAGTCAAAACGTATGGCTCTAAGATAGGTAAAATCCATTAACTAACTCTTTTAAGCTTCTATTCTAGATTCTTAATACATAATGTGATAAGATTACAATTCATGTTTTGTAGGATCGAAGAAAAGAAAGGAAGCTTAAGGGAAGAAGTGAGCAGAATCTAACCGTGAAAGAATGGATTTCGATCGCATTTCTCGAAGATTAGATTCTTGAGCTGCTACTTAGAGTTAGAATTAGATTTCTAAGAAAAATGTATTAGCATAAGTTTTTCAATAAGTTGCATTGTAAGGACAAATTTTTCCGCAATAAAATAATTTTTGATTTTAAATTTTATTTATTTCTCCTTGCAATGGTGTGTATGAAAAATTGATGTTAAAATGTTTCTATGGATTTGGTTCTTGTGGAAAGTCGAGAATTTACCAAATAGGGAGAGTTTCTCATCGCCCAAGTTTCAATTGGACAGAAATTTGGAATCATGCAACTTGGTTGCACGATGAATGAGAAATTTCAGATTTGATAATTAGACTAACTCATTGACAAAGTGTCAAGTGAAGGACTTGGAGATCGAATACACAAAGTTGCGTGTTGATCAAGTCCACCATAAGAGTAACAAAGACATTCGTCATGATTTACTAAAGGTTTAGTAAATATGATTATGCTTATAAGATTAAGTGTAATTCTGAATTGATTGAAAATGTTTAAATCAATAGCAGAACGAATAAGAAGAATCAAGTAGGCAGAAAGATAAAAGTTTCTCCATTCTAAGAAGAAGGGAGAGTACCTTTTATGCTTTATGATAAGTCTTAATGATTAAGAACCATATCTCAATTGATCCTCTAAGTGAGTCTTGGTACAATTGTATGTCCAAGAAGAGGAATCAAGAATTGAAGAAATGGTTAAATCAATAAGTCAATCATACTTCGTTCCAATAACAAATCTTAAAGTTAAGATTGTGACACTAAGTGAAAGGTATTAAGAAGATTTGTAACTTTCATTAAATGTGGAAAGTTGTGATGTCTTGGATAAGACAAAGACCAACTAGGAGCAATTTATGAAGTGTTTTGATAAAAACTACACTAACTCTTGAATATTTGTTTGTCAAGAAATGTTTATTGACAAGAGAATCTTATATGTCAAGGAGTCAGTGGGAGTCTTAATGGTCTTGAAAGGTTTTAAGAACAAATCAAATAAACCTTATCGATCATCACTAGCACACGAGTTGAGGTTTACAACCTATCGTGTTGACATTATTTTGATTCTGTGTCAATCCAATCGAGTTAATTATGCATGTGAGTTCTATGAGTTCTCATTTTGAACGCATAAAAGGCAAAGCACCTTAATCAATGAAAGGTACATTGATAGGAAAGGGTGAGCTAGTTAACTACTTGGAAGACATGGTGGGCAGCTGTGCTACCATAAAGGCAAGAAATCAAGATTAAGAAAGGTTCGGTCCATATGAGTTTGAATTTGTCGTAAACTTTGGTTTTAACAAATTCACATGGATAGGAACACATACACCGCTCAAATCTAAGTGTCATAAGATTTCTTCCTTCATGAAAATGATTGTAAGGAAATGCTTTCACTAAGAAAGATTTTAAGAAGATAGTGATTGTAAAATTGCATTCTCGAATTCAATTATGGTTACGGCATCCCTTTCCATAATTTGAATTGTGAGGTTTGGCAATTAGTCTTAATTGTTTAGACACACATATGAACTATCGAAGGCAAATGTGTATAAGTTCAAGAAACCTTGATAAAAGATTATCAAAGCACTAAGTATTAAAAACATGAACTTAAGAAATTCAATAAGTATTGTTTTTCTAAAAGTTAAGATGTTTATGAATACATGTCGAAGCTAGTGGGAGCATAAGTGTTATGTTTTATAATAATCATCATGATAGTGGGAGCATAAATGTTATGATTGTATGATGATTAAGGCAAGTATTGCAAGGTTAGCAATATTAATTATAGAAAACAAGAGTCATATCTTGCAAAGTTGTAAGAGTTGAAAGGTTGTTTTGCTATAATTAAGGGAGAGAATATTATGCTTCATTTCAAATCTAAAGGATTAGGTTGAGAAATGTTAATAAACTTAGTCAAGGGTACATAGTGTGTTCTTAAAATTTCGATTATGATTACGGCATCCCTCTTCACAATTCGAATTTTGAGAACATAGCAAATAAAACATTATGCGTCGTGTCCCATACGCTTCGGGTATAGGATCGATTGCAAATGCTTTAATGTTTGACCATTCTAAAATTTTCCAAATGTCGAGTGCATTTAGAGGGAAAAGGGACTAGAATTGGTTTTGACTAAAACAATTAAACAACTATCAAAGGACAACCCAAAGTTCGACGAGGATTGGTCGCTTATGAGTAGTTGGAAGTATAGTATTGGAAAATATGGAAATGTTTCCATATTGGATGGACCGTATCGACATCATTACGAATAGATAAGATTCTATTAAGAATGAGTTGTCATATGGAACATATGGAAGTGTGTCCATATTGGGAATTGAATATTGAGAAATATATGACTAGATTAGAAACTTCTATGCAAAAGGATGTTCAAAGAATGTACTTTGAGTGAGAGACATCACGTCTATGGAATTGTCTTGTAACAATCTCCGATGGAGGACTTTGTAATATCATTGGCAATAGTCTTTGTGACTTTGGTGCAGTAATATTACGAAAGGATGTTGCATAGAATGTTAGAATCTAGCATATTCTATAAGTAGCAAGAATTTGATATTCTTTAACTTATGGAAAAAGGATTTGGAGTTGAGAAATGAGAATGATTGGAAATGTGTTCAATATGATCTATTTCACAAAGTAAGAACCATAGGTAAACATTGTGTGCATACTAGGAGCATGGGACAAGTGTTGGAATTCAAGTAAGAAGTTGATTACACGAAACAACAAATAATGAGTAATCGATATGGTGACAAATAAAAGGTGTTTCATTTATACTCAAAGGTTTGAGGCCATATGGGATTAGTATTATTCTTGTGTTTCACTTTGCATGTTTTGACTTCCAGAATAATTGAATTTATTAAGAATAATCGAATTATTCGAACAAGCCACAGTCATTTATATGTTGGAAGTAGATATGAATGAAGACTGTCATGAATTGGTGTGTGGATTGTCTAAAGAGCATTAGACATAAGCAAATGTTTGCTGCAACTTTCATGAGTGCTTATGAATATGATTTGAGCATTGGATCAAACCCACGCTCACTTGGATCACTCCATGAATTGTATCACGAGTGATTGGTGAGACGATAACATCTTATATTCTTGAAACCGAGATGTGTGAGTTGTATCTTGCAAATCGGTTGCACATTGATAATATGTAAACGCACCAGTAACTTGGTGTTATAAAACATATTGTTGTGTGTAATTCGGTGCGTGAGTGCAAGCGAGCATTGTATCAAAGTTTATCCATTCCTTTTATTCAAAGTAGGATAAAGGCGATATCTTTGGGCCCCTCGATGGTTTAGTGATGACAAACGTAAATGCTCGGCCGGGCTAGGGCTAATTTGATTTGTTCAGTTAGTCAGTCGTCATAAATCGGAAATCGAGATATAGTACAAAGAGAATGATTTGAAATCATATCTCATATGATATCTAGAATGGAGGAATATATGATCCCTTATCTAAGGACACGCGTATTTGATATGATCAGAGTTGACAGTGGCTTTGGAAAGCTACGATTGCAGATCGGGATCCGAAGTCATACGCATAATAGTTATTAGACTTATCCAAGTGGGAGACTGTTGGATTAGTGTCTAAGTCCATAACTATTTTGGTATGTACTTGACCCGATGGTGCATGGTCCTTTTGGGTTGCCTTCACCAAAGCAACTTGATTAGAGAAATAAATAAAGAGAGAGAGGTTATTATGATTTATTAATATGTTATAAGAATAATATATTAAAGGAGAAATCATATTTGTTTAATTAATATTGGTCAATAATTAATTAAGAATTAATTTTGTGATCAAGTGTAATTAATTAAACTAGAGGGGCTGAATTGTAATTATGTGATAGTTACAAAATAAGGTAAGGATTATCTTATATATATGGTGAACGAATTTGAGGTGTAAATCCCTTAGAATTCGACTAGGATAAGGGTTTCTAGGACTTATCTTATGGTTGCTTGGTGGACAAGCAAGTAGATAAGGATAAGGACTAAAACCTTCATCTTTACACCTATATAAACCCCCTAGGGCTTAGGAATCCGTCTAACCCTTCCCAAGAGGTCCTAAGGACGAATTCTAACCTCCCTCCTCTCTCTTTATACCTTCTCCATTTGCTCTTGGTGTTTGTAAGCCATTAGAGGAGTGACACTTATGACTCTCAGCTTTCCAAGGTCAATTCAAGGAGGAATTGGATTGTTATTGCTATATAACAATCAAGGTATGTTCTTAAACCTATTATATGTTAATATTGATTTCCATATGCTAGAATTAGGGTTTATAGTCTTGGATTCAAAGCATGTACAATAGAGAAACCTAGATCCGAGCATTAGGGTTTGTATGAGCACATATGATGTATTATGACCAAAACCCATCATTTACCTCTTTCAATTTGCCTGGAATCCTTTGAATGTTCTTGATCTTGAGCTTAGAGTCACAATTGTAACTCCTCTAATGGTTCACAAACACCACAAGAAAGAAGGCTATTAAGAGAGAGGAGGAAGAACACTAAAAATCAGCCCTAGGGTTTCTCTTGGAGTCAAGCATCCGAAAATTACATCCAAGGGCCTTTATTTATAGTGTAGGCTGCTAGGGTTTTAGTCTAAACCCTAATAGACAACTTAGTCACCAAGCAGCCCATGGAACCTTCTAGATTGGGGCCTTTGGACAAAAATATGATGGATCCCCATCATAATTTCGTTCCCCCCTCAGTCCATTAGGTTTCCCAGCCCAAAACTCAACTATCACACATTTGATAGTTTATGCCCCTTTATTCAATTAATCTCTTTTAGTCACCAAATTAATTCCTAATTAATTTATGACTAATATTAATCAAATAATATGATATATTATTCTTATAATATATTAATAAACCATAATATCTTCTCTCACTTTCTTAAATAACCTTGTCAAGTTGCTTTGGTGAAGGCAACCCAAAAGGACCATGCACAACCGGGTCAAGTACATACCAAATATAGTTACGGGCTTAGACACTAATCCAACAGTTTCCTGGTCTTCTGCTAAAGCTGAGTACAGGTCAATGGCAAGCACAATTAGTGAACTCTTATAACTTCGTTGGTTGCTCTCTGATTTAGAAGCACCTCAGTTAGAACTAACTCCTCTTTACTGTGATAATCAGGCCACTCGTCATATTGCCAACAATCTAGTTTTCCATGAATGAACAAAGCATGTTGAAATGGATTGCTACTTTGTCCATGAGCGTGTGGAGTCCAAAGAAATTGCCCCTTGTGCGATCGTTACCACCAATCAATTGATAGATATTTTTACCAAACCTCTTAGAACTACATGTTTTTGTTTCTTACTTGACAAGATGGGTGTTCAAGATCTTCACGCTTTATCTTGAGGGGGAGTAAAGAAGATTGATTTTGATTTGGTTTCTTTATTCTATATTTTCTATTGATCTAGTTTCCTTTTTTTTTTCTTGCTATTCAAGCAATATTCCTATATACATTTTCTATGGTTCTTCAATCATAATAAAACATCAGGAATGCAATTCTTCTTGTTAACCTTTCTTGTTTTCTTTAGTGACCACCTCTCAACAACAACCATCGAAAACCTCCGCCCACCCTTCTCATTCTCGTTTTCCTCCCATGTAATCAACTCCATCATGTTCTTCCTTCAAATTTGAGACACTAGATGCAAGATCTGAGACAACGTTGGTGATCTCAACCATCACTACTTACCATCTACACCTTCTTTTCTGATGATGCACAAATACTAATGCAAAATGGATTAGTTCGTTGGGGGTGGATTTGGGTTATCGGAAGGTGACTCGAGAACCAATGATGGGTAAGAAGGTGATCGTCTGTGACACCACTTCTTCACATCATCACTGTGCTCCTGCACGCCATTGTCTCTAGGGAAAAAAATGGTGGACTAGAGGGTTGCAAATCTGGATGTGGAATGGCAACTTAATAGGGAGTTGATGTTCTCCGAAAGAAGATGTCGACAAATGGTGGCATGTTAGATGACATTGGTTGCCGGAGGTGGTGGTTTTAAGTAACACCGGTGAGATGTGAGTAAATGAGAGATAAGTGGGGCTAGTTAATCGTGTGAGATTGTCTAGGCTTTTATTATTATTATTATTATTATTATTATTATTATTATTATTATTATTATTTTCAAATATGGTTCCCGTAATAATAATAAAAGACAACATAGAAAAGAGGAGTAATCTGGTTATTGAGTAAATTACATGAATAGTCTCTATGGTTTGGGGTAATTTGCACGTTTGGTCCCTAACTTATTTTTTAATTCGGAAGGTTGTTACTGTTTGTTTTTGTTGCACGTTTGGTCCCTATCTTAATTAAAAAGACTATTTTGCCCTTAATTTTTAATTTATTTAAATAAGATGATGTAGGTAAGGTAAGGTAAGGTAAGGTAAGGTGAAGTGGAGGTGATGTTGGATGTGTGGTTATTTAAATAAATTAAAATATCAATGTCAAAATATCTTTTTTTTAGATAAAACAAGAACCAAACACAAAACAAACAGTAAAGATCTTTCGAGTTAAAAAATAAGTTAGGACCAAACGTACAAATTACTCTAAACTATAAGAACCATTCGTTTAATTTACTCTAATTATTTTACCTATTAAGAATAGGGATATTTATGTCATTTCACATGTGTTGAAGAGTAACACTCCCATAGGTGTTACCAAAATCCTCCACTGGAACACATGTGTTACCAAAATCTCCCATAAGGATCAGTGATATTACTTTCCAAAAGTAAAAATAAAAAATATTATAACCAGTAAACCTCTTACTCATTACTCATGTTATTATGACGATTTTGCAAAGTTGAAGTGACAACCTATTTAAACCAAGAATTCGCGGGGGAAATAAAGTAACTTGGCCAGGGGTCAGCCACAGCCTCATAGCTTCATTCCCACCACTCAAATCAAACCCTCTGCAACTCCAAAGCCCTAAATCAATAAAAAAAATTCTCTTTACCTTAACATCTTTTGTCATTTTGATGAAGTCGCAAAAGGTTTAATCTCTACAACTTAGCCTTTTTCCTTTTCCTTCTCGATTTCACCAGATTTAATGTCGTCTTCATGTGCTTCGGTGCCGTATCCAGTAAGAACCGAGTGCCCTACCGCTAACAAATTCAGTTCCATCGTCAAAGTTCATCCTTATAGTGAGTTTTCGATCTAATTTCAACTCATTCTCTACTAGTAATTTACTTTACATTGACGCTAATTGGTATTATTGATCGACTGTTCTCTGTTTGTGGTAGGAAATAAATGTGGTTTGAGTAGGAGAGATTTTGCTACGAAAGGAATTGTTGCAGCTGGAGCTTCGGTGATCCCGTCTACTTTGCTATCTCAATCTGCTCAAGGTTGATTTCTTATTTCTCTTGCTTTAGGGTTTTAATTTAATTTTCGAATGGCCAATGGAAATTGTTAGGGTTTTAAGTGATTGAAGCATGTCTGATCACAAATTTGGCTCCATTAGTGTTATTAGTTTCTTCATTTTGATGTAGCTTCGTATTTACTATAATTCTATTGGGTTTTTTTCAATAGGTCTAGAGAGATTACCTTTCAAGAACGATGGATATAACTTTTGGACATGGAGAGGTCACAAAATACATTATGTTGAAGAAGGAGAAGGTTTCCCCATTGTTCTCATCCATGGTTTTGGTGCTTCAGCTTTCCATTGGAGGTCCCTTTCTATTACTCTATTTTTTTTTTACCAACATTTCCTTTTATTATTGTTTGCAACTGTTTCCTTTTCCTCTTTCTCTATGTATTTTGAAGGTCCCTTTCTATTATACAAGAAAATCCTTGTTCTATAATTTATAATTTCTCATATATCTATAGGTACAATATACCTGAATTAGCTAAAAAGTACAAAGTGTATGCTGTGGACTTACTTGGCTTTGGGTGGAGTGAAAAAGCACTTGTTGATTATGATGCATTAGTGTGGAGAGATCAAGTTGCTGATTTCTTGAAGGAGATAGTGAAAGAACCAACTATATTGGTTGGAAATAGGTAATGAATTAATGATCTTGCGATTTTTATTTTCGATTTAGTGGTTGTGTATACATATTATTATGAAAATTAGAAGATCATTGATTTATAAATTTGGAAACTTTTATTAGTCTTGGAGGATTTACAGCTTTGGTGGCAGCAGAAGCAATGAAAGAGCAAGTTGTTGGGATTGTGTTACTGAACTCTGCAGGACAATTTGGAAGCCCAAATGATGAAGAAAATGAGGCTCAAGAATCCCCTTTTCAGAAATTTCTCATAAAGCCATTGAAGGAAATTTTTCAACGTGTGGTTCTTGGATTCTTGTTTTGGCAAGCTAAGCAACCAGCTCGTGTTGAATCTGTCTTGAAAAGTGTAAGTTAAATTTTACTACTTTAATAATTATTTAACTTTATTTTATAATAAGACAAAACTTCAACAATGGTCCCTGTGGTTTTCAAAAATATCAAGTTTAATCCCTAAGTTCAAAAAACCTCACAGATGGTCCGTGTGGTTTCAAAACTTTTAACATTTGGTCCTTCCGGCTCACTCTGTCAGCATTTCACCGTTAAGTGAGGGGTCTTTTCGTCATTTCAATACCCAGGGACCATTTATGAGGTTTTCTCTTATTATCAATACCCCTCACTTAACGGTGAAATGACGAAAATACCCCTCACTTAGATGGTCTCTGGGTATTGAAATGACGAAAATACCCCTCACTTAACGGTGAAATGCTGACGGAGTGAGCCGGAAGGACCAAATGTTAAAAGTTTTGAAACCACACGGACCATCTGTGAGGTTTTTTGAACTTAGGGATTAAACTTGATATTTTTGAAAACCACAGGGACCATTTTTGAAGTTTTGTCTTATAATAATTATAGTTAGAACTTAGATGCAAGAAATAGCAGTGTGCTTTCATTGAATTCTTTATTATATTAAATCATACTGCTTTTATTTTGCTTCTGTAAGAATCATGTTAGATACACTTAAGTATATCTTCATTTACTATACTAATGAAAAATATTAAATTTAAAATTTCAGGTATATAAAAATACTTCAAATGTTGATGATTATCTAATCCAATCAATCACCAGACCAGCAGATGATCCAAATGCTGGAGAAGTCTATTACAGGTTTTTTCTTTTTCCTTTTTGTAAAAAGAATTGATAAAAAAAAAAAATTAAAATAGTTTCGTAACTAAATCGATAAAATGGTGAAAATACATTTTGTTTTTTCTATATATCAAAACCAGATAACCAAGAAATATATATTTTTAAATAATTAGAAAAGTATAAAACCAACTAAATCGATAAAGTAGTGAAAATACAACTGCTTTTCAAATGGTGAAAATACATTTTGTTTTTTATATATTAAAAAACCAAAGAACCGAGAAAAATAATATTTTTAAGCAGTAAAAAAAGTAATAATAATTTAATCGGTATCTAAAATAGTTAACCAGCTAAATCGATAAAATAGTGAAAAAGTAGAACTGTTAGTTTTACAGTGCAATCTATCTAATTTACAGATTAATGACACGATTCATGTCAAATCAAAGAAAATACACACTCGACAGTGTGTTGAGCAAACTATCGTGCCCATTATTGTTAGTGTGGGGTGATTTAGACCCGTGGGTGGGGCCCGCAAAGGCTCTTCGGATCAAAGAGTTTTACCCGAACACATCTATTGTAAACTTACAAGCCGGGCATTGTCCACATGATGAAGTTCCCGAACTTGTCAATAAGGCCTTGGTTGATTGGCTAGCAACTCTACCATCCACATCCACATCAACCACCCCTCAAATTTTATAAACTTTTTTGTGAAATTTGTAATTATATACAACATGTATGTATAATTTAATCACATATTTTCATGAAATATTTTATAAAATTTCGATACTTTGATTAGGGTATTTTTAGTTGGATTTATGGGAAGTTGTGGGATTCCAAAACTTGCATTAAGCGTACACCGTTTGTTATGGACGAAACGTGACTTTTTACTGTATTGGACTGCGACTGTAAATGGGGAAGATTTTTAATTTTTTGTCCCGTTCAAAAAAGCTGGACAAAACATAAATGCCCTCGTCCTCATCGTCGAAAATAGAGAGTAGGCTTTACAGAGTTTACAGTTAGATTTGTACTGTTTTTGACATGCATTGGTCTGCAGTTTTAACAAAAATCTCTTTTTGTTTTATTTGTATAATAAGAAAGTGGGACAATCATGCAAAGGTGGGACTAATATTCGTTGTGTATATAAAAGACGTAAATGTCCTTTCGTCAAAAATAGTTTTACGAAGTTTGTTAAGTTCAATCAATTAATGTCCGATGTAACAAATATTACGTAAGCATGACATGACTAGTTTACAAGATTTATGCAAAATGTTTCTTGTATATGATGAAGTAAGGAAGTATTTTTTAAGATTTATGTTAAAAGTTTCTTCTATATAATAAAAAAAGGAAGTCTTTAGATCTAGAAGGTTGATGTTGCAATTTGCAATTTGATTTTCTAGAAGCCTTGGAAACTTTATAGCTTAAAAAGTCAGAGAAAATTTGGAATATTCGCGTTTACCAATTATGTTTGTGGTCCAATGCTCCCGTTTGTTTTGTGCTACCGACTGCGACTACTGCTATTATAAAAATAGTAAAAATAAAAATAAAATTAAAAACAATTAATTTATTCTAGATATTTATGGTTAGTTCTTATTATTATACAATATATATTAAACTAGACGAATGTCCGTAACGTTGCTCAAGATAGGAAAAAAATATTTTATATTAAAAATAACTAAATCGTTGTTATTAACAATTAAATAATAATTTCATAACAAATATAAAAAATGATTTTTAATATTATCATTATGTTGAACTATATCATAAGATATAAGATTGGAATTTGAAGTTGTTGTGCATATACAAAGTTATATGGTTAAAATAGAAAAAAAATTATAAATTTTTAAAAAATAAATAAATCATTATTGTTATCTATTAAATAATAATTTCATATTAATTAAAACGTTTATATTAAATATTATCATTACGTAGAACATATTATAATAGAGACGTCTTTTTATATATCTTAAATATTATCATTATGTACAACATATGAATATAGAGACATCTTTTTATCTTAAATAGTAAATTAAAAAAAAATTGTATCATAAATATTACTATAATTATGTAGAACATATGATAATAGAACATATTTTATAAGGTTAGAACATAAAATTGTATTACATACAGGGTTGTAAAACTTGGCTAATACAACCAAATACTCGACATGTTACTTAAACTCGGCCTCCAATTGAAGCGAGTTTGCCTAACTCAGCCAAAATACACTCGGATATTAATCAAATTTGATCCAAATCTAAAAAATCCAATCCAAATTCATTTTTGAAATTCTGAAACTTAATTGGTCACTTGTCAACAAAGACAATCTCACCAAAGAATACTTTTAACGTCCTACTATGGTAGAAGCAAGAAAAATCTCATGACTTAGTCCATTTGAAATATTTCACAATATTTTCTATTTATAGAGGATGAGACATTCTATTGTTTACTCTCACCATGGATGTAAGATAGAGACATTTTAATTAAACTCATTTCTTTATTTGCCAATAATTTCATTTTGTTAAATAAAATATTAAATAATAAAAATAAACGTTATCCCTAAAATTTATTGTTCAATTGTTCAATTTTTCAGTAATCTCGTAAGTTGCTAACCAAAAAAGTAAGTTTTTATTGAATAACTTTTTGTTAAATCCTAAAATCATAAATTCAGTTAGGTACTTATTATAGAAAATTTATCTATATGTATTTTCATGATTCAAAGGGTCATTATAAAATAAATTCATTTATAAAATAAATTCATTTATAAAATATAATCGAGTATATATTTCATGCTTTTGAATCAAAATGATTTTTCAATCAATTATAATTTTATATTTATGTAGATTTTTTTATATTTATATAACATTATGTAACTTATTTATAATATTATTAAAAACAATTTGAATAATAATGAGAGTTTCAAATGTATGTGGTGAAAGGAAAATGCTTCCTTCATCGGTCCAAATTGATCAAACTTGGACCGATTCAACTCAATATACCAAACTACATAATGTTTTTTCTACCGAAACCCGGTGTGTATATATTTTATTTTTTTGAATCAAATTCATTTTTCAGATAATTATAGTTTTATGTTTAGTTAACTTATTTATCATATTATTAGAAACAATTTGAAAAATCATGGGAGTTTCAAATGTATGTGGTGAAAGGAAAATGCTTCCTTTATCGGTCCAAACTGATCAAACTCAGACCGATTCAACTTAATATATCCAACTACATAACAAATTTTCAACTGAAACTCGGTTTGAACCTAAAAAAATCTTGTTCAAAACTATTTTTAGAATTCTAAACTTAAGAAGGCAGTTTCCAATAAAGACAATCTTATTAAAGAATACCATCTACATCCTAAAAAGGTAGGCATAAGAAAGTTCTCATGGTTTGGTCCCTTTGAAACATTTCACAACGTTTTCTATTTATAGAAGAGGAAACGTTCTCTTGTTTACTCTCACCAGCGATGTAGGATGAAAACATTATAATAAAAGACACTTTCTTGTTTATAAAACATTATTTAACTTATTTCATAAAACACCCTTTCTTTTGTTTACCCTTTCTTCACTATTCAATAGTTACATTTTTCTATAATCTCATAAGTTGCTATCCAAAAATGTTAGTTTTTATTGAATAACCTTTTGTTAAATTCTAAAATCATAAATTTAGTTAGTACTTAATATGTTTGTTTATATGTATTTTCATGATTCAAAAGTTCATTATAAAATGAATTCATTTATAAAATATAATCGAGTATATATTTCGTGCTTTTGTATTAGAGCGATTTTTCAAACAATTATAATTTCATGTTTAAATGTTTTTATATTTATACAACATTATGTAACTTATTTATAATATCATTAATATACCAAACTATATAACTTTTTTTTAGTGAAACCTGGTTTGTATATATTTCGTGCTTTTAAATCAAAGTGATATTTCAAACAGTTATAATTTTAGGTTTAGGTAGATGTTTTGTTTTATATTTATATAAAATTATATAACTTATTATAATATAATTAGAAATTATTTGGAAAATCATGGGAGTTTCAAATGTATGTGGTGAAAGGAAAATGATTCATTTATTGGTTCAAATTCATCCAGCTTCGATTCAACTCAATATACCCAACTGCATAACTTTTTTTCTACTGAAACACAGTTTGAACCTGAAAAAAACCAGTTCAAAACCATTTTTGAAATTCTAAAACTTAACTGGACACTTGCCAATATAGACAATCTCACAAAATAATACCCTCAAAATCCTACAAAGATAAGCATAAAGAAGTTTACATGGTTTGGGTCCCTTTGAAACATTTCACAACCTTTCCTATTTATAGAAGAGGAAATGTTATCTTGTTTACTCTCACCATCGATGTGGGATGAAGACATTCTAATAAAACACATTTTCTTGTTTATAAAAAATTATTTAACTTATTTATAATATTATTGTAAAGAAATTGAAAAGTCATGAGAGTTTCAAATGAATGTAGTTAAAGGAAAAATGCTTCTTTTATAAGTATACTAGGCGAATAGCCGCGCGTTGCGCAACGTAAAATTACGTACTTAAAATTTTGACAAATAAATATTAATATATGTTATTGATAGTTATATCATAATACCTTTCATATTTTACCCTACTATTTCATGTTATTCAAAATACAACATTTTCATTTTTAGAAATATATTAAATTTTTTTTTTTTTTTTTTTTTTTTTTTTTTTTTTTTTTTTTTTTTTTTTTTTTTTTTTTTGTATTTGATGTGTTCTTTTCTATCAAAGCCAAAACATCCAACAAATACTACAAAATCTATGTTTGTTTATCACCACACAACTCTACTTCTCGGATTCAATCCTGATTACGCTACTGCAAATGCACAAAGTGACATTCATATCCATTAATATCGATTAAGTAAATAATGTGATGTACTTATTATTTTTTAAATGCATATCGATGCATCATATTAATTTTCATATTCCAACATCAGTAAACTAAAACCACATAGGCATAGTCTGGATACCAACATCTAATTTCCATTAGAGACTAATAGAAACACACCCATGCCACACGAATGCTTGGTTCAGACTAAATGTATATATACAAAAAAATGAAAGCTAAAAGGATTGCATTCTCATGACTTGAAAAGGAGCATGTCAACTCATTAGTATCGGTTAATACCATTACAACATTAAAATATGCATGACCTGCCTTTAGTTCACATGTGATATTTTATAGGATCAAATAGGAAATCACGACTTTAGTGGAAACTAAGACCAATTGACATGTAAAACAATTTATATGTAGTAATACATTTGCTAATATGACTTCATATTTTCCAATATCTTCTAGGGTTCAATAAATCCACCTTGTGATGCCAAGGATGAATATTTCACCGTTTTCCATCTTTTTTTATATTCTTAGATACTAAAATGGTTTTAACAAAAAAAAATCTTAAGAAAAATAGAAGTTCTTACACGCATGGATACATATGTAAGTGTCAAATAGTGAAGGTAGAGATAATTTCCATTGTTGACGGAATGATGATGAAAACCGAATCTATTTAAATAATTTAAAATGCTCAGCAAGATTTGTTTGTGTGTGCGTGAGTCAAATATAATTTAGTACCTGTAGTAAATGGAATTAAGTGCATCTTTATGCAAAAGTTTTTACTCCGAATATAACATGTGACACACCAGAAGCAACCACACATTGAACAGTTGGTAAAAACAAATATATATATATATATATATATATATATATATATATATATATATATATATATATATATATATATATATATATATATATATAGAAATTTGTATGAAAAGCAATACACACATAAAAGTCTTTTTTCCTTCTTTAAAGGTCCTTAATACTTGCAAAATATGACAAAGATGTTCCTATTATTCATCGTATTTATACTTGGTCTTGTTATGTTTGATGTTGTTCATGTTATTTTTACATTAAAGAACCAATTAATAATTATTATTAAAAAGTCTTTTGAGTGGTATTAATTAAATTAGGAGGTTTCAAATGCATAATAATCAAGGAAATCAAATTAGGGGGTTTTAAATGCATAAGAATCAAGGAAAAATGCTTCTTTTATAAGTATGTATGATACTAGGCGAATGCCCACGCGTTGCGTAGAAACACCTATATAGTTGAAGTTTTTACAAATATATGTTTTTCTTAAATATAATGATAATGTTGTTGTTAAATTTAATATAATTATTTATATAATAAATTGATATAATATATTGATTATTTTAAATTATATGATAATATATACATCTATTATAACTTCATAATCTCAATCGTTTGAATGACTTCTACCCGCGAGTTACACATGTATAAAATTAAATATAATATATGGTTTAATGTTATTTCTAGTTGTTGTTATTGTTAATTAATTTTTTAAAATTTATTTGCTTAATGTTTTAATTTCTATCATTATAAATTTTTTAAACATCAAACATTATTTTTTGATTTTAAAGGTAACAATATAATTATTTATATAGAGTTATTTTTAACTATTGTTATTGTAAGTTGTTTTAAGCTACTTATTTGGAAATTTTAACGATTATAAAATTATCTTTAGCAAATATTTTAGTTAAATTGAGATTATAATTTAGTTTTTGTATTTATCATTATAATTTATTACTTTTAACCATTTACAAAATATTCTTTGGTTTTTTAAGCGGAACTGAAATTTATATTTAAGTTGACATTGTAATGTGCAGAAACACCTATATAGTTGAAGCCTTTACAAATATATGTTTTCTTTTAAATATAACAATAACTTTGTTGTTAAATTTGATATAATAATTCGTATACTAAATTGGTATAATATATTGATTATTTTGAATTATATGATATATATATAAATCTATTATAACTTCATAATCTCAATCGTTTGAATGACTTCTACCCGTGAGTTTCACATGAATAAAATTATTATAATATATGGTTTAATGTTATTTATAGTTGTTGTTATTGTTAACTAATTTTTAATTTTTTTTGCTTAATATTTCAATTTCTATAATTATAATTATTTAAAACATCAAACATTATTTTTTGATTTTAAAGGTACAATATAATCATTTATTTAGAGTTATTTTTAACTATTGTTATTGTAAATTATTTTAAGCTACTTATTTGAAAATTTTTAACGTTTATAAAAATATCTTTAAGAAATGTTTTAGTTAAATTGATATTAAAATTTAGTTTGGGTTAATGTCATAAAAACCCTCAAGTTTTCAGGGTTTGTCGGTTTTGCCCAAACTTGAAGTTTATGTCCGTTTTTATCCTAACATTTTCGAAAAAATGTTCAGTTTTACCCTTTTACCGGTGATAATAGGTTTTCCAGGTTACTATTATATTAAATTCACAAAAAACCCTTAAGTTTACCCTATTTTGCGTTTTTACCCTTAAATTTATAATTTTTTTTTTACACTTTTACCCTAAGTATTTTTTTTCATAATATACGTATTCATGTAGAAAAATCGTATTTATATACGAAAAAATGTTTAATTAAATATTGTATTTATATTTTTTTAATGCTATATATATATATATATATATATATATATATATATATATATATATATATATATTTGTTTGTTTGTTTGTGTGTGTGTGTTTGCAAGGGTATACCATATAAAAAGATAAATAATATTTTTAGAATTATGAATACGTGTTTTATAGATATAGTTTTTAGAAGTATAAATACATATTTTTACATTATTATATATAAATATGTATCTATATTTCTAAAAATATATTTATACTTAAAAAAAAATATATATCAAAATACATATTTATACTTCTAAGAATATATGTATATACTTATATAAACATGTTTATGATTCAACAAGTTTTTTTTTATTGATATGTATATTTTTAAATGCATAAAAATATGTACTTGTAGTTCTAAAAACATATTAATTTGCGTTTTTTTACATCTTAAACGGTTTATTCAAGAAAAAAAAACCCATACACACACACACACACACATATATATATATATATATATATATATATATATATATATATATATATATATATATATATATGAAGAAATAACATTAAAAAAAATGTACATACAATACTTAATTAAAATTTTTTCGTATATAAATATAATTTTTCTGCATGAATACATATAATATGAAAAAAAATACAAAGGGTAAAAGTGTAAAAAAAATATAAACTTAAGGGTAAAACCGTAAAAAACTATAAACTTAAGGGTTTTTTTTTGTGAAGCTAATATAATGGTAACCTGTTATCACCGGTAAAAGGGTAAAACCGAACATTTTTTTGGAAAATGTTTGGGTAAAAACGGACATAAAATTCAACTTTGGGCAAAACCGACAAAACCCTGAAAACTTGAGGGTTTTTATGACATTAGCCCATTTAGTTTTTACATTTATCACTTTTAACTATATACAAAATATTCTTTGGTTTTTTTAGCGGAACTGAAATTTATATTTAAGTTGACACTATAATGTTATATTTAAAGTAACAATTTAAGTATTTTGTTTAAACCATTGAAAAGTTATAACTTTAAACTGATAATGGTTTACATGAAACAACATTTTAAATATAATAAATTAAGTATAATATTTTAAAATTTAAATTTAAAAATAGAAGGAAAGATATTTTTTTTTTTTAAAATTGAAATTTAGTCTATTTATGATTACACTTTAGGTTTGATATTTATTTAACCTTATTAACCAACATATAACCATTATTAGAAAGACACTAAAATTTATCTTTTTTCACTATTTATAAAATATTCTTTGGGTTGTTTAACTTAAACTAAAATTTATATTTAAGTTGACCCTGTAATGTTATATTTTAATTAATAATTTAAGTATCTTATACAAATTGTTCCAAAATTATACCTTTAAAATGATAATGGTTTACATCCAACAATATACTAAAACTAATTAATTTATTATAATATGTTAAAAGTTAAAAAACATAATTTTATAAGTATAAGTAAAGATATTATTTTAATATTGAAATTTAGTTTATATATGATTACGCTTTAGGTTTTATATTTATTTAACCTATTTTACCAAATTATAATTATTTTTATAAAAAAAATTGAAAAGTCATGGAGTTTCAAAATAAATGTGGTGAAAGGAAAAAAGAATGGGAGTTTCAAATGAATGTGGTGAAAGGAAAAATGCTTCATTTATAAGTATATAATGACTAGACGAATGCCCGCGCGTTGCACAGAAACACCTATATAGTTGAAATTTTTACAAATATATGTTTTTTTAAATATAACAATATCGTTGTTGTAAAAATTGATATAATAATTCGTATATTAAATTGATATAATATATTGATTATTTTGAATTATATGATAATATATACATCTATTATAACTGCATAATCTCAACCGTTTGAATGATTTCTACCCGCGAGCTTCTCATGAATAAAATTAAATATAATCTATTGTTTAATGTTATATATATAGTTGTTGTTGTTGTTAATTAACCTTTTAAAATTTATTTGCTTAACATTTTAATTTCTATCATTATAATTATTTAAAACATCAAACATTGTTTTTTGATTTTAAAGGTAACAACATAATAATTTATATAGAGTTATTTTTAACTATTGTTATTGTAAGTTATTTTAAGCTAGTTATTTGAAAATTTTAACGATTATAAAAATATCTTTAGGAAGTATTTTAGTTAAATTGAGATTATAATTTAGTTTTTGCATTTGGCACTGCAACTTATCACTTTTAACTATTAACAAAATATTCATTGGGTTTTTTAAGTGAAAATGAAAATTATATTTAAGTTGACACTATAATATTATATTTAAATTAACAATTTAAGTGTTTTGTCCAAACTGTTCAAAAGTCATAGCTTTA